>NC_141603.1:45636963-45968213 GCF_047967505.1 Dipteris shenzhenensis | reverse complement strand
ACAAAATCTCTATAAAAGAAGCCCTCCTCTCCCTTGTTCATCAATCTCTTCCACCATTAGGCCTCATGTTGCTGTAGCTCTAGTCTCCCCAAGCCTCTTCCATGAGCCTTCTCTCCCTCTTGTAGATATTCTCTTATGTAGACTCTTGAGTCCTTCTCTCTCTAGTTTATTCTCTCTCTATGAGTAGTCTTGGAGCTTCGGCTCCCTCTTGTATGTATGAAACCTCCTCTTCTCCCTTCCTTTTGTAGTGTTGAAGTGGATTCTCACTCTATTTGTAATGAAGGTCACTTCAGGTTCTCTCTCTCTTGAGTGTCTCTTCCCTTTTCTTTCTTTCAAAGCCTTAAAAGTTCTTTCTATTCGGCTGCTCACTGTGCACACATGGTCCCTCTATTTCTCGAGCCACCATGCAAGCTTCTTCCCCTCTTCTAGGCAAAATCTATGAGGGGTGGATCGTTGATGAAGGTGGAGTCTTGAGGTAGCATCCTGCTCAGGCGAAATTAGCCTGGGTGGAGGGTAGTTTTCATGATAGTTTGACCCCTTGTTAGTGTTTTGCTCATAACTTTCTGCTCGTTAGTTCGATTGTAATGAAATTTATATAGGCGAAGCTCTCTTCAAGATGCATGTTTCTATGTAACCAGATCTTAAATCAGATACTGCTGCAAAAAGTTATGAGTCTCTGTGTTTGACAGTAGTCTGTTTTCATGATAGTTTTTACCCCCTTCCAGTAAACTGTCCATATCTCTTCAACCGTCTGTCTGTTTTCAATGAAACTTATATCACTGTGAAGCCCATCTTAAGGTGCATCTCTTTGTGTGCTTGAATCTTTGATATCATGTCTCTACTAAAAGTTATAGGCCTCTGTGTCTAATGATAGTTTGTAGAGTATTTTGAGCTAAGTGTAAAGGTGTCTATGAAGGAGGTGCAATGTTTCCTCGATCAGCCCCTTCAAACTCCTCGATATATATCAGTTCATGTCATGTTGAGCCACAAGATCTTCTTTCAACAACGTATCACTCTTCTCTTTGGCGTAGACCGGCTCGCTGAGATTATGGCCTCTGCTGATCCTTTCCTTCTCCCTATGCTTGATTACAACATCACTTGGGATGTTACCATCTTCATTCTCATCTGAGGGAGGAAAGTATGGTGTGGTATCTTGGCATAAAAGTTATTTTTTTAAATGTCCCATTCTCAATGATAAATATCTTTGGCTGTCAGTTTGAAAGCGGCAGGAAGTGAAGAGGTGCGTGAAGTTTATTACCCCCAACTTCATGTCACATCTTTTTGGGAAAGATGTGACACCAAAAATTGATATTTTGAATTTGGCATCGGTATTGTTTTTCTCTATGTTTGATAAGAGTTTGAGTATCAAGTGATAGCCTAGCGGCTCTCACGTATTTCTATTTTCTATGATATTGTATGGGATTGAGAGGATGAGTGGAATGGCTCATTGAAAATACCATAGGTATGAATTATAAATACCTTGGTATGGGGTGAGAGTTATTTGTGTATGGGATATTATGAGTTTTTTAGAAAGTAGGAAGAGTGAGTCATATAAAGAGGTGGGCTCATGTCCTTGTGTTCCAATAATATAAGAGAGGCCACATGCCAAGCGTGTGGAAGGCATGTGGAGGAGTGTGAAGTTAAGATGAATCTTTCTAGAACTCCTATGTGGAATAAGAAGGATGTGGACATGTGGAAAAGAGAGGGTCCCTATGGGCTCCATGTGAGGAGACTCTTGACTTTCTCAATATTTTAAGAGTCTTGAGCATCTTTTGATGGGACATATGGCAAGAGTAGCCAAAAAGGACATGGATGGTGACATACGTGCTTAGGTGATTGATGGGGAAAGGAATCTACAGGCAGCAATTGTAAATGGGTGAAGGAGGGTAACAAAATCTCTATAAAAGAAGCCCTCCTCTCCCTTGTTCATCAATCTCTTCCACCATTAGGCCTCATGTTGCTGTAGCTCTAGTCTCCCTAAACATCTTCCATGAGCCTTCTCTCCCTCTTGTAGATATTCTCTTATGTAGACTCTTGAGTCCTTCTCTCTCTAGTTTATTCTCTCTCTATGAGTAGTCTTGGAGCTTCTGCTCCCTCTTGTATGTATGAAACCTCTTCTTCTCCCTTGTGTTTGTAGTGTTGAAGTGGATTCTCACTCTATTTGTAATGAAGGTCACTTCAGGTTCTCTCTCTCTTGAGTGTCTCTTCCCTTTTCTTTCTTTCAAAGCCTTAAAAGTTCTTTCTATTCGACTGCTCACTGTGCACACATGGTCTCTCTGTTTCCCGAGCCACCATGCAAACTTCTTCCCCTCTTCTAGGCAAAATCTATGAGGGGTGGATCGTTGATGAAGGTGGAGTCTTGAGGGAGCATCCTGCTCAGGCGAAATTAGCCTGGGTGGAAGGTAGTTTTCATGATAGTTTGACCCCCTGTTAGTGTTTTGCTCATAACTTTCTGCTCGATAGTCCGATTGTAATGAAATTTATATTAGCGCAAAGCTCTCTTAAAGGCGCATGTTTCTATTGATCAGATCTTGAATCAGATATTGTTGCAAAAAGTTTTGAGTCTCTGTGTTTGATAGTCTATTTGCATGATAGTTTTTACCCCCATCTAGTAAACTGTCCATAACTTTTTGACCGCTTCTCTGTTTCTTACAAAACATATATCAGTGCGAAGCTCTCTTAAGAGCATGTCTTTATGTGCTTAGATCTTGAATCAGATAGTACTGCAAAATGTTATGAGTCTTTGTGTTTGACAGTCTGTTTTTATGATAGTTTTTACCCCCTTCTAGTAAACTGTCCATATCTCTTCAACCATCTATCTGTTTTCAATAAAACTTATATCGGCGCGAAGCCATCTCAAGGCGCATCTATTTGTGTACTTGAATCTCTAATATCATGTCTCTACTGAAAGTTATAGGCCTCTGTGTCTAATGATAGTTTGTAGAGTGTTTTGAGCTAAGTATGAAGGTGTCTATGAAGGAGGTGCAATGTTTCCTCGGAATCTACCCATCCGACCTAATCAGCCCCTTCAAACTCCTCGATATATATCAGTTCATGTTATGTTGAGCTGCAAGATCTTCTTTCAACAACATATCGCTCTTCTCTTTGGCGTAGATCGGCTTGCTGAGATTATGGCCTCTGCTGATCCTTTCCTTCTCCCTATGCTTGATTACAACATCACTTGGGATGTTACCATCTTCATTCTCATCTAAGGGAGGAAAGTATGGTGTGGTATCTTAGCATAAAAGCTTCTTTCTAATGTCCCATTCTCAATGATAAATATCTTTGGCAGTCAGTTCGAAAGCAGCAGGAAGTGAAGAGGTGCGTGAAATTTATTACCCCCAACTTCATGTCACATCTTTTGGTGGAGACGACGGGTACGTTTGGTATTGGATTCATCCCACCTTACTAAATGGTCTCGGGTGTACTTGATTGCATGTTATGCGTAGAAGAGGCATGTGTTTGTATGAGATAAAGAAGCTGCCTGGAAGAACTCCGTTAGAAGAAATTACAACCCGTTTAAGAGAACTTGAAGACTGTGAAGGTGATGCTCAAGCTATTCGCACAGTCACCATGATCGTATCCTTTATGTTTGCATTGTTGAATATGTTGGTGAATCGACAACGCCGTCAGCAGGCACAATGATAGATTGGGGATTGTTCCATGCACTAGCAACTTGGTGTGAAGAAGAGTTGAGTCTTTGGGTAGTTTTCGACTATAACAGTGGAGTGGTGATTCTTAATGCTTTCAACTTCTTTTGCTATGCAAATGATGAAGAGTACAATATCTTGAAGCTTTTATGTGCACTTCCTATTGTGAGAAGGGTGATTCTAGAATGCATGTATACACAATGTTTTCATGGTGTTGGTTGGTCACTTATTTTTGAAGATTTTGTTGAGGATCACATTGTGGAGGGTTTTCAACAATTGGTGATGCATAATAAGTTGGTCTTGGTATACTAAGGCTTTGAGGGATCTTGTTCAGATCTTGTTTGGGATATTATTTGGATCTTGGTGTTTCCTTTTTGTGTTTCATCATGGTGAAGATTCCAGTGTTTCGAGGGACCTAAGGGGAGGACCCAGAGTCTTATCTTCGGGATTTTGTTTGAGGATGCCGGCTTTCTGGATGGTCCATGAAGGATCGGGAGGAGATTTTGCCTGATTTTCTTGAAGGTGTAGCCTTGAGTTGGCATGAGACCTTGCCGAACTCTACCAAGGAGGACTGGGACCAAGTGGTGGCAGCAATGAAGCAAAGATTTGGGGCAGTGGAGTCGCCAAATGCTTTGATGTTGCAGTTGGACCGGTTCTATCAAGGAGAGGGTGAGTTGGTCTCTGCGTTGGCAATCCGATATGAAACTTTATGGACAAAGTATGAAAAAGCAGCTTTGCGAGCTGTGGCATCTACATCATCGGCCCCTCAAAGTCTCTCAGGGATGGAGCACTTAAAGATGAGCAAATTTGTTATGGCTTTGGAGCCTCGTCTTCGCTCAAAAGTAATGAGTAAAATCCAACAACATACATGGAGGCGCTTCGCATTGCAACCAAGAAAGAAGCTTCTCTAAATAAATGGGGGCGTGGTAAAGCAAGAGAAGAAGAAGAAAGCAAGGAAGAAGTAGATGAGGAACATCAAGAAGAGGAACATCGTAGTAAGAAAAAGAAGGCATCTAGAAGGAGAATTAGCCAGTCAGACTTTCCTTTAGGACAAGGAATTGGAAGCTATGACTTGTTGTCCGACCTTAAAGAAAAGGAAGCTCATATCACCTTTGGTTAATTACTTGCTTTGTCTCCAAAACTACGGAAGGAATGGGGAAAACTAGCAAGCACAAGAGTGTGAAAGAAGAAAAAGAAGAAAAGTGCCATTCCTGTTGTTCAAAAGGTAGATATAGATGTTGGTGATGATGTACCTATGGTTGATGTGATCATTGATGGTCAAGTGATTTCTAATGTGTACATTGATGGAGGTGCATCGATTAATGTCATGAGTGAGAAGACCATGATAGATGTTGATTTAAAATACTCTAGTACTACCTCTCCTTATCGCATCAAATTGGCTGACAACACTAGGGTTAAGACCTTGGGAGTTGTGAAGAATCTAGAAGTGGATGTATGTGGAATTTCTGTGCCGACTACTTTTCAGGTGATCCCTACCAAGCCAGATGCACGTGCCTATCCATTGATTTTGGGAAGGCCTTGGCTACGCAAGGTGAAGGCTGTTCAAAAGTGGGATACTGGAGAATTAATTTTGTAGGGAAATGATAAGAAGGTGCGCTACAACATCAGAAGCCGCAAAAAGGAAGTTGTCAAGGAGGAGTCTTCAACATCAAAGAGTTCAAGCTCTGACTTAACCGATGAAGAAGAAGAGACAGGGTGTAGCTCTGAGGAGTCCAACTCAGAGGGTGAGGTGGAAGGAGTGGCCTTTGGTCTTTGTCTTGGTGCTGATTGGGATGAGTCAAGAAGGAACAAGGTGGTGGTGCAAGAAGATCCTATAGAGACACTTCATGTGGAGGATGTGGAGCACACTAAACGACGCCAATGCAATGAAGAGCTTCTTGGTGATTCTCTATCAGGTAGTGAGAAGCTCCAGTACTTGGATATGCTAGATGATTTTCCATGTCTCTTTGCAACAAGCTATTCACAGGTTCGACCAGTCGCTCTTGTGGAGCACAAGATTGAGTTGAAGCCAGAAAGTAAGCCAGTTGTGCAACGCTTAAGGCGATTGGGGGTGATCCAAGCTGAGGCACTAAAGAAAGAGGTAACACAACTACTTGAGGCAGGATTCATCTCTCATGTTGATGATTCAGAATGGATACCTCCTGTAGTTGTCACACCAAAGCAAGGAAATAAGTGGCGAGTTTGTGTGGACTTTCGTCCTTTGAATGCATGCACTAAGAGGAATCATTTTCCTTTGCCATTTCAAGATGAAATACTAGAGCAAGTAGTAGGGCATGAGATGTATTCTGTATGTGATGGGTATTCTGGGTACTTTCAAATTCATATTCGGGAGGAAGATCAAAAGAAAACATCATTTGTCACACCTTGGGGAGTTTCTGCTTACAGAGTGATGCCTTCTGGGTTGACCAATGCACCACCTACATTTCAAAGGTTCATGAGTCAAGTCCTGGAGCCTTACTTGGGAAAGTTCATACGGGTGTTTTTAGATGATTTTTGCATTTATTCTCGGTGCATAGATCACATGGAGAAGTTAAAGATGGCCTTCGTGATGAAGCAAAATGGTGTCTAAATCCTAGCAAGTGTCATTTGGCTCAAAAAAAAGTAGTCTTGTTGGGGCATATTGTGTCTAAAGAAGGCCTGCAAAGGGATCCTGACAAGGTTCAAGCAATCATGGCATTGCCAAGTCCTGAGAGTGTCACTGGTGTTCGTAGAATTCTAGGAAAGAGCAAGTATTATCAATGCTTTTGTGATGATTTCATAGAGATAGTGCATCCCATGAACTTGTTGACAAGAAAAGGAGTTTCTTTCCAATGGGGTGTGGAGCAACAAGAGTCTTTCCAGCAACTTAAGGAGGCCATGAGTAAGGGCCCAATATTGAAGCCCCTTAATTGGTCTCAAGACTTTTATGTAAATCCAAGTGTATCTTTGCATTCAATTGGTGCTGTATTGCTACAAAAAGGAGAGGCAGGTAGAATGCAACCCATCTATTATGCCAGCCGACAGCTTACAGATGTGGAAACAAGGTATGAAGAAATGGAGCAGTGAGCTCTCTCTTTGGTGTTTTCAGTCAAAAAGTCTCGCTCCTATTTATTACCTCGACCATTTTTCTTCCTTACCTCTCAGTCTGTATTAGCATATGTAGTTCGCAAGCCTAATCCTGGGGGGAGATTTGCAAAATGGTTGTCAGAGCTTCAAGAGTTCTCTTTCTCTTTTGTCACTGAAAATACCACTAGGTCCACTATGGTAGATTTGCTCACAGGACGGGAGGATCTAGAAGAAGAAAAGAAATGTAAGGAGAACATGAAAGATGAAAGGGATACACCATGAGCAGCTTTTGTTTTGTATTTTGATGGGGCTTTTAGTCCTTCATGCCAACAAGGAGCCGGGGGGATAGTCTTGATGAATCCTGAAGGTCAAGAGGTATGGGCAAGAGGACAAGAGCTTCCAGGTATCACAACTAACAATGCAGCTGAGTATAATGCTTTGATTCTTGGTTTGGAGGGTTGTCTTCAAAGTCAAGTTAAAGAATTGGGAGGAGATTCTCAGCTTATTATAAAGCAATGCAAGGGCATTACAAGACAAGAACTCCTCATTTGAAGGAGCTTAATCAAAAGGCTATGGCACTATGTAGTCAGTTTGATTTTTGCAAGTTTGTTCATATAAACAGAAAAGAAAATCAAAGGGCAGATGAGTTAGCTACTAAAGCCATTGTAGTACAAGACCGAAGGGTGCTTTCTTGGGTAGACACTGGATGGCCAAAACTACAAGATGTTCAGCAATATGTGGAAGAAGGCATGTTTCCTCGAGGGTTAACTCCACAACAGAAGCAGAGATTGGTTACTTTTGGCCATGCCTCCATAAGGATGTATACGAATGTCACGAATGGAACCTATCAGCTTGAGGATGTTGATGGCATGGTGATACCCGGACGGACCAATGAGTATCACCTTAAATTCTTCTATGCTTGACTGCCTTGAGGGCCAGTAGACCCTCTCTGTACTAGAGAGGATCTGTTGGGGGGGGAAAGATGTGACGCCAAAAATTGATATTTTGAATTTGGCATCGGTATTGTTTTTCTCTATGTTTGATAAGAGTTTGAGTATCAAGTGATAGCCTAGCGGCTCTCATGTATTTCTATTTTCTATGATATTGTATGGGATTGAGAGGATGAGTGGAATGGCTCATTGTAAATACCATAGGTATGAATTATAAATACCTTGGTATGGGGTGACATTTATTTGTGTATGGGATATTATGAGTTTTTTAGAAAGTAGGAAGAGTGAGTCATATAAAGAGGTGGGCTCATGTCCATGTGTTCCAATAATATAAGAGAGGCCACATGCCAAGCGTGTGGAAGGCATGTGGAGGAGTGTGAACTCAAGAGGAATCCTTCTAGAACTCCTATGTGGAATAAGAAGGATGTGGACATGTGGAAAAGAGAGGGTCCCTATGGGCTCCATGTGAGGAGACTCTTGACTTTCTCAATATTTTAAGAGTCTTGAGCATCTTTTGATGGGACACATGGCAAGAGTAGCCAAAAAGGACATGGATGGTGACATACGTGCTTAGGTGATTGATGGGGAAAGGAATCTACAGGCAGCAATTGTAAATGGGTGAAGGAGGGTAACAAAATCTCTATAAAAGAAGCCCTCCTCTCCCTTGTTCATCAATCTCTTCCACCATTAGGCCTCATGTTGCTATAGCTCTACTCTCCCCAAGCCTCTTCCATGAGCCTTCTCTCCCTCTTGTAGATATTCTCTTATGTAGACTCTTGAGTCCTTCTCTCTCTAGTTTATTCTCTCTCTATGAGTAGTCTTGGAGCTTCGGCTCCCTCTTGTATGTATGAAACCTCTTCTTCTCCCTTGTGTTTGTAGTGTTGAAGTGGATTCTCACTCTATTTGTAATGAAGGTCACTTCAGGTTCTCTCTCTCTTGAGTGTCTCTTCCCTTTTCTTTCTTTCAAAGCCTTAAAAGTTCTTTCTATTCGACTGCTCACTGTGCACACATGGTCCCTCTGTTTCTTGAGCCACCATGCAAACTTCTTCCCCTCTTCTAGGCGAAATATATAAGGGGTGGATCGTTGATGAAGGTGGAGTCTTGAGGGAGCATCCTGCTCAGGCGAAATTAGCCTGCGTGGAAGGTAGTTTTCATGACAATTTGACCCCCTGTTAGAGTTTTGCTCATAACTTTTTGCTCGGTAGTTTGATTGTAATGAAATTTATATCAACGCGAAGCTATCTTCAAGGCGCATGTTTCTATGTGATCAAATATTGAATCAGATATTGCTGCAAAAAGTTATGAGTCTCTATGTTTGACAGTCTGTTTTCATGAGTCTGTTTTCATGATAGTTTTTACCCCCATCTAGTAAACTATCCATAACTTTTTGGCCGCTTCTTTGTTTCTTACAAAACATATATCAGCACGAAGCTCTCTTTAAGGCGCATGTCTCTATGTGCTTAGATCTTGAATTAGATATTATTGCAAAATGTTATGAGTCTCTGTGTTTGACAGTCTGTTTTCATGATAGTTTTTACCCCCTTCGAGTAAACTGTCCATATCTCTTCAACCGTCTGTCTGTTTTCAATAAAACTTATATCAGTGCGAAGCCATCTCAAGGCACATATGTTTGTGTACTTGAATCTCTAATATCATGTCTCTATTGAAAGTTATAGGCCTCTGTGTCTAATGATAGTTTGTAGAGTGTTTTGAGCTAAGTATGAAGGTGTCTATGAAGGAGATGCAATGTTTCCTCGGAATCTACCCATCCGACCTAATCAGCCCCTTAAAACTCCTTGATATATATCAGTTCATGTTATGTTGAGCCGTAAGATCTTCTTTCAACAATGTATCACTCTTCTCTTTGGCACAGATCGGCTTGCTGAGATTATGGCCTCTGCTGATCCTTTCCTTCTCCCTATGCTTGATTACAACATCACTTGGGATGTTACCATCTTCATTCTCATCTAAGGGAGGAAAGTATGGTGTGGTATCTTGGCATAAAAGCTTCTTTCTAATGTCCCATTCTCAATGAGAAATATCTTTGGCAGTCAGTTCGAAAGCAGCAGGAAGTGAAGAGGTGTGTGAAGTTTATTACCCCCAACTTCATGTCACAGTGCCATGTGTTATTGCATAACCATGCGGGTTAGCAACAGTAACTCTAAGGGTTGTGCGAGGGTAGGTTAGCTACAAGGATTGGCGGTTCAGTTCTCCAAGTGGTTGAGTATTCAATGGTCGCTTCTCTAACCATCAGACGGTTCTCGTACACATGCTATTACTAGCATTTCGATGTTGTTCTTTACACAGTTGTTGTGCAAGCTCTTGCTCTAGAATACAGAGATCCTCAGTGTTTTGTCTCTATTCACATTCTCTATATTCCTTTTTCGTAGATGTTGCGTGTATCATTTTATCTTTGTTTCCCATAGCATCTGTGCGTACTTATGATGCTACACATGATGCATGAGGGTTAAAAAACATGCATTGGGGTGCTTCATTCAAAATGCATATCTCCGATATGATACTTTTCATGGAGCTTAATCTCAAAAACTTTAAGTCCCATGAAAAGTATCATGTCCATCACAGATAATTTTGATGGTTGGGGATGCGTTCCTCTGTTTCTGACCACACATCATACATGAGGGATAAAAAACATGCATCAGTTTGTTCAGTTGAATGTGCACATTTCTGATGGATAAGTTACTTTTCATGGGTATTAATTGACTCAATTTAAGGCCCATGCCAAGTACCAAGCCCATCGGTTATCATTTGCATGGTCAAGGATGCATTTTTTCTTTTTTCTCACCATGTGTCAAGCATGAGCGATAAAAAAAACACATCAGGGTGCATCATTCAAATATATATGTTTTAGATGGGTATATTAATTTTCATGGGCCTTAATATCACCAAATTTAAGGCCTCTATGAAGTATCATGCCCACTAGATATCATTTGCAATATCATGGACACACATTCTCACCACATCTCATGCATGAGGGATAAAAGCAGTGGAAGAGACAAGATATTCTAAATGTATACCCCAATGCTCAGATTAGTAAAAATGCTTGAGTCAATCTTTCTAGCTTGTCAACAGACCTCCAAGATGTGCTTGAGAAGACAATGCACTTCTTTCCTAATTTATGAGAGGAACTGTGAAGTTTTGGTAGGTCCAAGCAGTAGTAGAGCAACTGAAAGGACGTGATGTCTCTTTCTCAAGGGAGACATTCAAGAGTGTGATAACCAACATGAAGAATGCATGGATGGAAAATCCAAATTGTCATCTCAGTCCATTGGAGTTGTAATGCACCTGAGGACATCTACCCTCGAAGGGATTTTTGAGCAATATGATAAGAAGATGTCTCAAAAGGTGACTTTCCAACAAGAGAAAGCCACTGGTGCAACAAAGGCAATCTAGCTTGAGAAAATTCTCAGGGAGGGCACAAAAGCCAAGGTAGAGGAGGTGGAAGCGAGGGCCTTTTAGGCACATGAGCAAGCCAAGGCCACTATAAAAATGGTCGACATGGAAAGGCATAGAAGAGAAGAAGTAGAGAAGTGCATCAAGGAGTTTTGAGATAGGCTGGAAAAAGTTAGAAGTGATGGGGACATTACAGACAAGGAGCTAGCAATCATTACAAAAGGAGCTTGAAGATTAGAGAGATGAAAAGTAGGCTCTTTACAAATGGCTCTACAACATGCAGAACACATTGAACATTAAAAAAGACTAGATGATGGAGGAATTGAAAAGGGAGAATGTAGAAACTAGAGCGGTGACGTAAGAGCTGCAAGAGAGCTTCATGGGTAGGAACGATGGGGTAGAGAGCAGCCGAGGTGAAGAAGACAATGAGGTAGCTCTCTAGGCTAGGAAGGATGCAGAGAGCAGCCATGGTGGAGCAAGTTGCAGTAGCCACAGTGGGGTTTGTTATCTAGAAACACAGGTGGAAGTTCATAGAGTAAGCTAGAAGGCCCTTCAATAAGTTTATGATAGGATTGTGCACAAGCTTGCAATGGCTTTCAAAAGTTTTGAAAATAATTCCGTCATCTCGTGAGAGATTTCCAAACTAGAGTGGATGCCTTGGAAATAGCCTATGTTGACGTTTTTGAGCAATTTAAGCAGCTTCAAGAGATGCTAAGGGAATTCGATAAAGCTATTGCACATATTGAGCAATGAGTGGAGGAGATGAAGGAGAAAATCTACGGCCTAAGGATGAGGGAGGAAGCAATCAGGAAGCTATGGGGGTTAAAGGTCACTGTGCCTTTACCCCGGTTATGTACAATACTCAAAAACATATATAAATGAATGAAAAAGAAGATTAGGGTGGTTCTGCACCCACCAAAACTTGTGGCTCTCTGTTTCTCTCTCTCCCTCTTCCGTTCTTGCTTCCGTTGAGAGCACTCTCAACTGGTATCAGAGCTCGGGTGATTTAGCTGAGCGTGCGTGAATGCTTGAAGCTCAACAGCTCTATGGGAGGAAGGAGAAGCTCTGTGGGAAGCTTTGTGGGTGACTTTACTTGCATCCGAGTGTGCAGAGACCTTGGAGGAACCTTTGGAAAAGTCACTTTGGTTTTGCGAAGTGGTTTTGAGAGCGTGTTAAGTGTTTTCAAAGAAAAAAGCTTTTCCCTGTTCCATTCGATGACAGAGACTTTGTATTGACTTGTAGAGGCAACTATTGCTTGCTTTTGGTATCCACTTCACTTTAGGAGCTTGGAAACACCTTCATTCTTGAATTTGGGATCATTTCATTGGATTTCTGACTCACTGTGTCAGTTTCTGCATTTTTTGCCCGGGTGTTAGAACTCAAGTTTGGAGCAACCATTTGCAGATCTGTCAATTTCGGTGGACTCAAGAGGTCCTAAAACTTCTATGTTGCTCATCATTCACACTCCGGTGGAGTTTACAAATAGCTCTGTTTCCAAAAACGTTTTTCAGTCCGTGTGTCGGACCCAGTGATTGAGACCATGGTTTCCAAAACTGTCTATCCCATTGCGTTCCGGACGGCCAAAAATCCCTACTTGCTACTTCTTGCGTGATTCGGTGGAGGATTTTCAGAGTTATAGATCTCTGTGTATTCGATTTCATCTCTTTGTTATGCGTTTTTCATTCTAAGGTTTTGAAACCTTAGATTTATGCCACATGGCAGTGGATAAGTGTTGACTCCCATTTCTCACTCATCGGTTGGGATTTTGGAGTTCTGACAGAAGAGAGATATTTGCAGATTTTCTTGTTGATTTCGATTATGCAATGGCACCCATGTTTTGAGGCATCTCAGGTTCTATTTTCAGTAGCAGTCATTACCGTGGGACTATGATTTCTTGAGCATACCTTATGCAGATCACTCTGGTTGCAGTTTGAGTAGTGTGCGCTCATTCGTGGTGTGCATTGGGTTGTAGTGGATGATTTATAGGCCATTTGGATGCATTACGGTCCTTATTGGATGCGCTGATAGGCCCAAATTGCCTTATGGGATGCTATTTTTTATGGATGCTTTGCACATGGATGCTATTTTATGTTGAGGGACAGCTTTGACACATTGCAGGTGATGCACTGATAGTGCTATGCTCTCTTGGATGAGATATTATTGATGCATATGCCAGTGGACGGTGTTTATGCTTGAGTCATTTGGTACTTATTGGCATTTTCTTTTGGGCCAAATTTGCTCATATGGATGCATAGCATATGCACATGAGTCAGATGCATCTTTTGGTGCTTTGAGCTTTGAATTTTGGTGATATTTCACTCTATTATGGCATACACATTTGGGTGCACCTAATATTTGGTGTGATTCTCTCTTGTAGGCACTAGCATTTGGGATTTTGTTTCATTTGCATCATGGCATCCTCTTCCATGTCTGAAAAGGAGTTTTTCAGCATTAAAAAGTTTGATGGGACAAACTTTTCTTTGTGGAAAGAACAAATAAGAGATGTGCTTATTCAAAAGAAGCAGATTAAACCCTTGGCAAGGATTGAAGCTAAGCCTACAAATATGTTTGAGGATGATTGGAATGAGTTGGATGCATTAGCAAAGTCTACTACTATTAGACTTCATCTTGCAGAGTCAGTTTATTTCACAGTAGTAAATGAGTAGACTATGGAAGATTTGTGGAAGAAACTATGTGCCACTTATGAGAAGGAAACTGCCTCTAATAAAGTTTACCTCATGAAGAGGTTGTTTGAGCTGCAGATGAAGGAAGGGGTCTCCATTGCTTCTCACTTGAATGAATTCAATATTATTTTCAGCCAGCTTCAGGCTCAGAAGATGAATTTTGATGTGGAGACTAAGGCAATATTTCTCTTATGTTCATTGCCATCCTCATGGGATACCTTCCGTATAGCTGTCAGTAACTCTGCACCTAGTGGAGTACTGAAATTTGATGATGTTGTCGGTAGCTTATTGGCCAAGGAGATTAGACGGAAGTCTATGGATGGCAACAAGCAGGATGCAGCCTTAAATGTGCAAAGGGGCATATCACAGTTTAGGGGGAAGTCCCAAGAAAGAGGGAAGTTTCGTAGCAAATCCAGGGCACGGAACATTGAGTGTTACCACTGTGGCAAGAAGGGCCATATGAAAAAGGATTGTTGAGATATCAAGCTCCACTCGTGATATGCCAGGGTGACCATTGTGTATTTATGTCGTACACCGCCCACGAATAATAGCTGGATGATAGCTATCCTTATCTACTCTAGTTTGTGGCTCAGTTAGTATGCCACCTTAGTTAGTTGAGTTTGGTCACATCCTATTGTGCCGATTGGCAAAATTCCTTTGTCTATGCAGGATGGGAAAAAGAAATACCTGTCTGATGTATTTCATGTCCCGAACATCACCAAGAACCTGGTTTCTGTTGGTCAAATGGTTGAGCAGGGCTTGTAGGTCAGATTTAATCCTCATGGATGCTTTGTTGAGGATATGAAAAATAACAGTCGCTTGATAGCAAAAGGAAAGAAGAAGGGCAAGATGTTTACGTTGGATGTAGACATGCCTGAATTGAGTGCAGCAATGTTTGCACATGGGATCGGTGTAGTTGCAGATATTGATATCTGGCACAAACGCACTGGTCATGTTAATATACAATGACTTAAATCAATGCAAGCCCAAAATATTATTGTAGGATTGCCTAAATTCAAGGTTGCAGAAATGCACAAGGTTTGTGAAGCCTGTCAATTTAAGAAACACGCAAGGAAACCTTTTCCTAGGCATGTTTAAGAGAGTAAAAAGACATTGGAATTAATCCACTCTGATGTGTGGACTACTAAAGCTGCATCTATTTGAGGTTGTCACTATTTTGTCACTTTTATTGATGACTTCAGCAGAAAAGTTTGGGTGTATTTTATGAAAAAGAAAAGTGAAGTGTTTGGGCACTTCAAAGCTTTTAAAGCTATGGTTGAAAAAGAAACAGGCCTGCAAATAAAATGCCTAAGGTCAGATGGAGGGGGAGAGTACCTCTCAAATGAGTTTGCAAGGTTCCTGCAGGAGCATGGCATAAAGTAGCAATATTCATGCAGTCATACCCCACAGCAAAATGGACTTGTAGAAAGGAAAAACAGGCATATTGGAGAGGTATCTCGGGCTATGCTAAATGAAAAAGATCTACTAGATTATTATTGGGCTGAAGCAGTTGCTACAGTAGTTTATATAATGAACAGGACTCCCACTACAGCAATACATGGCATGATGCCAGAGGAGATGTATACTGGTAGGAAACCAGACATTTCTCATTTGAAAATTTTTGGTTGCATTGCCTATGTCCATGTGCCAGATGAGTTGAGGTCCAAGTTGGATCCAAAGGCTGAGAAGTGCGTCTTTATTGGTTATTCTCTGCAGCAGAAAGGGTATAGATGCTATAACCCTTCTACACGTAAATTCACAGTGAGTAGAGATGTTGTTTTTGATGAGATGATCAGCTGGTATAAACCAATAAATGTGATGATTGATGTAGATGCACAAAATGGTAATGCTGCACAGAATTCAATGCAACAGTCACAAAATATCAGTGGACCTACAGTGTCCTCTACCAGTGGTTCACATACTTTGCCATGGACATGCAGATTGAGATCAGGAGAATCTCCTCAAAGCAATGCAGATAGTGGTACGCAGGTATCACGAAAAGGAAAAGAGAAAGTAGATCAGCCCATGTTTGATGTGAATGCAGGTCACTCTTATGTGGATGGTGAATCCAGTGGCTCAGAACAGAGCATTGATGATGAGTTGGGTATTCCTTCTATTGTTACACCTGGAGTAAGGAAGACCAGGGATGTTTTGAGAGCACCTGGAAGTGAGCCTATTTTGTGCAGGTCTACCAGGGTTAGGTATCCTATGGATAGGCTGAAATATGATGGATTTATAGCCATTCACTATGCCTATATGGTCAAAGTGATACAGGAACCAGAACCCACTTCTTTTGAGCAAGCCATGGGAAATGCAAAATGGGAGAAAGCCATGGATGAAGAAATGGATGCCTTGGAAGCAAATGCTACATGGGAATTGGTGCCTTTGCCTAAAGACAAGAATGCAATTGGCTGTAAGTGGGTTTATAAGATCAAGCACAATGTAGATGGTTCTGTGAATAGATACAAGGAAAGATTAGTTGTCAAGGGGTATGCACAGACATATGGCATTGATTATGAAAAAACTTTCAGTCCGGTTGCAAGGATGGCAATCGTAAGAGTAGCCATTGCTATGGCTGCATCAAAGGGATCGTCTTTACATCAGATGGATGTAAAGAATGCCTTCTTGCATGGTGATTTCCAAGAAGAGGTCTTTATGGAGGAGCCATCAGCAGGTTATGTTCATGCTCTTCATCCTGAGTTTGTTTGCAGGTTGAAGAAAGCCTTGTATGGCTTGAAGCAAGCACCTAGAGCATGGTCTGACAAGATAGGACAGTATCTTGTCACTATTGGCTTTCAGATTTCCAAGGCAGATTTCTCACTCTATGTGAGAAAAACAGAGAAAGGTATTATGCTGCTTGTCATTTATGTTGATGATTTGATCATCACAGGTGATAGTGATGAAGATATCCTTCATGTGAAAATGCTATTGAGGCAGAAGTTTGAGATGAAGGATTTGGGAGAGCTGCATTATTTCTTGGGCATTGAGGTGATTAGATCACCAAGTGGGATACAGCTCTTGCAGAGGTAGTATGGATTGGACATGCTATCCAAATATGGGATGACAGGTTGTAAGCCTATTTCAGTTCCTTTGGAGCAGAATGTGAAGCTGAGCACAGATGCAGGTGAGCTTTTGGAAGACCCTACTATGTAGAGATGCATAGTAGGATAACTATTACCAGGCCAGATCTAAGCTATGCTGTTGGATTGGTAAGTCAATTTATGCAGGCTCCAAGGAAACTACATTTGGGTGTGGCTAGATGCATACTCAGGTATGTGAAGTCCACATTGCAGTATGGACTATTTTATGAGGCTGGGGTTCAGATACAGTTGCATGGATACACTGATGCTAATTGGGCTGGTAGTATTTCTGATAGACGATCTACCAGTGGATATGTGTTCTCTTTTGGGAGTGCTACAGTCACTTGGAGCAGCAAGAAACAGCCTACAGTTGCCTTATCGAGCACAGAGGCTGAGTACAGGGGTGTAGCAATGGCTACATCTGAGGTAGCTTGGTTGCATAAGCTACTTTATGATATGCATCAGTCTACAGATGGGCCAGCTGTCATTTATTGTGACAACATGAGCAGTATACATTTGGCAAATAACCCAGTCTTTCATGCTAGAACAAAGCACATTGAGGTGCATTATCACTATGTGCGGGAGAAGGTTTTACGAGGTCTTATTGATCTAGCTTATGTCAGCACAGAGGATCAGGTAGCTGACATATTCACGAAGGCATTGGGTGCAGAGAAGCTGTGCAAGTTCAAAGACTTGCTTGGTGTGCAAGAATTGGGATTGAGCTCGAGGGGGAGTGTTGAGATATCGAGCTCCACTCGTGATATGCCAGGGTGACCGTTGTGTATTTATGTCACCGACTTGTTAGCTGCAGATGCGGTTGGTACACCGCCCACGAATAATAGCTGGATGACAGCTATCCTTATCTACTCTAGTTTGTGGCTCAGTTAGTATGCCACCTTAGTTAGTTGAGTTTGGTTTTGAGACCCACATATAGAGTTCTTCTATTTCTTTGTACTTGAGTTCTTTTGGCTTACACAACTAAGAAGAGGAAAACTGTTTTCAGCCTCCACCTTTGTGTGTATTCCCCCATTGTGCATGTGAGAAAGCCGCAAGTGAGACTCCTTCCTTCTCTCCCACTATCTTCACAAGGATTGCTACAAGCTGAAAAGAGAGCAAAAGGATAAGAAAAAGAATGCAAATTGGGGTGCAAATCAAAAGGAAGAGAGTCCAAGGGAGGACAAAGGAAAAGTGAAGATCGAGGAGATCAATGTAGTCACACATGATAGTGACAATGACGTTCTCTTCATGTCTAATTTATCTGTAGAGTTGCTTACCACTTCAGATGATGCATATTCCTAGGATTGGATTTTGGATTCTGGTACTTCATTCCATGTTACTCCCCATAGGGAATGGTTCTCCACTTATGACAGTGGAAAGACAGATTGTGTGCATCTTGGAAATGACTATGCATGTGACATAGTGGGAGCAGGTGACATAAAGTTTTCTTTTGCAAATGGGTCTGCATTTGTTTTGAAACATGTGAGACATGTGCCTAAGCTGACCAAAAGTCTTATTTCAGTGGGTCAGCTAGATGATGCTGGTTTTCACACCACTTTTGGCTTTCAGAATTGGAAAATTCAGAAGGGCTCTATGCTTTTGGCCAGGGGTGCCAAGTGTGGGACTTTGTATCCCTTACATGTATCAGGGGTATTTGATCATGTTGTTGCAATAACCGAGCAGCCAAGCACTTCTTTGTGGCATTGCAGGTTGGGGCACATGAGCCAGAATGGAATGAAACTCTTATGCCATTTGGGTTATGTACCGCATTTGAGTTTCTCTGATTTTGAATTTTGTAAGCACTGTCTCTATGGGAAGCAGACTAAATCAGCCCATAAAAGAAGGGGAAAGAAAGAGTTTGAAAAGCTTGATTTGGTGGATTTAGATGTATGTGGTCCCATGCCTACACGGTCATTAGGCGGGGCTAAATATTATGTGACATTCATTGATGATGCAACTAGGAAAGTGTGGGCTTATGCTATAGCTTAGAAGAGTGATGTATTCCAGGTATTTCAGAAATGGCTGGCCTTGGTTGAGAATCAGTTAGGTAGAACGCTTAAATGCCTACGGACTGACAATGGTGGAGAGTATCTCTCTCATGACTTTCAACATTTCTGTGATACATGTGGGATTAAGAGGGAGCTCACATCCCCTCGTACTCCAGAGCAAAATCCAGTTGCAGAAAAGATGAACCGTACCATTCAAGAAAGGTTGCAATGCATGCTTTCTAATGCAAGTCTTTCTAGTGGTTTTTGGGCTGAGGCAATGAAGACTGCAGTGCATGTGATCAATAGATCACCTAGTAAGAGTTTGGATGGTGGTATTCCTGAAGAGGCATGGAGTGGCAAGAAGCCCTCTTACTCTCATTTGCGTATATTTGGGTGTGAGGCATATGCACATGTGCCAAAAGAGCTTCGAAAGAAGCTAGATCCTAAGACTAGGAAATGCATCTTTTTGGGTTATGGTGAAAGTGGAGAGATGGGCTATCGTCTCTGGGATCCAGAAGCAAAGAAGATCATATGAAGCCATGATGTGGTCTTCAATGAGAAGAAGATGCATAAGGCACCCATGAGGGATGTGGAAATGAGGAGAATCACTTTCCAAGATGTGAATCCACTTGCATATGTTGATAGACAGCAAGCTGTCCATGCACCAAATGTGCAAGAAATGGTACCACCAAGTACTCCCATAGGTATACAATCAAGGGTAGATGATGGATCATCTATTGGTGGAAATGATGAGCCAAATGTGGCTGATATGCAAATGGGACAGCAAGCTGAAATGCCTTTGAGAAGATCATCTAGAGTGTCTAGACCACCTGATAAGTTTGTTCCAGGGGTAGACTATGTGATGCTTACTGATTGCGGGGAGCCTTCTTGCTACAGAGAGGCTATGATGTGTGAGGATCAACACAAGTGGGAGTATGCTATGCAATCAGAGATGAGTTTACTTATGAAGAATAAGACTTGGGACTTGGTTTCTTTGCCACATGGAAAGAAAGCATTGCCATGTAAATGGGTCTACAAAATGAAGGTCATAGGTGATGATGTGCCTAGGTACAAGGCTCGTTTGGTTGCTAAAGGGTTCAAGCAGGAGAAGGGTGTGGACTTTGATGAGATATTCTCTTGGGTTGTGAAGATGTCCATACTTAGATGCATGCTTGGACTAGAGGGAAATCTTTTGGCGAGCTTTTTAATGTGAGCTTTTTTACCATTTCCTTTGTTTTTGCGAGCTTTTTTTAGAAATCCATACATGTTTTTGTTATAAGAAAGATGGGGAGGTTAGAAAGAGGGGGAGAGAATATAGGATATGTTCATTTTCATAGCATGTGGGAGGGGTGGAAGAGTGTATACTATGCACAAGGGTGGGGAGGATATGAGTGGCAATAGGAGGCAAAAAATTATGGAAGATATGTCCATATTCAAAGTAGAAGTTCAAAGTAGAAGGGAGGAACTATGGGAGATATATACATTTTAAAAGTGTATAATTTGAAACTTTTGACCTCATAATTGGATTCCTCGTCGAATTCCGGTCATTTTGAGTACCAACATGACCATATTCTGATAAAAATTGGAAAAATGGCGTTTTTGTCATTTTGGCCTGTTTGGGGCCTGTTTTGAGTCTGCGCTAGACTCAAAACAGGCCCCAAACAGGCCAAAATGACAAAAACACCATTTTTCCAATTTTTATCAGAATATGCGCAGACTCAAAACAGGCCCCAAACAGGCCAAAATGACAAAAACACCATTTTTCTAATTTTTATCAGAATATGGTCATGTTGGTACTCAAAATGACCGGAATTCGACGAGGAATCCAAATATGAGGTCAAATTTGTCAAATTATACACTTTGAAAATAAACAAATTTCCCACATGCTCTCCCTTCCCCTTTACATTTAGTAGATGAACATAACTTTCACATTCCTCATCCTCTCTCTCCTCCTTGCACTCCTCTTTGCATACCTTATAAGTTCCCCCTCTACGTTCTCCACTATGATAATGAATATATGTTCTAACTCCCCTCCCCTCCCTTCTCCATGCCACCTTACCCATGCGCCTGTCCCTCCCCCTTTCCTTTATCTCCCCTCCCCCCCCTCTCTCCTCTTAACTGCAACCACAACCCAAACTTTCAACCCACCCCACTCCATGACCCCCCCCCTCTCTCTCTCTTAGGTGAATGAAAAGCTCGCAATATTCATGAAAATTGAAAAAATGCTCATGACAAAAAGCTCACAAAAAAATCACACCCCTTGGACTAGTGGCAGTAGAGGATATGGAGCTTATGCAGATGGATGTTAAGATAGCTTTCTTGCATGGGGATTTGCATGAGGAAATTTACATGGTGCAGCCGGAAGGCTTTGAAGAAAAGGGCAAAGAGCATTTAGTTTGCAAGCTGAAGAAGAGTCTCTATGGTCTTAAGCAAGCACCTAGAGAATGGTATCAGAAGTTTGATGCTTTCATTCAGTCCCAGGGTTTTAGAAGGAGTGAAATTGATCACTGCCTCTACACTAAAAGGGCTAAGGATAATAGCTTGATAATCTTGGCATTATATGTGGATGATATGCTATTGGCTAGCAAGAATACTTATGAGCTAGATGCATTAAAGGCCAAGTTGCATGAGGCCTTTGATATGAAGGATTTGGGACTTGCAAGTCATATTCTCGGTATGCGCATCACATGTGATCGGAGTAGGAAACTCCTTTGGCTTTCACAAAAAGAGTATGTTACAAAAGTATTGCAGCATTTCAATATGGAGGGGGGGAAGGCAGTGAGTACTCCATTGCCTCCATATGTGTACAGATAGTCCCAAATCAGATGAGGAAAGGGCCATGATGGCCAAGGTTCCTTATGCATCAGCAGTTGGGAGTCTTATATATGCTATGAGAGCTACTAGACCAGACATTGCATTTGCAGTGGGAGTTGTTAGCCGGTATATGGCTAATCCAGGAAAGAGGCATTGGGTGCATCATGAGGTACATGAAGGGTACCAAGGAGATGTGCATCTGCTTTGGTAGAGGAGACATACGTGTACTTGGGTACACAGATTCAGACTATGCAGGGCATGTGGATAGTAGGAGATCCACTTTTGGTTATGTGTTCACCTTTGTAGGTGGTGCAGTGTCGTGGATGTCTCGTGCATAGAAGTGCGTTGCTTTGTCTACCACAGAGGCTGAGTATGTTGCAGCCACAGAGGGTTGCAAGGAGGCTATATGGCTTGATCGGCTAGTGGGAGATTTGGGGATTCATACAGGTGTACCGACATTGCATAGTGATTCCATGAGTGCTATTCAACTAGCACGGAATCCAGTCTTTCATGCAAAGACCAAACACATTGAGGTCAGGTACCATTTCATCAGGGAGGTACTTGAGGACAAGCGCATAGAGCTTGTCAAGGTTCATACAGATGATAACCCTGCAGATATGCTGACGAAGAGTCTACCTAGTCAGCGGTTTGAGTATTGTCATGTATTGATGGGCATTGGATAGTATGCTCACTAGTTGTTCTCCCTTAAAGGCACATTGTCCTTTAAGTGGGAGGTTGTGGGGGTTAAAGGTCACTGTGCCTTTACCCCGGTTATGTACAATACTCAAACACATATATAAATGAATGAAAAAGAAGATTAGGGTGTTCTGCACCCACCAAAACTTGTGGCTCTCTGTTTCTCTCTCTCCCTCTTCCGTTCTTGCTTCCGTTGAGAGCACTCTCAAAAGCAACTTCATCATGTACAGAGCAAGACTATTATATCGACAGTTGCAATCGTTAAATCAGATGCCTATCCTGTTATGCAACAGGGTCTGAAATGCATGGTCTGCCATTTCCCCTTCATAAATGCTTGCATGATTCAATTTCCTACGTGCTACCACCCTATGCATGTTTTTTTATTTGAAGTGTTTGTGCATGCAAGATCGCTATGTGGATAATGTCATTTGCCATTGCCTAGATCATGGACAAATCAAATGTGCCTACTTGCTATAGCTATCTACAATGAGAAAGTAGATGCTGCAGCTCAATTTGCCATTTAGGAAAAGAATGCAAAGATAAGGAGCTTGAATGGAAGAAGGCCAATTGAATTGAATATAAGAGGAAAAGGAGCCTGAAAGAAGGAACCAGCCCCCTTTAGGAAAGGAGCAAGAAGGGCCAAGCCTGGCTACCAAGAAGCTCAAAGCAAGGAAAGAGGAAGCGACATAAAGGGAGGGGCGGGCACTTGAAAGTAGGAACCAGCCTTATACACCAACAAAAAGAGGCCACCAAGGACCCTAACATTCCAATCCAACCAAAGCGACTTCTTAAAAAGAAAATGACATCGAAGATATCCCTGTGCGGATGGGTGAGAGAGATGACATACACAAAATTATTGTGCCTTTGATCCACAATGCATATAATGAACTCCAAGCCATAGTGGATGGTGGAGCAGGTGTAAATGTCTTATCAAAGGAGCTCTATGATGAATGGGGTCTCCCACCAATGCAAAACGCTAATTTCAACATACACCTTGTCGATGATTCACGGGCTAAACCCTTGGGAATAGTGAATGGCATGTCCACAAAGGTCACAGGAGTCCACTTTTCCCTTCAATTCACAATCTTGGATCTTCCCAAAAAATCCTATCAAATCTTACTGGGACATCCTTGGTTATGGGAAGCATCAATCCTCCATGACTGGGGAACTGATAGACTGACAATCCAGAATCGTGACACTGCACTCAAGGTGAATGTGGGGATAGGAGCTATAAAACCAATTGTGCCTAGAGCATTGGATGACACATCTTCAATGACAATATCAAGCAAATCAGCTCCCCTGCAATAGCATGCCATAGCGGGCGATTCACAAAGCAATGTCAATAACTGGATACAAACATTGGTCGAGCTTGCAATCAAGAAGCTCAAAAAGGTGACCTACTCAAAGCAATGTGGAACCAGCCCCCTGAAGGAAAGGAGTCTTTGAGATGTAATCTAAAGGGAAGGAGTCTTTGAGATGTAATCTATGTAGTGTGTATGTAATCTATTGAATTATTAATTTTCTCGAGAGTTTACTTGGGCAATGTATCTATTTTAAGGTAACACTTTGCAACAATGCATTTCGTTCTAGTATAATAGCATTGGTTGGTTGTAGCTTAGAGGTTGGTTGTGTACTAGGATATTAATTGCCACCAGCGTAGTGGTTTGCTAGCATGGTGGTTGGTTGCCATCATGGTGGTTGGTTGAACACTAGGAATATAACTACCACCAGCACGGTGGTTTGCTTCCATTATTATTATTACAAGACAAGACGAATGGCATACAATTCATTCATTTAAGAATTGTGGATTAGTTATGGGATTTCATATTTCTCAATGTAAGTACAATTGTTAAGATATATATATATATATATAATAATATATGTATATGTATACATATGCAATATTATAATATTTCCAAAGTGAGTGAAGTGATGTTTTCTCAGCAACTATGTGACTAGATAGTGTCCTTTGATAGGTTAAGGACCATAATGTGAGATGAAAGATTTTGATTAAATAGAGTTGAAGATTTGAAATAAAGTGGTTGGATAATGCTAATGAGAGAGGAAGAGATGCCACTATGATGGGACAATAGCACTTAGTATGGTAGGAGAATGCTCTGAGACACTTTCCATGATGATGGTAGCGCTTAGTATGGTACGAGAATGCTCTGAGTCTAGAAAGTGTCAAGACAAGCAATGTCAGATGAAATATCTACATATATCTATATGTTTGTATATGTCCAATTTTATAGATGAAGTGATCGAAGTGATGTTGTACAAAGATCCAAATTGATCGAAGTGATGTTGTACAAAGATCCAAAGTGATTGAAGTGATCCTTTGTTAGGAGAAGGACCATAATGCTAGACAAAAGATTTTGAATATCTATGTACATCTATATGTTTATATATTGTAGAAAGATCATTGAAATTTTCATGCTATTTGATACAAACCAATGAAGGAACAATGAAGGAACATAGATGGAAAGCCATGGTAGCAATGATATTTCTTTAGTCTATTGTCTTTCGCAAAACCTACAAATCCTTGAAAAACATAGCAACACTCTTCGAAAATATGCACAAACTCTCAAAACTCAAAACAAAAAGACAAAACAAGCATGCTGGGTACAATCTCCCCCCATAGGAGTGGTGCTCTCCTTCCACCTCTTATGTATTTATGTATATTTATCAAAAAGCTTCCGAGCAAAAATCATACAAAAGCCTCTATGCTTTCCTCCATGCACCCTTTTACAAAAAGCCCATCCACCTTCTAGAATAGCTGGCTTTTTCTAAAAATAAAGCTTTTTCTAACTTTAGTTTATTCATTTAGCCAAGCCACTAATATTCCAAAACTCAAATATGTACATAAGCTTTTGTAATATCAAAAATTAGGCATAAGCCTTATTCATCCCCGCATCACTGGAGTTGCACCTATGCACCCAAAATATGGCGGATCATGTTGCCAGATGCCATCACCCGATCAATTACTCTTCCTGGATTCACACAATCAATAGTAATGAAATATTTCAAGCATAAGATAACCTTGGAATTAATCACCACAATCAATCAACCTTTTAGTATTATAGCAATGCAAAATTAATAAATCACAGATGAATGGTGCACACATGCGACACATACCATCTCATGGTGTACCTGATGCTACACATGAATAAAATCATACAGATGGTGCACACATGCTACATATACTATCATCGTGTAAGTGGTGCACACAATGCTACACACTCATACAGCCTGCAACCATATATCCAGCCATATAGGAGCACACATGCATCACTACGAAACAACGAGCACACATGCATCAACTGCATGACAAAAATGCTGGATCTCACTAAACTAAATACTGAAGGATTAAATTAATGGGATAATTCCAATTCTCCTAACATCCCTCTTGCTTGAAATTGCAATTGCCCTTAATTGCAGGACAAAAAAGTAGTCAATAAATCAAGGTACTAGCAAAAATATCGCTCGGGCATCCACTTAGCATCCTCAATGGGGTGGTTCTTAAATGTAAGAAGATAAATAGGATAGGAGTTTCCATGTCTCGTTTGAGTGATTTGTTGATTAATGATATAGTCTGGCTCTAAGAGCTGGGTCTCTCCTTGAAGCAATGGTGCATCATCTAAAATAGGTCGAACTGGTGGGTCTCCATGGAAAGGCTTCAGGAGGTGCACATGAAAAGAATTATGAATTTTCCAATCGGGTGGTGATTTGAGCCGATAGGAATTGTCATTAATGCACTCCAAAAATTTAAAGGGACCATAGGATTTAGGGGCAGACTTAACTACAGGGTGTGTCTCAATACTCTTAAGTCTGCGCTTCTCAATATGTAACATAACTAGGTCACCTTCAGCAAATACAACTTTCTTTCTACCCTTGTTTGCATGTGCAATATACATAGCTTGAGCATGCTCGATATTCTTTTTGACAGTAGCCAAAATGCTAGAGAAATCTTCAGTAAATCGATCAGCAGCCTCTACTTGGTGCTTAATGTGGGTCAATGGAGTAGGAATGGTCTTTCCATAGACAATTTGGAATGGAGATTTGCCTATAGCAGAGTGCTTAGTGTTGTTGTAGGTAAATTGTAATATGTGTATAAATTTGTCCCATTTGCCTAGATGACCAGACACGTAAGCATGTAGCATGTCACAAATAGTATTTTGTGTGACCTCGGTTTGGCCATTAGACTCAGGATGAAAAGCAGTGGAAAAATCTAACTTTGTACCAAGATTGTCAAAGAGTGCGGTCTAGAAGTTACTACAAAATTTACTATCCCGGTCTGACACAATTACTTTTGGAAGGCCATGGTGTATAAAGATGTGCTTGATGAGAAAATGAGCAGCTTGAACTGCAGTCAAGGTCTTCTTACAAGGAATAAAGTAAGCCTGCTTGCTAAATCTATCAATGATAGTCCAAATCATATCAAAACCTGAGCTAGTCATAGGAAATCCAGTAATAAAGTCCATAGAAATTTGCTCCCATGGGCCATTAGGAATTGGTAAAGGCATAAGTAAACCTTGATATTTGCCCTTGTAGCTTTTGACTTTTTGAAAAATAAGACATTGTGCAACAAAAGTTAAAACATCAACTTTAAGCTTAGGCCAAAAAAAATCTTGAATTATAGATTGATACATAGCAATGATGCCTCTATGTCCCATGTAGGGTGGCTGATGTACCTCTTCTAGTACCAAGCGTCGAAATGGTGCAGTGACACACAAGCGCTTTTCATAGAATAGATAGTCATTATGAATGGAATACGAGGCCATTGGGGTGCTATTAGCTTGCTTAATCTTATGCCAAATTTCTAAAAAGTCTCGATCAATAGGATAGTCCGCCTTCACAGGCTCAAAAGGGTCTCCCTCGATGATTGAGATATTATTTATGCTAGGTCGACAGCTCAGTGCATCGGCAACAACATTGTCTTTGCTTGGTTGATATTGAATCATCGGTTTAAAGCTGTCAATAAAGGCAGCCCATTTAATGTGCCGATCCGAGATCACCGGCTGGGTAAGGAGATGTCTAAGACCCTGGTGATTAGTCTTAATGAGTAACTCAGAACCCATAAGATAGTGTTTCCAGAGTTTAAGGGCATGCACTACAATGGCTAATTCTTTATCATACGTGGAATAGTTTAGCTCTGCTAGTTTTAATTTATGTGACTCGAATGCAATTGGATGGTTATCTTGCATGAGCATAGCCCCAAAACCCTATCCACTAGCATCAGTAGCCATGACAAAGAAGGGTCTCGTAAAGTCTGGCATGGCCAAAACTAGTGTGTGCGTCATTGCACCCTTAAGTCATTGAAAACCTAAAGTGTGCTGCTCACCCCAAGAGAAAGCACGAGTCTTATGCAGTAGTTTGGTCAATGGATGTGCCTTGTGTGCAAAATTTCTAACAAATCTGCGATAGAAACTACACAATCTTAGAAAAGATCGTAACTCATGGATATCTTTAGGCTGTGGCTAGTTTACTATCACTTCTACCTTCTTGGGATCTACTCGAATGCCTTTAGCTAAAACGATGTGTCCAAGATATTCAATTTTAGGCTAGAAAAAAGAACTTTTCTCTGGGTTGGCATACAGTTGGTTCTCACGTAAGAGAGAGAAAACAAGATCCAAGTGTTTCTCATGTTCCTCTCAACTCTTGCTATAAATCATGATATCATCAAAGAAAACTACCACAAAGTCTTGATAGGTTAGAAAGATACGATTCATCATCCGACTAAATGTGGCAGGTGTATTGGTCAATCCAAAAGGCATAACAAGAAATTCATAGTGACTAGTTTGGGTTCTAAAACCAGTCTTGAAAATATCGGGCTCAATCACTCTCACTTGATGATATCTTGACTTAAGATTAATCTTGCTAAAGATTGTGGATCCTTTCAACTTATCGAGTAGATCATCAACTCTCGGAATGGGGTATCAATTTTTCATAGTGATTTTATTTAAGGCACAATAATCGATGCACATTCGGAAAGTTCCATTTTTCTTCTTGACAAGAAGAATGGGTGCCCCAAATGGTGAGCTACTAGGTCAAATTAGGCCTCTAGCCAAAAGATCTTCTATTTGGGATCGAATCTCTTACTGCTCAGTAGGATTGTGTCTATATGGTGATTTACATGGTGGTGTGCTACCTAGAATAAGGTCAATCTTATGATCCTCAGGTCTAGATTGAGGTAGGCCAGGGGGTAAGTCTTCCATAAAGCAGTCGTCATAAGTAGCTAGAAAAGGATCCAAAGGCTCTTGCTTAGTTTTCTTAGTCTTAGGACTAGCCTCAATCTTATTGACCATAACTAGAAATGTCTTCTCACATTTGCACAAAGCTCTTTTAGCTTGGGTATGTGACAATATAGGCCAAGAGGGAAGATTATTGTCACATTCTAGAGTCATAGTCTCAGTGCCTTGAGTCACAGTAATGGTGCGTTCAAGATGATCAACTTTGGCATTATGATCGATGTGCCAAGGCATCCCTAGAATGAGATCTTGCTCATGCAAAGGAGTGACTAAGAAATCACGGCTCTCAACTAATGGCCCTAAAGTCACCTCAAGATCCTTAACCATTTCAAACAATTATAATTTGATCCTTGAAAAGCTGATTTGACTTTATATTTTGTTTTGATGGTTGTGAGCCCAAACTTTTTAGCTAAACATTGCAAAATGAAATCATGGGTGCTTCCATCATCAAATAAGACACTATGTTCTTTTTTGTGCAATAGTGCAGTCATATGTAACAAAGATGTACAAAAATAAGATGCACTTTTACCTGAATAACACTTACCTGAAGGGGTGTAGTCGGCATCTTCAGTGTCATTGTCCTCATCCTCGCCCTCTTGCTTGAAAGATTTATCATGGGATCCATCATCAATGTAGTTGATCCGCGTGGAGTTGTTGCGCTAACTATTACCATTGGTACATCCATTGGTTCTCCCTCCATTGCCTCCGTTGTTGTTGGTAGCATTCTTTGCTTGGGTACCTGTCTTGTGTGTAGCAAGTGGATTCTTTGGACATTCATAAGAGTAGTGTCCCTTCTCTTTGCATTCGTAACATGTGACAAGTTCTTTGGTTCTTCGATTAATACATGACTTAGCAGGTTTCCAATTAGACTTACCATCATATCTACCAACTTTACCTCTTACACCCTCTTGCTTGAAGTATGAAGTATGCTTCTTTGCTCGAGGGGTGTGAGTAGCAAAGCTTCTTCCCTGCTTTCTTTCTGACTCTAATGCCAAATCCATAGCATCAGAAGCTGTACATGGTCGAAGCATACGTACATCAACACGAATAGTAGGGCGTCAACCTTCAACAAAGAACATAGCAATACTCTTCAAAAATACGCACAAACTCTCAAAACTCACAAATGGAAGAGATAGAATAAGCGTGCTATGTACGATCTCCCCCCATAGGGGTGGTGCTCTCCTTCCACCTCCTATGTATTTATGTATATTTTTCAAAAATCTTTCAAGCAAAAATCATACAAAAGCCTCTGTGCTTTCCTCCATGCACCCTTTTACAAAAAGCCCATCCACCTTCTAGAATAGCTAGCTTTTTCTAAACATAAAGCTTTTTCTAACTTTAGTTTATTATGGTGCACACATGCGACACATACCATCTCATGGTGCACCTGATGCTACACATGAATAAAATCATACGGATGGTGCACACATGCTACACATACCGTCATCGCGTAAGTGGTGCACACAATGCTACACACTCATATAGCCCACAGCCATATATCCAGCCATGTAGGAGCACACATGCATCACTACAAAACAGCGAGCACACATGCATCAGCTGCACAACAAGAATGCTGGATCTCACTAAACTAAATACTAAATGATTAAATTAATGGGATAATTCCAATTCTTGTAGCAGAAACTTGAGAGTGTGTGTGTAAAACTATTAACAAAACTGACCTATATGCTCCACTATAGCATGTTCAAGATAAAAAGGTCCAATGGTAGACATGACGAATGGTCCTCTGTACTAGTGGAGCATGTTTAAGATAAAAAGTTAAATGGTAGACATGATGAATGGTCCTATGTACTTTATTTGATAGATAATGTACAAATTATCCATCACTCAAGTTGACATAGAAATCCCAATCATCATTGACATGCTCATAGATCCCAAGCTCATATTAAGTTCCAAGTTTTAATCTCACAAGTGAATGAAAATGTCATTACATTGACCTAAGCATTGGAGAATATTATGCTAGATGCTATATTGTCCTTTAGGTATTTTTGGTTAATGAATTATGCAAACCTAGGTAGGAGTAGGACTAGGAGCCACTGATATATTAAAACATATTAACCATTTAGCTCTACCTTTACTACCTTACCAAAATAGTTACCTTTACTATCTTACCAAAATATCTTGCAAGGTCTTGTATGATCATTGGAAATGTATTTTCTAATTGAACTATCATGGTGCAATCAAGAACAAAACCATTTCTTTACCCTCCTAAACTCTAGATCTTAAACCTTGGACCCTAGATCGTATCTAAAACCTAGATGTTAAGCCCTTTAAAGCCATAAGCCCTAGACCATGGATCCTAAACCGTAGACCTTAAACCCTATATTGTAGACCCTAAACCTTAAACCTTAGACCCTAGACCCTAAATCCTAGATCATAAATCGTAAACCCTAGACTCTAAACCTTAAACCCTAGACACTAAACCTACCCTAGACCCTAGACCCTAGACCTTAAACCCTAAACCCTTAACCATTGCCCCTTGACCCTAAAACCTAGACCTTAAGCCCTAGACCTTAAATCTTAAATCTTAGACCCTAAATCTTAAACCCTAGCCAAACCCTAAAATGCAAGCAATGATCTATAAAATATCTTGATTTAAGCAATAAGGTGGTGAATAAACCCTAAAATGTAAGTAATAATCTCTAAAATGTAAGTAATAACTTTCTCAACCAAGAGGTTGAGGTGAACTCAACCTGGTTCTTGAGCAATAGGTTGAGGTGCACCTAACCTATTTCTCAAATCAGTAAGGAATACGATTTGAGCAATAGGTTAGGTGCATGCCCAACATCTTGCTCATGCAATAGGCTAGGTGTACCCCAACCTCTTGCTCAAGAGATAGGTTAGGTGCACCCCCAACCTATTGCTCACACAATAAGTTAGATGCACCCCAACTTGTTGCTCAAGCAACAGGTTGTGTGCACCTCAACTTTTTGGTTGAGAAAATTGAAAAATTTCTCAACCTATTTCTTAAGCAACATGTTGTGTGCAACACAATTGGTTGCTTAAATCAAGATATTTTATAGATTATTGCTTACATTTTAGGGTTTGCTCACCACCTTGTTTCTTAAATCAAGATATTTTACAGATCATTGCTTGCATTTTACGGTTTGGCTAGGGTTTTTGATTTAGGGTCTAAGATTTAGGATTTAAGGTCTAGGGCTCCCAATCCAAATTACTAAAGAATACAATTTGAGCAATAGGTTGGATGCACCCAAAAGGAAGTTTGATTATTATTAATTTTAATAAAATTATACATATATATATATATATATATAAGTCTATGCATATGAATAAATTATTATTTTAAAAAACATATATAATATTATTTTTTATATTTAAATATTGTTATACTATATCATAATGTTAATATTTTTAATCTTATAAATGATGTTATGCATTTTAAAAATCAAGATGTAAAATATCTTGAGACCCTACTTGGAGCGGCATGGCAAGGGAGACGAGGGTAGCATGGGCAACAATGGCCATTGTGTTATCATCCATACCATCATTAGTAACTTTCACAATTCTCATATGCACAAATGACCACTAATTCCAGCATTTAAACCCCAAAACTTGAACTTCCACTATGTTCTTATTTACAAATGATATCATTTGCAAAATATCTCCCACACAGAAATCCAAAGAAATGCACTTTGTATTCCCGATGATATGTGTTGGATAAGTCTCATCTTTACCCCATGCAATAAATGATTTATTGAAAACATTATAAGGAAAAACATCTCCAAGTACTTCCATATCTCCACACTTATACTTTAGCCCAACATGTGTACTAAGAATCTTTGATACAATAAGTGCCACCTTATCTTCGCCAAGTCTTTTAAAGTGACAAAGAGAATTTGGATCACTATCATGGATTTTAGCAAATGCAACTACTTCTCTTTGGCAACATAATATCACCTCCATCCTAGGAACAAAATCTATAGCCATCTTCCTGTGGGACATTATAAAAAATATTAGTCTCTTTTGAATATTTTTCCTATTAGTTGTAACTTTTTATTAAATTACTCTCTTTTATTTTACTTTTACTTTACTTTATTTAATTTTGATGGTGATACAAATTTATGGGTTTTCAATAATGTATTCATGTTTAGAATTTAGCTAATAGAATCTCTAATTTAAAATTTTGATTATACATTTTAGAAGAATACATATGATAGTATAAAGGTTTTAAGTCTAGCGAGATGAGAGATGGTGGGGGACATCAAAACGTCCTTAAAATTTGAAAATGGATATAAGGGTATAAGTATTGTACTTTTTTACATGCTCATGATGGTTTTATAGCAACCCTTTATTTAATTATTAGTAAAACAAGGCCATTGACAATTGCTTAAAAAATGTGTGATTTGATTCTAAGAGAACCACACAACGATTGAGCATAGTGAGAAGTGGTGGGGAGTGGGGTGACACTTGTCACTAATCTAATGCTTAGTAAAATTTAAAAATATGACCAGAGGGGAGGACACTTATCACCAACTATCCTAAGCTTTGTAAAATTTGAAAATGATTTAAGGGTGTAAGATGTATTTTTTACATGCTTGTGGCAGTTTTGTAGCAACTTTTCATCTTAAAATAGGCATCATTTGCAATGTCTTTAAAAAGGAGTGATTCAATGGATACGTGGTTGTGAGGTTAGTAGTTTCAAAAAAGGCGTGATTCAATGGATAGCCAATTGTGACTGAGTAACAATTGACATTAGTAAAGTCTTTGAGAAGTGTGTTTAAAAAATTGTATGGAAATAATTTCTCTTCAATTTTATCATCTAATTATTATGAAAAGAATTGCACTTAGTACGATATTTATTAATCAAAAGGAAAGAGAAGGGTGAAAGGAAAGGAAAAGGGAAAAGACACATGAAAGGAAAGAAAAAGGAAAAAGAAGGAAAAGGAAAAAGAAGGGTACAAAAGAAAATATTAATTTTCCTTATTAAAGTATAAAAATATATTCTTCCCTTCATTCATTCTTATCTCAATCAATTGGAGAAAAAGAGCAAGAAGGAGCAAGGAGAGTCTACATCCTATCTACAAAACTTTCACCTAGGTATGAAGAATTTATGTTCATGTTTACTTTTTGTAAATATTTTAAGAGAGAGAAATTGACAGAGAAGAGAAGGGATCAGAGAAAAGAAAGGTGAGAGGAGAGGGCCTCCATAGCCAAGGAAAATACGGTGAGGGAGGGGCGATGGGAGAGCAAGATAGGGAGGAGCGATGGAAGGGGAGACGTCTTGGCAACTGCGGACCATGGGAGGAGAAGGTGGTGGGATGGAACGATGGGAGCAAGATAGGGAGAAGTGATGGAAGGGAGGAAAGATTGGCAGTCGTAGACAATGGGAGGGAAAGGTGGGAGGAAGTATGGAAGGGATTACCCCTCCCTTTATTCCCTAGTAGCCACGATCGCCAAGGAATAAGGGAAGGGGGATTACCTCCTCCCCTTATTTCTTGGTAGCCGCGGCTGCTAGGGAATAAGGGAAGGGGGTAATCCCCTTCCCTTGGCGATGAACGACGGGCGGATGGTGATTGAGCATGCGATGAATGGTGAGTGGCATGCGGGCATATGAGCGAGCGACAAACAACAGTAGTGAATGGCGGGCGCGACATGGATCGAGCGATGAACAACAGCAGGTTGGGTGAAAAACAACGGTGGACAGTGGGCGAGGGGTGGGGAAAATAGTAGTGGGAAGAATCATGAGCGGTGAAGGGGCAGCTAAGGGGTGAATGAAGGGGTGGCTAGTAGGTGGCGAAGGGACAGCGGCTAAGGGCGATGGGTGAGGGCAGCAACGATGGTGGCTTAAGGAGGTCAAAGGTGGAGCACGACGACGGATGTGGCAGCACGAAGGGGGATAGAAGGGGAAATGAAGACAAAGGAGTGCTACAAAAGCATAAATAAATAGAAGAAAGAGTGTCTTAAGGAGTAAAACTTACCCATGTACTATTGTCCAAAAGTGTTTCATGTGTGGGAAGCAAAGAAAGATCTTTGCTGCGAGGGGTAAGGGAAGGAGGTGAGGGAGGGACGATAATATCAGTTAATTAAAATTTGTTAATTAATTATTTTTTAATATTACTTAATTTAAATTTGTTAATATTTAGAAAATTACTTGATTTAATTAAATATAGTTTATAGTTTATGTTTTTAAATAAAGTTTGGTTTATTAGTTTGTATATATATGCATGTTCATTTAAATCAAATATGTAACTTTTAATCTATACTAGTTAGCTATTTTAATTTTTAATTGTTTTATCTTTAGTTTATAATTTATGTTTTTAAATAACGTTTGTATATATCTCTTTATTTAAATCAAAATTAATGCATTTAATTTGTAATTGTTTTGCATTTTTGGATTTATATTTAAATAATATATTTATTTGTTTAATTTTTAATTCATTTTAGTATAAATATATATTTAAAGTATATTTAATTTAGCAAAATATATTTAATTTACTTTAAAATATTTTGCTTAATTGAATATACTTGATATATATATATATATATATATATATATATATGAAATGATTAAAATTTGTTTATAAGATCTCTCTTATCTCTTGCAGGCAACCTATTAAAATGAACATGAAAAAGAAATTATTTCTTGCTTTTTCTTCAATTTGACGGTTGGTATAGCTTACATTAGTTTATCCATAGAGGAGAGAACTCTAGAATAACCAATCAAAACCATGCTCGAAAATTCCTGACTAGTTCCTAATCGGAGTTAGTCCTACACTCAACCATTTTTCAATTTATGTATATATATTGAGACTTGTAAAGCCTTTAAGGCTATTTTTTAATCATACATTATAGAGTTTTCAAAGATTTTGATAAATGGACACACAGACAATTGTATGAGTGGGCACATTATAGCTTGGGCACATTACAATATGATGGGCAAAATGCATTGTCATGCACATTATAGTATGATTGAAAAAATGCATTGTCTTTTAGCTTGGGCACATTACTGTATGAGGGGGAAAATGTATTGTCTTTCAATTTATACTTTAAATCCTTATTGGCTATTTTGTTGAAGCATTGTATGTATCTAAAGTCTTGTGAATCATTTTTCATGTAGGATTTTCAATTATTATGGAGCACTCTCAAGAGATTAGAGCATTTTTCTCTAGCACCAACTTACATTTGAATGGGAAAGAGTATGCCCCTGATAACTTTGAAGGGAAGTGGACTCACATGCACATGGGAAGAAAAGTTTGGTTTCTCATTCAAAAAAAAATTGAGCTACATCTTATGATGTCGAGGAAAGATATGGAGCAAAATGAGGAGCCATGGAATGCAAGCTTCTCTAAGAAAGATATAACTTCTAGCATGGTTATGGGAATCACAATGGAACCAAAGACACCATACTTAGATATTTTTGTGAAGTGTTCAGAACCTCATGTTGGGGGCTATCATTTTATCTTATCAAGAGGTCTAAACAGGTTCACAATGCCACCTCCTCCACCATCAAACTTTACAGAATTACAAACTCCATTAGAGGCTCTCATGGATGAATGAAGTACATTTTTGAGTGTAGAGGCAAGTAGGTTGCATCAAAACATTATGGTTGATTACTTTAAGACATCTTCACTCAAGATGGACCATGAATTCAATTAAGAGCAGAGAGGGCAAAGCAGGATGAGAGGGATGCTAGTTTGGTTCAAAAATAGAGAGGGCATGAGAAGAATCAGATGGATGCTAGTTTGGTTCAGAAACAAAGAGGACACAAGTAGGATTAGAGGGATGCTAGTTTGGATGAGAAGCAGCCTAGACAAGGAGCCCCACATCAAGGGTCTACACATAAAGTCTTTGAGATAGAAATAGAGCCTTGGATGCTATGTTCAAACAAAAAATGAAGAAGCACCACAACCGTTGCATACTAGAGGTGTACAAAACATAAAAGAAGAGAAAGGATAAGCCACGACCATGTTGGTGCAAACTATCAAAGGAAAAGAAACATGCAAAATAGAAAATATTAATACTACAAGGGTCACAGTTCCAAAGGCTACTTTCAAAAAAAGGCAACGTTGCCCTGCTCAAAAACTATAGGTCAAAGAGAAAGAGGACACAGTACCAAAGGCTACTTTAAGAAAAAGACAATGTTCCTCCACTCAGAAAGTACAGGTAAAAGAGGAAGAGGAGGACATATAAAATAAAGAGGAAGAATAGGTTGAGGACATATAAAATAAAGAGGAAGAAGAGGAGGACATATAAAATAAAGATGAGCTCATGTCAATAAAGAATCTCAATTTGCATCTTAATGAGACGATCACAGAAGATGATGTTAGATATATATGGGGACAAGAGCCCTATGCTGTGAATGCTCAAGATGTGGAGTCAGCAACTATTTTTACCAACAACAGGAATCTTGATATATCTTACATGATGCAGATATTCAAGGCTTTGGTGGATGGCAAGAAACCCATGGTCTCTAATGTAGTCTTATGTCTAATCATGTTCTGTCCAAATATAGGTAGTCATGACAATGGAATTATGTTTGAAGGACCTATGCATTTCGAGGAGATGTACACCAAATTCTTCACACGATACCCTCATAATACCTTTGACAAATTTTGACTGAAGAGGGTGAAGAGGCAAATTTTGAGAGAATTATGAAAGAGGCAAAGAGAAATTTCTTGTTGCATTGTAAATTTGAGTTGATTGATGGTCAACATTATGATTATGCTTGTAATGAACTTGCTAGACAAGTGAGGGACTCCAAAAGACTCCCTCCAAAGCAAATTTCACTGAGTTCTTCCCTTCAATTTTTATATGGCCACAATATGTATTTTTAAGCACCCGACAAAATATTTGATTGAGTCTAAAAGACTGAATCATAATATTTTTGCAAAGCATAAGATAACCTCAAGGATTACGTTCACATTTTCACGTTTGCGTTAATGGGTTATTAGCATTCGTTAATTACTCTTCCAAGTAGCATGAAAACAATGTGATCACGTAGTTTACCGAAAAAAATCACTAGGAAACCGGATAAAAGTACCTCTGGTGCACAAGACACTATCAGCAGTAGTACTCACATTACCGATGGTAATGTTCATTATTCGAGCAGTGTAGATACCGGTGGTAATCTACACCGTCGGGATAATTAATATTACTGCCAGTAATGTGAGTACTACCACCAGTAGTGTCTTGTGTACCAGTGGTGCTGTGGGTTATAGATTCCTAGTTTCCCGCATGGCCCAAGGTTATATATTGGTGGAAATGGCGATAGAGGCTCGTCATTTGATCCAATTGTGGTTCATATCCTGATAAACCCTTTGGTAAGTTGGGAAAGAAAGTGAACCATGATTTGGATATGAATAGTTGTAAGGCCAAGTGGGGGAGAGTGAGTCAACATTCATTATAGATGTGGGTGTGGTTTGCTCCTCCAATTCCTTGCATCTTGGGGAAATTATAGACCACGAACACGAGAGTTAGTGGATGCAAGTGTTTGTTGTGTGTTCTTGAGGGTGGTCTATACTCCAACTACTTGCCTTTTGGGAAACTTGTGGACCACGATCATAAGTGCCAATGAATGCGATTGTTAGTGGGTAGTCTTGACTCTTAAGCTAAAGGTCTTAGGTATGGAGAGAAGGGGGAGACGTGATGGCAATGACTTGAGCAAAAATAGGGCACGTGTTGCGACTACGAATGCACAATCAAAAATGCCTGAAATTATAAATGCTCGTTCACAATCTTCAAGATGAGTTGTAACTAGGCAAACTATGGATGCATCGTATCATGCCCATGCCAGTATTCATATGCCTAAAAATGTTCCCGGGGTTGAAGGAGTTGCAGAAGAAGATCTCATTGCCGAAATAGGAACTACCCCAATGCTTGATCCACCCTGTGAGGTTGTTAACCAAGATACAAGGAGAGGATTTATGTAGCTATCACAATCCTCTCAAAGAGTTGTTCCACGTGCACAGGGGAGAAAAACGTAAGTCACATGGTCCAAAGTGGGACTTTGTTATTAATGTTCATGACTACATTGAGTGGAAATGCAAGTATTGTGGAATACAAAAATCTGGGGGAGCACCTCATATAAGGGGCCACCTGCTTGGCAACTCAAGAAAGAGCATTCAACATTGTGCAACCCCAAGAGCTGCTGAAGTAGCTCACACCTTGATAGAGAAGTTGCAAGCTTCTGGAAAAATATGAAGAAGATAAATTTGGGAAAGTCAAGGTATAAGTGGAGTAGAGAGTCTGTAAGCATACATGGTGATGGAAGTACAAGTGTTGTAGGCTCTGATGCTAGAACTCCTTGTGTGGACACTAGCATGCGAGATTGACCACCACCTATGGCTCGTGACGCTAGAACAGCAACTGCTACTCCTAGCTTGAGGCAACCCATGATATTTGAGAGAATCCGGATTCAAGATTTGGAGAATGCATAGTATGTACTTGGTAGATCAATCTTGTGGTCAGGATATCCACTGAGTATGGTTGATAACGATGATATGAGAACTGCATGGAATTGCATTACTAACTATGGGCCGGCGCCTTCTTACCACACATTGCATATGCCATTCTTAGGTAAGGCATATGCATAAGACAAAGAGCACATAAATTGTAGCATTTTCGAGCAACTGCATAACACTGGATGCACAATTGTCTCAGATGGGTGGACAAGCATAAAACACCATGCTTTATTGAATGTGATGGTTGTATTGCCACGTGGGGAGGCCTTCCACACATCAATTGATGCCTCACATGTAAAGAAGTTGGGGACATATATGGCTGGTGTATTATCAAAGGTTATAAGATAGTTAGGCCCTGAAAAGGTTGTTCAGGTTGTCATGGTGGATAATGCCATGAGTTGTAAAAAGGTGGGTAGAATATTGCAAAGGGAGTATACCAATTTATATGCATCTGCTGTTGTACGCATACTTTAAATCTTTCATTGAAGATTGGTATAAACAAGTGCCATGGTTCAAAGATATTGTTTGTGAGGCTCGAGACATTGTCAAGTTAGTACGATCGAAGCAATCTTTATGTCTTGTGATGGTTCTACCATGTTGCAATTGCTAGTAACCACAAGATTTGCTACGTACTTCTACACTTTGCAATCTCTAGTGAAAAATAGGAGTTTTCTTATAGAGACATTTCATTGTGATGCACTTGAATGATGGATGTCAGAGTTGACTGATAGGGCAACAAAGGAGAAAATGCATGAAACATTGGGATTCTCTGCATTATGGAAATGGTTTGAAAATGCCGCTAATTCTATGAAACCTATTTTATATGTGCTTAGGGATTTGGAATCAAAGTCTCCAAGAATCGGAAAAGCATGGATGCAGTTTTGGAGTATTGAGCAAGCTCTTATTGCGAGGAATCCCTCTACTCGCTCGGGCCAAAAGAATGAGAGAAGACCATTTTAATGCTACAAAAGGCAAGGAATTGTGGCAATTATTTAGGCCATGATGGGAAAGCTCATATTCCATTGCATAGTGTTGGGTACCTTTTAGACCCCAAGTGGTGAAATATGAAGCCTGAAGAGATCCCAATTGTTATGCATGACTTTCATTAGATGGTGCGACAATATTATCCCCATAACCATGAGTTTGCAAAGTGTTGTAATGAGTTATCCAAGTATCAATGCAAGGAGGGGTTGTTTGCATTGAGTGATGTTCAAGCATTGGCAGAACCTACATCTGCTTGGAAATGGTGGATGATGAATGGTGGCACGTGTGAGCTTCTACGCCCGATTGCAATGAGGGTTCTTTCTCAAACATGCTCAAACTTGGGATCAAAAAGAATTTGGAATAGACTTCTAGAGGATTGAGATGAGAAGTTAGTATACATATATGCCAATCATAAAATCCTGGAAACATTAGGAGATGTGGGACATGAGGAGAAAGTTCCAAAATGGGCCTACGATATCCCGCTTGATGCTATACAACCTGAACCAGTCCCATCGTTGCAGATTCCAAAACCCCAAGAAGAGGATGAAATTGGGACTGATGGTGGGTGCAACATCCGATGAGGATAGCGATGAGGAGGATGAATCTGATGAATATGAAGGAAATAATATTCACCTTCCACATGGGTCTAAAGATGAGGACATTGATGATGAACATGATGATGAGGATAGTGAATCGTGAATTGTGGCAATGATGGCAATAGGGTTTTGAATGTCTCATTGTATTCTAAATGTGTTCTTGTTTTTTGATTGCAGGTTGCAATTTAGAGTTGGATAAGAATTGTCTTATTGTGCATTGTAAATATATTGTGTTTAGGTTTTGGGCTTAGTTTCTTCCTTTTCGCCATCGCATATGCTTCTAGGTGGTAATGCCAATTGTTGTGCTCTTTACCAAGTTCAATAGATCAAGAGCATGGCAACTAGCATACCATTGTCTTATATGCAATAGAATGCTATGCGATCACGTGTAGAAGAAGCATGTGCAAAGTTTAATTTCTTGTCTTTGGTAACATTTTTCTTTAATGAATTTAGAGATAAGTTTCAATTGTGTGTGTGTGAGAGAGAGAGAGAGAGAGAGAGAGAGAGAGAGAGAGAGAGAGAGCGCTTGTAATGAAAGTGCATATAATTATATTTCAATGGCAAATAGAAAAGGCTTTTAAATTTTACTTTATATAGTTTATCATTATTAAAGTTTACTTTATATAGCTTGTCTTTGGTAATATTCTTTTTTAACAACTTTAGAATCTAATGTGATGGATTTAGGGATTGCATAGTGTTTTAAATTCCAATTGATGCATGGGTTTAGGTTTTAAGTATTAGGATGGATCATGGATGCATGGGTTTAGGTTTTAAGTATTAGGATGGATGCAAATAAATATGACCATTGGATTATACTTGTTTTCTATGTTAAGTGTCAATTGACCATAGCCTTCCTTAGATGATTTATTATGAAATAATCTATGTTAACACTATTCCAATTGATGACTTTAGGATTGCATGTGATGGAGGCATGTGACTTTAGGATTGCATGTGATGGATTTAGGGATTGCATATTGGAAAATGATTATGAACATTGGATGCATATAAATTAATCTCTAAGCATTTAAATAAATGAATTCCACTAGATCATATAGGACACCATCATAGAACTTCAATGAACTTAAAACAAAGGCATATATTTCCATCATAAAGAGAGTGTATATATATATTTCCATCCTAAAGAGAATGTATAACTTCATTCAATGTCATGGTCTTGGATACAGCTATCCTAAGCCCAACACCATGTACAATGACATTGATAGTTGGGCTTTACAAAGTGGACAAATTGATCTAGTTGGCAAGTAATCTACTAGACAATAAAGATGAAAATTATGGCCGCAAGGCAGAGAGTAATAGCCAGTACAATTATCAAACAAGCATTGGCATATTGGGCACAAGAAATTGTTTGGGTCCATGGGAAGGGGTTCCATGGCATATGGTTGTGAGGATGGATGGCGACAAATAGCTAACTGTGCCTCCACGCTTGCATCTTCAATTAGTGTTGCACATGCTTCGTGGGCCTCTTCTTGAAACCATGTGTTGAGGTCCTCCAAGCTCTTCAATTGGGCATGTAGAGTAATAATCTCATTCTGCAGCTCTGGCTGGGTTCACAGTCTTTTAGTTTCTAGGCATCGGACCTGCTCAAACCAGGCCATGTTCTCATTGTGATGTTGCGCCATTTGTTGCTCTAGTGGGCCACATGCACCCTCCAATGCCCTAGACAACACCATTATGTATAAAAGGTGTGCACACACCTTTATGACCATTTCTTTTAGAAAGGTGGTGTACATAAACCCCTTAGAAAGGTAGTGTAGATAAATCCTTTTATGTGTAAGTGGTGTACATATACACCTCACTTGGATTAAAAAACACCCTTAACTATAAAAATACATTTGACATAAAGTTTAAAATACACCATTAAGTATAAAATGGACCTCATAAACAATCTTTATACACAATAATTAGAGTAAAGAAATAAAAAAAGTAGTAAACTTTTTATTAGATATTCGCTTTACATAGAAGTTCAAAACTTGTGATTACAAAGTCGTTAGCCATCATGTTATTCAGTACCAATGTCCTCAATGCTAGGCCCTTGACTACCAGGGTCCTGACTAATAGGCTGCTCTAAGACTGGAGTCTCAGTAGCAAGGTCCTCAGTAGTTTGCTCTTTAGTTCCAAGCACCTGACTAGTAGGTTGCTCTAGAGTCTCATGACCAAGTTCTTGGTGAGTAGGGACCTGGCTACTAGGTTCCTGACTAGTAGGCTGCTCTGGAGTCTGTAAGGTCATGGTTGAAGAACCATCTATGCCTCCTGGTAACTCCTCCTGGTCATGCTTTGCCTCGTCCATACCTTCTTTGAGTAAGGCTTCCTTACTTGATCCACTTGCATGTCCTTCATCCAAGATCAAGGGTGCCTTCCTCACTTTTAATTTCAAGGGAAGTGCTTCCACCTCTTTAGCCTTACCTTTTCCTGTGACGTGCTGTACTACTACTTCTTGCTACCACGAGCCTTCTCGTATGATGAGTGGAACCTCCTTGACTCTAGTTGACAATTGATCATCCTTATTCTTTGTGTGGATTTATTCTTGGCGTAAGTCATTGGATGTAGAGCTTTCATCCTCATCAACACCTGAGCTAGAATCATCACCCTCAGATTCACTACCCTCGTCTTTGACATTTTTCTCACTACCCTCTTCTTTGACATTTTCCTCTTCAAGAAGGTCGTGCAACTGTAATATATGTCAAAGAACTCAATTTGATGGGGGGTATCAATGACATTTACATTTCTACCTTGGCGTAGCAATTTCTCAGCAACAAAACCCATTCGATACAATGCTACTTCCCACCCATCATTCAGTAAATTCTTTGTCATCTCTAGTATCACATCAGGATCCATCGGCTTTCTGTAATCCACCATTAACACCTATTTCATTAATTTTGGACTCGTGCACTATCCAAATTCATTTTGTGAGATAATTTTGGATAAAACATTTAAAAAAAAGAGGCTCTTATAAAACAAAACATTGAGTCAAAAAGGAAGATTTTAAAAAATCAAATTAGAAAAAATGACATGAGATGTTATTAAAACTAGAGTACATTAAAAATAGAGGACATCACATTGTTAAAAGAGACAAAAAGTAAGATTTTAAAAAATCAAATTAGAAAAAATGGCGTGACATGTTATTAAAACTAGAGTACATTTCAAAAAGAGCACATCACATTTGTACAAGAAGTAGATCATATAACTCAAAGCCATATGGTGTCAAAAAACACCTTAATACAGTCTCTCTTATCTTCTTAATCACCCAAAGTCTAGAAGATCTCATCATTGGTCTCTCTTATCTTCTCAACAACCCAATCTTTCATTGCCTCCACAGCTGTATCCTCAACATAATTACATGCAAAGAAGAAATTTAAGCAATCACAAATTGTTTCTTTATAATTTCTCTGAGAGGCTCTTATTGTTCTCTCAGCATCTGCATCAAATCACCCATGACGAGAGCTGCAATAACGAAGGTTACTTAAGAAGTCTAAGAGATCTTGTCGTGCTTTTATCATACGTCTTAAAAGTCTTTCACTCTCTGCTATCTTGAGAGACTCCTCCCTCTCTGCGTGCCTCTGTGCATCAAATTCCTCTCTCTCCATGTGTGTCAAAGGAGAACCTTGTCGAATTTTGGCCTCTCTCTATGCTCCTTGGTCAGCAATCCATTCTTTGAGATTGTTAATTTCGAACTCCACGTCTTCGACAATGCCAAGGACATCCATGGGTGGGGAGATGATAAAGAAAGGGAGATGGACTATGATGCAAGAAAGAAGAGAGTGTCTGTGGAAGGACTAGGATGGAAGAATACAAGTTAATGAGAAGCACTAGGATGGATGAAAGAAGAGAGTGTTTGTGGAAAAACTATGATAGAAGAATACAAGTTATCATGATGGATGAAAGAACAGAGTGTTTGTGGAAGGACTAGGATAGAAGAATACAAGTTACTCAGAAGGACTAGGATGTAAGAAATAAGAGAGTGTTTGTGGAAGGACTAGGATGGAAGAATACAAGTGCACTAAGGCACGATGTGTTCACTATGATAAGGATAAGGGTTGGAATAAAGTGAGAGGCACGATGTGTTCACTATGATAAGGATAAGGGTTGGAATAAAGTGAGAGAAGCATTGGTAATGCTCTAATTTAAGTGAGTGGAGATTGTCCAACTGAATAAAATTTTGCGGAGCATTGGGAATGCTATACTTTAAGTGAGTGGAGCTTTGGGAATTGATACTTGCGAGTGAAATATATTACAAGTGAGAGAGAGAGAGAGAGCGATATGATAAGGATAAGGGTTGGAATAAAGTGAGAGAAGCATTGGGAATGCTCTACTTTAAGTGAGTGGAGATGATAAGGATAAGGGCTGGAATAAAGTGAGAGAAGCATTGGGAATGCTCTACTTTAAGTGAGTGGAGACTGTCCAACTGAATAAAATTCTCATCACACAAGGATTTATTTCCAAATAATCACATCATCACATATTCATATCATAAAATTGTGTGCATGAAGAAATATATTACAAATATTACATCATCACATATTCATATCAAAATTCTCATCACACAAGGATTTATTTCCAAATAATCACATCATCACACTTCATATCATAAAATTGTGTGCATGAAGAAATATATTACAAATATTACATCATCACATATTCATATCAAAATTCTCATCACACAAGGATTTATTTCCAAATAATCACATCATCACACATTCATATCATAAAATTGTGTGCATGAAGAAATATATTACAAATATTACATCATCACATATTCATATCAAAATTCTCATCACACAAGGATTTATTTCCAAATAATCACATCATCACACATTCATATCATAAAATTGTGTGCATGAAATAATTAAATAAATATCATCAGTAAATGCCACTTAAGTAATAAGTCACAAATTGGTGTATAATCAACAAAAACTACAAACACAACATCATACATGCATCACAACTCTTCTGATGCTTCTAGTGGAGACTGTGGCAACTCTTCTAATGCTTCCAATGGAGGCTGTGGTGCTCTAGATGTACACTCAGTCTCTACTTCTTCTGTAGTATGTAGTGCTTTTGGAGTAGACTCAGTATCCTCTTCCTTAAATGCAAACGGAGGCTGTGGCAACTCTTCTGATGCTTCTAGTGGAGGCTGTGGTGCTGTAGGTGTACACTGGGTCTCTACTTCTTCTGTAGTGTGCAGTGCTTTCATAGTAGACTCAGTCTCCTCTTCCTTAAATGCAAGCTCTAATATTGCTTCAGTTGCACATTGTATTCTAATGGCAGCAACTAAGTCTCGAATGATTTCAGCCTTAAACAATCGTATATCCTCCTCTGAATATTTGAGCTCCAAAGATTCTTTCGATGAGATCTGTGGCTTAAGTGAGAAAATTTCTTTGAAAATCAACATGCAGTTGTAGGCAACTCTCCACCCACAACTATGCCCATCTTCCTGCTCTACTACTAAATGCTTTTGGAAGTCTACCGAGTCTTTGTACTGTCCTGTTTCTCTGATAGCAGATACCAACTTCTCAATCGACCTGCTCATCATGACATATTAAAAAAACTTAGTGTGTCTATTACATAAGGTACATAATATAGAAGTAACAACAGACTAATAGAATACTTACGTTTGCACTGAGCCATGAAAGCCTGCAATCGAGTTAACAAACCAACAATAGTTGTCTTCAAGGTCCCAAAACACTAGACTCCAATATTCCCTACACGAATAATTAAGAACCATTGTTATTTAACACAATGTTGCCAGTATAAGATGAAAATAAAGGTTGCCATGATACTTACATCTCGTGATATGCCATAAATAGGACTCGCATGCCATGTAAATGTAAAGGCTGTAACAATTTACAAACATTGGCTATTGTCTTTCTGCTATCGCTAAGTATAGGAGAAAGGAGGGAATCCAACATATACACATGGTTTTGTACGGCTCTACCAAATCATGAGATAACTATACTGCACCAACAAATAAATGAATATTAGCTTATTAGATTTAATCAAAATATTGAATTATCAAGTAGAGAAAAAGTTTGTATCAAACCTGAGAATGGCCATCATAACGTTGTTATTGACCTCATTTGAAGCTCTAGAGAGAATTGAAATCTCCTCTCTCCCAAATTCAAGATACTGAGGTCTATGTTGAATCATAACCCTAACATTAAAAGAGCTTCCCAATTCTTCCAATGAAGCCATGTTTGTAGAGTTGAGGTCTTCTATCCTCTTTGACTCTTTGACGGCATTCATTTCGCAATCAATGATTGCTCGAATGGTACATGTTATAAATGCATAGAGATGCAAATCCGTATATGTTGACAGTGTGGTGTCATTTTGTATCTCAAAAATTTGACCAACTACCAAAAAGCAATTGTAGCCCACCCTCCATCCACAATTATAGATGTGGCTATTCTCTTGATGTGATACCTGACATGTTATATACTCTATTTGTTGTGCCAAGTCACATTGCCGCATTACTATGTCGATAGCACCTACTAACTTTCGAGCTAATCTGCACATCAAAACATATAACAACAGTGAATATGTGCATTGCATATCAATCTACATGTCAAGAAGTGACAACAAGTGTAGTCTATACTTACTCTAACACATTGCCATGGACGGATGTCATTGAGTTGGCAAAGAAGCACTTCTTCACAAGGATGTCCACGACTACCAGACTCCAATGTGATCTGCATTATCAATAAAGAATAATTACTATGTTTGAAACAATGCTAGCAATGCAATAGAAAAAACAAGTAGGGTTTGATGCTTACTTCTCATAATATGCTGTAAAAATAACTCGTGCGTCATTCATAGGAACGTGCTTCAACCACTTGCAAACATCCTCTATGGTTTTTCTTTGTTGCTAAGCACTTCCGAAATACGAGGATCGAGCATATATGAAACGCTTTGTATATTTTGCAGAAAATTTGCTATAACATTACTATATTAAAAAAAAAAGTATTAGCTTCTTGGGTTTAATCAAAATAAGCAAAGTATAAAGCCAAGGAAAAGGCTGCATCAAACCTGAGGATGGTTGTAATGACTTTGACATTAACCTCTTTCTTAGGATTCAAGAGGATTTGAAATCTCTTCTTCACCAAATTCAAAAAAATGAGGTTGTTGTCGAATTAACAACATAGCGGTGAATGAACTTCCAATCTGCTCCAATAGATTCATATTTTCATGACTCATCTTATTGAGAGAGTAGTCTACATCGTATTCTTCTTCACTTGCTATGTCCTCCACATCCTCCTTCTACCATAAAAATATAAAAAAGTTATGCGATGTACACATCCCAAATAAATGCTTAAACAAGCAGATAAGGTTTCATACATGCTTTCATTAGAGTGAGTCTCTCCTCCGCTTGGAGTAAAAATTTAAAAAGGTTTCATACATGCTTTCATTAGAGTGAGTCTCTCCTCCTCTTGGAGGAAAAATTTAAAAAGTTATGAGATTTACACATCCCAAATAAAAATAATGGTTTAAATAATCATAGAAGTATAAATATAGCATGCTTTCATTAGACTCAGTCTCTTCTTCTCTTGGAGGAAAATATAAAAAAGTTATGAGATTTATACATCCCAATTAAAGGCTTGAACAAGCATACAAGTATAAAGATAAGGTTTTATACATGCTACAATGTAGTCATATTTTCAGGTTGTTTCCCAATGGTAGTAATTAGACACTGAATACTCTCAGCTCGAAATGCTAGCAGATCGGCTTCTGTATATGATTCCATTTTGACTGGTAACTCCAAATCAAAAATCTCTCTAAGAAACAACATGCAATTGTAGGAAACTCTTCACCCATAGTTGTGTCCATCTTTTTGCTCCACTGGCAGACATCTTTTGGATTCTACTTGATCTTGTTGCTCCGTGGTTGTTTTGACAATAGATACTAGCCGATATGCAGCACTGTCCATCATGACATATTAAATATATTAATATGATAGCCTTCTATTGAATTCACAAACCATAAACGGTTGAGTTCAAGGTCCCAAAAGATCAGACTCCAATGTGAGCTACACGATCAGAATAAAAATGATTATTGTTTTACTGTAGACACGATGCTGCACTGCACTAGGAAGCTGAAAAATAACTACGCTGCACCAAGAAATAAACAAACATTAGCTCATAGAATTGATTTGCATTCTACACTAGGAAACTGATATATAACTACACTGTGAATAAATAAACAAATGTTAGCTCATTGAAGTAGCAACAAATAAACAAACGTTACCTGAGAATGGCCAAGATAACATTGTCATTAACCTCTTTTAAAGGATTGGAGAGGATTGAAACCTCCTCTCTACCAAAGCTCAAATACTGAGGTTCTCGTTTCAAAACGATCCTAACTTCAAACGAGCTCTCCATTTTATCCAATGCAGATAAATTTGATTCTTCAATCAAATTTAGAGGTGGTTGCATTGTTGAAGTAGAAGGGAGTGCCTCCGTATTGACTTCATCCATTTCTTCTCCCTCTATTGCCTGTAAACAAATATGAGAGATTAGACTCATTATCTTTAAATTTAAATCTTATTTAAAAAATTGTATTTAGTTGAGAAATAGAGAGTTCATACTGCTAAGTATTGTCGTAGTGGCCTTTTTTCATAACCCTGTGAGCCATAATTATCAAAGAAGGCATCATCATGTTTGTCTTCATCCACCAACCTCTCTGTGAATGGGTCATGTAAGTCCATCTTTTCATCATCATCAACTGGGACATTATGATCTTCAAGGTAATCATCCATGTCATCGGTGTCCTTGTGGTCTATCTCTTTTTCATAGCCTGTGGTTAGATCTGCTTGAAGCTGGAAATAAGCCATGAAATGCTTATTTTCAATAATATTTGTGGAGTTTCCTTTTCGGAGGAGATCCTTAAATAAATATCCCATCCTGCACAAGGTGACCTCCCAATCTGCCGGGAGCAAATTCTCCATCATGGTAAGCAAGAGACTCCCACTTTTTACAGGACTTCCATAGTTGTTTTTTTGATAATGTGTGGACCTAGGAATATCTTGCTCTTCTAGCATCAATCTCAAATTATTTGAATTCCCTCTTATGTTCTTTTGTAAGGAGTGATCAGGGTTGGGACTCTGCATACACAAAAAGAATGATTCAAGAGATTGAATCACTATGCCACATTCTCTCTTGCCTCTCTTTGCTGCATAAACACCACTATAGATCTTCAAATCTGATGAATATGCTCGCTCTAGAGTAACCTGCATGGCTTCTTTGTCTTTTTCATCAACAAAAATGACAATGTTGCAAATCGCCACTTTGCTAATGGTGGTATATACTATTCTATCAATGAAGTTATGGATATCATCGCTAGAAACTTCATTGATAAAGAATAGTTGTGGTTTATCCCATGCTGACTCATTCTTGAAGAAGTCATCTTCTGAGACTCCCCTGAAGTTCACAAGGTTTCCAGAATCTACCATAACCTCTACATTGAATTGAAAGCTTTGGTGCATATCTGTCGGCATCCTTATCTCGCTGGGATTTCTTTTCTCATATAAGAGGTTACTATTTCTGACCCATCTTCATCCTTTTTAATCCACCTGTTTGCCCATAGCTTTACCTTGGGTGTTGACAAAGAAGCTATATGCTTCACCACATTATAGTCAATGTTACAATGAGTAAGTGGAATTTGTTTCTCTGACAGCAAATACTTAATGGCACTATGCACTGCATCACGCCTCACCTATACATTGATGCATTCTTCCATGCAGTGGTCTTTATCTTTTTTTCCAAAAAACCATTCTTTCTTTAAAATTTTTTGTGCTGCCATGGATGCATACTTATCAGGTAAGTACTTTATAGGCCTCCACATCCTTGCCGTCAACTCCTTCTTATCCATTACCTTTGACTTGCTGGAGATAAACAAAGGAGCTTCATAGGTCAACTGTCCACGCTTACAAGCAATGCATGTTTCAAGCATCTCATTGAACACTTCAACAAGACGAAATATGATAGAAGTGTAGTCGGCATATCTGTCCCTCACCACCTTGAGGCTTGTCATACTTTCTTCTCGCTCTTGAGTTCCCCTAGGCATAACTGCACTCAAAGAAGTATAGAAGTTCGTGAGTGTGTCGGCATCTGCTTTTGTGACCTTTCGCTTCAAATCAGGATTTGGAGAACCAAATGTTGTCCATATAACCCTTGCCTTCTGTAAGACCTCTGATGTTGAGGATATCTTACGCTTTCCATGGACATAATGATTAAGTCTTTCAGACTCAATCAAATACTTGATCTCATGCTTGAATATACAGATTGTTGCAGGATAATAATGGAATGAACTTATCTTTGCAAATTGTTTTGGAGTGAGTCTTTTGCCCTCCTTTGCTTCCCTTGCGATCTGATTACAAGCATAAGCCCAATGTTGACCATCAATGGGTTGGAATCTGCAATGAAGGAGGAATTCCTTCTTTACTTCCTTTAGCATATTCTCACCTTGTGCCTCTTCACCTTGTTCATGTGGAATATTTTTAAGAGTGTCTTTTAAGAATCGACTGAAGGTTTCCTCAAAATGTGTAGGCCCTGTAAATGTTATTTGATCCAGAAAACTATTTTTGGTTGGACAAAACATTATTGGGCGCAAGACCACATTGCTTGCCACAGGTTTCTTACCATCTCTCAAAGCCTCGTATATTTGCATTGCATAGGATATATCAAGGTTTTGGCTATTAGTAAAGAGAGCTACAACTTCCACATCTTTGGCATTCACAAACCACGTCCTTTGACCTCAGATATATCCCACATCATCATCTGTAACTGCTTCATTAAGACGCTGATTAAGATTTTTGATTGATGTGAGTTCATCCTGATCATCTTCAGCCTCGGGTTCTGAGTCTTCTTCATCTTTCTGTTTTTTTAACTATTTTTCATCCACATTATCTCTCTCTACAGTGGGACGATGTCTTTTTTTACTGCTTGGAATCGTGGCTTTTGCAGTACTAGCCTTTTGCATTTCACATCGTGGTTTGCTAGCAAGAGCTTCTAGCATAATTGCAGTGGATCGACCTTGATCTTCTTCAATTTTTTTAAATTCCTGTGCACTCAAGGCTTGTTTTTCATCATCCTTAGTTACATCCACCATTTCTTGCTATAGAAGTTTGTGCTCATGTTCTACATGTTTGTGACAGTGTGCCTGTTCTTCTTGTCCCTGCATCGAAGTTTGAGCTTTTTGATCTCCTTCATGTGAAGATCCTTGAATATGAAGAGCATATTCTGCATCCTGAAAGTACTCAAACATTATCTTTGCATGCATCCTTTTTGCCACCACACTAGGAAATTGCTCCCAAGTATATGAAAGAGTCTCCAATGCGCACTTTGTAGCTCTAGAAACTTTGATGGTTGAGGAGGAGGCATCACAAAGGTCTTTGAGTCTCTCCTTGACACAATAAAATGAATACCGCCAACTTCAGGATTTGAACTCTTTGTTAAAATATCCACAAAGGTGTCTTTTCGCTATATTATTATGCCTACCACAAGGCTTGAAGTCATATCTTTTTTGAAGAAAGTAGCATCCCATGGATCTTCAACACCATTGAACTCCCTTTTTGACATAAGTAGAAAGAGTCTCTTTTCCTTTTGATGAAGAAACCAAGCTCTTCTGCCCATGTGATATCGAGTCTACCTACAAAAGCCATTGGGGCTATATTCCTTTCCTTTGAAATTCAAAGTGACATCAGAAACCCATTCTCTGATCTCAGAGTCATTTAGGATAGCCATCACATTAGCTAATTGCTCCATAATCCTACAAGAAAAGATAATGAAGAATTTAGATACATACAAGTAAAGTACAATATACAACCCTTGATACAATAAATGTGGGAAATAGCCCAAAAGGCTTTACAAGGCTTCATATGGCAATAAATGTGGGAAATAGCCTAAAAGGCTTTACAAGGCTTAAATATTTGTACAAATGTAAAAAAATTAGCCAATAAAGCTTTACAAGTAATATAAAATGTCATCTAGTGATAAAGCTTCAATCTTTGTGAAGACATGTAATCTGTCCATCCATTGATTTGCCCTCTAGTCATAAAGCTTCAATCTTCGAGATGACATGTAATCTGTCCATCCATTGATATCTGTGCACTAATACCCAACTGATGCAATCTATCCACTAAAAACTGTTCCACTGATATCCACTTATGCAGCCCACATGATATCCACTTATGCATCCCACTGATACTCGTTAAATAGTGAATGGTCGAGATGGTCGGGTTTATTACAAGGCACTTCATATGACAATAAATGTAAAAAATAGCATAGAAGGCTTTACAAGGTTTTTATGACAATAAAGGAGCTTAAATATTTATACAAATGCAAAAAAAATAACCAATAATCATCAAGCTCCAATATGTCCCATGACGTGTAATCTGTCCACTGATATATGTAATCTGTCCACTGATATCTGCTCATGCAATCTGCCCACTGATAAACTTCTTGGTAAATGGTAAAAGGTCTTATTTAATAGCATGTTATGAGTGTTAAACTGCATGTAAGTGAAGGGACTGACAACGATTAGGAACTAGTTAGAAAAATTTGAGCATGGCTTCGATTGGCAACTTGGAGAATTGTCTCTCCTCTAAGGCAATCTAATCTATGCTAAACTATGCTAAACCAACCGTCGAAGCGAAGAAAAGAAATAAATAATTTCTTTTTCTGTGTTCATTTTAATGTGCTAGGGTTTAAGAGGCTTAAATATGCAAAAGAAGGGGTTGTGATGTAGAGGCTAAACCTGCATGTGAGATAAATGAAGAACAAGTATCTAAAGAAAAGTTAACATTTTTCAATTTAAAAGATGAATATATATAAAAATATTATCTCACCTTCAAAACAAACCATAAATTCACTCTTTTATAATTTTTTAAAAGTATAATATAAAACATGTAAATATATAAAACTCTCTTTACTTTCTCTCTCTCTCTCTCGACTCCTAAATCTCTCTATAGCCATAGTCAAGACACCTCATTCTCTCTCTTAATCTCTCTCTCTCTCTCTGACAACTCTTATGTGTTTTCCTCTCTATCCTCATCCCACTTATTCTCTCTCTCCCTCTCCCTCCCTCTAGCATAGAAGTTTCATTCCTCCCTCTCTCTCTCCCTCTCTCTTTCTCTTTCTCTCTCTCTCTCTCTCTTCTCTCTCTCTCTCTCTCTCTCTCTCTCTCCCTCTCTCTCTCTCTCTCTCCCTAAGTCTTCCTCTTCTCTTCTCTCTCTCTCTCTCTCCCTCTCCCTCCCTCTCTTTCTTTCCCTCCCTACTCTTCTAGCAGAGAAGTTTCATTCCCTCTCTCTCCCTCTCTCTCTTTCTCTCTCCTCTCTCTCTCTTTCTCTCTCCCTAAGTCTCCCTCTTCTCTTCTCTCTCTCTCTCTCTCTCCATCTCCCTCCCTCTCTTTCTTTCCCTCCCTACTTTTCTCTCTCATTGCCTCGAGGAGACTCTCTTCTCTCTCTCCCTCCCTACTCTTCTCTCTCATTTCTCATTTTCTCTCTCCCTTTGGTGGCCACGGCCCCGAAGAGCCCCTCTTCTCTCTCTTAATTTCTCTCTTTCCCTCTCTCCTCTCGTCGCGTTTCATTCTGATAAACATCTCTCTCTCTCCCTCTCTCTCCCTCTCTCTCTTTCTCTCTCTCCCTCTCTCTCTTTCCCTCTCTCTCTCTTTCTCTCTCTCTCCCTCTCTCTCTTTCTCTCTCTCTCTCCCTCTCTCTCCCTACTCTCTCCCTCCCTCAAGTAGCCACGGCCCCCAAGAGACTCTCTTCTCTCTCTTTATCTCTCTCCCCCTCTCTCCTCTCTCTTTCTTTCCCTCCCTACTCTTCTCTCTCATTTAAGGAGCCCCTCTTCTCTTTGTGAATCTCTCTCTCTCTCCCCCTCTCTCCCTCTCTCTTGGCGGCCACAGCCGCCAAGAGCCCCTCTTCTCTCTCTTAATTTCTCTCTTTCCCTCTCTCCTCTCTCCTCTCTCTTTCTCTCCCTCCCTATTCTCTCATTTCTCAAATTTACAAACTCAAATATAAATAAAAAACTAATTAAAATAGAACTCAAATTCTCAAATAAGAAACTAATTTAATCCCTCTCTCTCTTTCTCTCTCTCTCTCCCTCTCTCTCTTTCCCTCTCTCTCTCTTTCTCTCTCTCCCTCTCTCTCTCTTTCTCTCTCTCTCCCTCTCTCTCCCTACTCTCTCCCTCCCTCAAGTAGCCACGGCCCCCAGGAGACCCTCTTCTCTCTCTTAATCTCTCTCCCCCTCTCTCCTCTCTCTTTCTTTCCCTCCCTACTCTTCTCTCTCATTTAAGGAGCCCCTCTTCTCTCTGTGAATCTCTCTCTCTCTCTCCCTCTCTCCCTCTCTCTTGGCGGCCACAGCCGCCAAGAGCCCCTCTTCTCTCTCTTAATTTCTCTCTTTCCCTCTCTCCTCTCTCTTTCTCTCCCTCCCTATTCTCTCATTTCTCAAATTTACAAACTCAAATATAAATAAAAAACTAATTAAAATAGAACTCAAAAACTCAAATAAGAAACTAATTTAGAAAGAATTGTAATGCCTTCTAAAAGACCCCCCTCCTCAAAAACTTTAACAATAAACTAATTGAAAAAGAATTATAAGTAAAGAAAAAGAATTACAAGATGAATTTTAAGAAATAGAACTCAAAAACTTTAACAAGAAACTAATTGAAAAAGAATTGTAAGTAAAGAAAAAGAATTACAACACGAATGAAAAAGAATGCAAGTACCTGGAAAAAGTGAAAAAAGTAAGGCTCTGCTTATCCTTTCTCTTCCACTCTTGGTTGCTTCAATGTAATGAGAAGAGAGTTAGAATGAATGAATGGAAAGAAAAGTATATATAAGAAAAACTAGCTCACTCCTCCTATGCATAAATTTGAATTTTTAAAAAAGAGAGGGAAATTTGAATTCAAATTTATGTTTCAACATTCTTCTCATACTTTCTTCTCGTACGTTCCTTTTGAATTCAAATTTGTGTTCAATATTCTTCTTGATACTTTCTTCAACATTCTTCTCGATACTTTCTTCTCATAAGTCCTTTTCATTCTTCTCGTAAGTCAAATCTTATTTGTCACTCTTGCTCGTGATAGTAAGTCAAATCCTCCTCTCCCCTCTCTCTCATTCTGCTCCCTCCTCTCCTCTCCCTCTCTCTCTCCTCTCTCTCCTTCCTCTCCCCTCCCTCCCTCCCTCCCTCGACCCTCGCCCTCCCCTCCTCCCCTCCCCTCCCTTCCCCTCCCCTCCCCTCCCTCTGCCGCCAAAACTCCTCCCTCCCTCGACCCCCCGCCCTCCCCTCCTCCCCTCCCCTCCCCTCCCCTCCCCTCCCTCCGCCGCCAAAACCCCTCCCCCCCTCGACCCCTCCCCTCTTGCTCCCCCCTTCCCCTTCCCCCTCTGCCCCCCCCCTTCCCCCTCCCCCCCCCCTTTCCCCCCCCCTAGCCCCATTCCCCCCTGCCCCCGTCCCACCCCCTTTGCCCCCCTACCGCCTTTCCCCCGGCCCTGTCCCAACCCCTTACCCCTCCATACCCCCTTCCCCACGGCTGGCGGCCATGGCTGCCAGCCCCCCCCTACCCCCTTCCTCCCCTACCCCCTTCCCCCCCCTACCCCCTTTCAGCCCTCCTCCCCCCTCTTCCCCACCCCCCCTTCACGGCCCCCGGCCCCCGGGTTGGCGGCCGCGGCCACCAGCCCCCCCCCTCTTGCACCCCTCTTCCCACCCCCCTTCGCGGCTGCCCAGCCCCCCCCTCTCAGCCCTCCCCACCCCCCCTTCGTGGCCCCCACGCTGGCGGCCGCTAGCCCCCCCCTCTCGCACCCCTCTTTCCCACCCCCCCTTCGGGGCCCCCCAGCCCCCCCTCTCGTACCCCCCCCTCTCGCACCCCCCTCCCCCCCTTCACCCCTGCCACACCCCTTCCCCGCCCCCTCTCCCCCCCCTCCCCCCTTCCCCCGGGTTGGTGGCCGCAGCCGCCAGCCCCCCCCTCTTAGCCCTCCCCCCCCTTCCCCACCCCCCCTTTGCGGCCCCTGGGCTGGCGGCTGCGGCTGCCAGCCCCCCCCCCTCTCGCACCCCTCTTCCCCACCCCCCCTTCCCCAACCCCCCTTCGTGGCCCCCTAGCCCCCCCCCCCCTCGCACCCCCCTCCCCCACTTCACCCGCTTCACCCCCCTTCCCTGCCCCTTCTCCCCCCCCTCCCCCCTTCCCCTGGGCTGGTAGCCGCGGCCGCTAGCCCCCCCCCTCTCAGCCCTCCCCCCCTCTTCCCCACCCCCCCTTCGTGGCCCCTGGGCTAGCGGTCGCGGTCGCCAGCCCCCCCCCTCTCGCACCCCTCTTCCCCACCCCCCCTTCGCGGCCGCCCAGCCCCCCCCCTCTCAGCCCTCGCCCCCCTCTTCCCCACCCCCCCTTCGTGGCCCCCGGGCTGGCGGCCGCCAGCCCCCCCTCTCGCACCCCTCTTCCCCACCCCCCCTTCGTGGCTCCCAGCCCCCCCCTCTCGCACCCCCCCTCTCACACCCCCTCCCCCCTTCACCCCCGCCACCCCCCTTCCCCGCCCCCTCTCCCCCCCCTTCCCCCCTTCCCTGGGCTGGCAACCGCGGCCGCCAGCCCCTCCCCTCTCAGCCCTCTCCCCCCCTCTTCCCCACCCCCCTTTCGTGGCCCCCCAGCCCCCCCCCTCTCAGCCCTTCCCCCCCTCTTCCCCACCCCCCCTTCCCCCAGGCTAGCGGCCGTGGCTGCCAGCCCCCCCCCCCTCTCAGCCCCTCCCACCCCCTTCACCCTTCCCCCCCACCCACCCCCCTCCTCGCCCCCGAGCTGGCGGCCGCCCTCCACCCCCTTCACCCCTCCCACCCCCTTCCCCCCACCCACCCCCCTCCCCGCCCCCGAGCTGGCCGCCGTGGCTACCAGCCCCCTAGCCCCCCCCGCCCCCCCTCTCAGCCCTTCCCCCAGCCCCCCCCCTTTTCCCCACCCCTCCTCCCCCCCCTTCCCCCGGGTTGGTGGCCGTGGCCGCCAGCCCCTCCCACCCCCTTCCCTCTCCCCCCCCTTCCCTCTCCCCCCTTCCCCCCTCCAGGGGAGACCCAGTCCCCCCCTTCCCCCCCCCGCCCTCCTTCCCTTCTTTTCTCCCTCTACTCAGGCCCAGCCTCTCCCTCCCTTCCTCCTCCCTTCCCTCCAGCCCCTCCATCCTCTTCTTCTCCTCCCCTGAACCTTTCTCTCTCTAGTTCCTCTCTCTTCAAATTTAAAAAAAAAATCTAGAAAAAGAATTAATCAAAAAAATTTGCAAGTACCTTGAAAAAGTTTGTAAGTTTGCTCTTTCTTGCTTTCTTGCTCTTCCTTCCTTGCTCTCTTGATCGTCCTTGCTTTCTTGCTTCAATGAATGAAATGAGGGGAGAATGAATGAAGAAGGAAGACTATATATAAGAAAAATTAGGTTTTCCTCCTCCTCTCCTATTGGCTTTCCATTCCTCCCCTCTCTCCTATTGGCGTTTCATTTATCCCCTCTTCCATTGGCTCCCATTACTCCCCCTCTCCCATTGAACCCCATCCCTCATCCCAATCTTCCATTAGCCCTCCCCCCATCCATCCATTTCTTCTTCCTCCCCATTGCCACCACCCCCATCCCACATTTCCACCACGTCCCATACTCCTCCCATTTCCCAAAATCCCATATTTCCCCATCTCACCCTCCTCTTTTTCATCCCCTATTAACTCCCTCACTCATTTCACTCCCTTATTATCCTACTCCCCTATTACCTTCCCCTCTCCCATTCCATTCTTCCCTCCCCACTCTCACTTCCACTTCCCATTACTCACTTGCCATTTGAAAACTATTAATATATTATTATACTATTTTTTATACTTATTATCATACACCCCTATTACTTCCCTCTCCCATTCCACTCCTCCCTCCTCACTCTAACTTCCACTTCCCATTACTCACTTGCTATACACATTTGCAAACTATTAATATATTATTATATGATTTTTTATACTATTTGCAAACTTACATGTGGGCAAAATCACAGGTGTCAAAGCGATCCTATTGTGGTCATACAACAACTGTGCTTTTATTCAAGGGCATATTTATCCTCATCAACGAGCTTATTTACTCAAGGTATGAAGTGCATAATTTGTGCACTAGGTGTTTACTTTGTATCAAAATTGTTTGCCACACACACACATATACACATACCGAGAATTTTCTATTATCGCATCTACATTTCTACGATGGGCACAAAACTTTGTACACGCCTCAACCTAGGTCTTATTGACTTGCATACAAAGTGGTGCACCCATCTCATAAGTACTTGTTCAGATAACACACCTCCAAATGTATTTTATGATGATTATGCATAACACTAGGAACAAAATGCTGTATCATGTGAGATCGACTATGCAAAGCATATCCAATGGACACAAGACTTTGAACGTTCCTCAAACTAGGAAGTATTGACTTGTGTGCAAAGTGGCATCCCCATCCGATAAGTACTTGTTTGAAAAATACACCTACGATCATGTTTTTTGACCGTTGTACATGACACCAAGGCCAAAAACGGTATTTAATACTCAATCTACCATGTAAAGCATATCCGATGGGCACAATACTTTTCACCTGCCTCAAAAGTAGTGGTATGGTATTCCATGCAAAGTGGAATGCCCATTCAATAAGTACTTTTTAGAATATCACACCTAGGACCATGTTTTTTATTGGTTGTTGTCCATGACACTAAGGCAAAACCACTGATTTATGCTTAATCGACAATGCAACGCATATGCGATCATCATACTACTTTGCACACATCTCAACCTAGGCATTATTGACTTACATGCAAAGTGGCATGCCCATCCCAAAAACACGATATGATTGTATTTATAGTTAAATACACTAAAATTGTGTTTTCTAGCAAAAAGTCCTATTGATAAGGGCGTGTTTTTTTGCGGATGTGCATATCACTCGGGAAAAAATGGTGTATAATGCATGATCGACCATGAAAAGCATATCCGATGGTGACAATACTTTGTACGCACCTCAACGTAGTTGAAACGGACTTGTGTGCAAAGTGGAGCCCCCATCCGATAAGTACTTGTTTGAATAACACACCTAGGACCGTGTTTTTTCATGGTTATGCATGACACTAAGGCAAAAACGGTGTTTTATGCTTGATCGACACTGCAAACCATATCCGATGGGCACAATAATTTGCACACACCTTCAACTAGGTGGAATCGGCTTACATGCAAAGTGGCATGCCCATCCCATAAGTGCTTGATCGGATAACATACCTAGTAGCGTGTTTTTTAATGGATGTGCATGACACGAGCAAAAATAGTATTTAATGCTCGATCGACCATGCAAAGAATATCCGATGGGCACAACACTTTTCGTACACCTCAACCCAGGTGGTATTGAAATGTTCTCAAAGAGGCACACCCATCCAATCAGTACTTGGTCAGATAACACACCTAATGGCGTGTTTTTTTGTGGATGTCCATATCACTAGGAAAAAATCAAGCCTTCCTTACAAATCTTTGCTTCTGTTGTGGAGTTAACCCTCGAGGAAACATGCCTTCTTCCACATATTGCTGAACATCTTGCAATTCCGGCCATACAGTGTCTACTAAAGAAACCACCCCCCGGTCTTGTATTACAATGGCTTGAGTAGCTAACTCATCTGCCCTTTGATTTTCTTTTCTGATTATATGAACAAACTTGCAAAAATCAAACTGGCTACATAGTGCCATAGCCTTTTGATTAAGCTCCTTCAAATGAGAACTTCTTGTCTTGTAATGCCCTTGCATTTGTTTTATAATAAGTTGAGAATCTCCTCTTACTTCCAATTCTTTAACTTGACTTTGAAGACAACCCTCCAAACCAAGAATCAAAGCATTATACTCAGCTGCATTGTTAGTTGTGATACCTGGAAGCTCTTGTCCTCTTGCCCATACCTCTTGACCTTCAGGATTCATCAAGACTATCCCCACGGCTCCTTGTTGGCATGAAGGACTAAAAGCCCCATCAAAATACAAAACAACAGCTGTTGGTGGTGTATCCCTTTCATCTTTAATGTTCTCCTTACATTTCTTTTCTTCTCCTAGATCCTCCCGCCCTGTGAGCAAATCTGCGATAGTGGACCTAGTGGTATTTTCAGTGACAAAAGAGAAAGAGAACTCTTGAAGCTCTGACAACCATTTTGCAAATCTCCCCCCAGGATTAGGCTTGCGAACTAGATATGCTAATACAGACTGAGAGGTAAGGAAGAAAAATGGTCGAGGTAATAAATAGGACGGAAACTTTCTGACGGAAAACACCAAAGAGAGAGTTTGCTGCTCCATTTCTTCATACCTTGTTTCCACATCTGTAAGCTGTCGGCTGGCATAATAGATGGGTTGTATTCTACCTGCCTCTCCTTTTTGTAGCAATATAGCACCAATTGAATGCAAAGATACACTTGGATTTACATAAAAGTCTTGAGACCAATCAGGGGGCTTCAATATTGGGCCCTTACTCATGGCCTCCTTAAGTTGTTGGAAAGACTCTTGTTGCTCCCACCCCATTGGAAAGAAACTCCTTTTCTTGTCAACAAGTTCATGGGATGCACTATCTCTATGAAATCATCACAAAAGCATTGATAATACTTGCTCTTTCCTAGAATTCTGCGAACACGAGTGACACTCTCAGGACTTGGCAATGCCATGATTGCTTGAACCTTGTCAGGATCCATTTGCAAGCCTTCTTTAGACACAATATGCCCCAATAAGACTACTTTTGTTTGAGCCAAATGACACTTGCTAGGATTTAGACACCCTTTTGCTTCATCAATCCTAGCTAAGGCCATATTTAACTTCTCCATGTGATCTATGCACCGAGAATAAATGCAAAAATCATCCAAAAACACCCTTATGAACTTTCCCAAGTAAGGCTCAAGAACTTGACTCATGAACCTTTGAAATGTAGCTAGTGCATTGGGCAACCCAAAAGGCATCACTCTGTAAGCAAAAACTCCCCAAGGTGTGACAAATGATATTTTGTTTTGATCTTCCTCCCGAATACGAATTTCAGAATACCCATCACATACAGAATACATCTCATGCCCTGCTACTTGGTCTAGTATTTCATCTTGGAATGGCAAAGGAAAATGATCCCTCTTAGTGCATGCATTCAAAGGATGAAAGTCCACACAAACTCGCCATTTATTTCCTTTCTTTGGTGTGACAACTACAGGAGATATCCATTTGGAATCATCAACAGGAAAGATGAATCCCGCCTCAAGTAGTTGTGTACCTCTTTCTTTAGTGCCTCAGCTTGGATCACCCCCAATCGCCTTAAGCGTTGCACAACTGGCTTGCTTTCTGGCTTCAACTCAATCTTGTGCTCCACAAGAGAGACTGGACGAACCTGTGAATAGCTTGTTGCAAAGAGACATGGAAAATCATCTAGCATATCCAAGTACTGGAGCTTCTCACTACCTGATAGAGAATCACCAAGAAGCTTTTCATTGTGTTGGCATTGTTTAGTGTGCTCCACATCCTCCACATGAAGCGTCTCTACAAGATCTTCTTGCACCACCACCTTGTTCCTTCCTGACTCATCTCGATCAGCACCAAGACAAAGACCAAAGGCCACTCCTTCCACCTCACCCTCTGAGTTGGACTCCTCGGAGCTACACCCGGTGGTCTCTTCTTCTTCATCGGTTAAGTCAGAGCTTGAACTCTCTGATGTGGAAGACTCCTCCTTGACAACTTCCTTTTTGTGGCATCTGATGTTGTAGCGCACCTTCTTATCATTTCCCTGCAAAATCAATTCTCTAGTATCCCACTTTTGAACAGCCTTCACCTTACGCAGCCAAGGCCCCTGGGGGATTCACTCTTCATTAAAGGGGGACGTCACCTGCGTGCATGAACTTCAAGAAAACCCCCTATTTAAGATCCACGTAGGATGACAAATCACCCCTATTTAAGCTTATAAGATACCACCAAAATTCCATTATGTCCCCCCTTTCCTTAAATCTACATTCTCTCTCAAGCATTTAGATTACACAATAAGCAAATTTAGGTTACTTTCCTTATGACTATTTAAAACCATACACAAAATCAAACTTGTTTGGACTAGTTACCGAAGGTAACCTATATTATGTCCCCCCTTCTTAAATATGACATGGTCCCCCTAGCTTAAATTCAATATTGGGGAAAAAAAAAGGGCCCCCACCCCTAATGTATAAGCTTATGCCTCATTTCAAAAAAACCCCCTATTGTACACTCACGTGATATCATAAGTTTCCCCCTGTGAATCCCCCGGGCCAAGGCCTTCCCAAAATCAATGGATAGGCACGTGCATTTGGCTTGGTAGGGATCACCTGAAAAGTAGTCGGCACAGAAATTCCACATACATCCACTTCTAGATTCTTCACAACTCCCAAGGTCTTAACCCGTGTTGTCAGCCAATTTGATGCGATAAGGAGAGGTAGTACTAGAGTATTTTAAATCAGCATCTATCATGGTCTTCTCACTCATGACATTAATCGATGCACCTCCATCAATGTACACATTAGAAATCACTTGACCATCAATGATCACATCAACCACAGGTACATCATCACCAACATCTATATCTACCTTTTGAACAACAGGAATGGCACTTTTCTTTTTTTCCTTCTTTAACACTCTTGTGCTTGCTAGTTTTCCCCTCGTTTTCCCCATTCCTTCCGTAGTTTTGGAGACAAAGCAAGTAATTGACCAAAGGTGATATGAGCTTCCTTTTCTTTAAGGTCGGACAACAAGTCATAGCTTCTAATTCCTTGTCCTAAAGGAAAGTCTGACTGGCTAATTCTCCTTCTAGATGCCTTCTTTTTCTTACTACGGTGTTCCTCTTCCTGATGTTCCTCATCTACTTCTTCCTTGCTTTCTTCTTCTTCTTTTGCTTTACCATGCCCCCGTTTAGCCTTCATTACCTCTCTTTCCTCATCACTTGAAGAAGCTTCTAACAAGGATACTTGTTTTTCTTCTTTCTTTCCCAATCTAGGACACTCGGGGTGATAGTGACCTTTTTCATTACATTCATAGCAAGTGACCCCACTCCTATCTCGAGGCCTATCTTCATTCTTTGGTGCTCTGGCTTGTCGTGCATTAACCAAATGCAATTTCAAATCAGCAAACTCTGCCATCAATTAGGAGATATTATGATCTAACTCAGAGGACTTTGGTACCTGAGGAGTGCCCATTACCTCCACCTTAGAAGTTGAAGCTGTTGAAGACACAAAAGAGGATTCGATCTTTAGAGAAGCTTCTTTCTTGGTTGCAATGCGAAGTGCCTCCACGTATGTTGTTGGATCTTTACTCATTACTTTTGAGCAAAGACGAGGCTCCAAAGCCATAACAAATTTGCTCATCTTTAAGTGCTCCATCCCTGAGAGACTTTGAGGGGCCGATGATGCAGATGCCATAGCTCGCAAAGCTGCCCTTTCATACTTTGTCCATAAAGTTTCATATCGGATTGCCAACGCAGAGATCAACTCACCCTCTCCTTGATAGAACCGGTCCAACTGCAACATCAAAGCATTTGGCGACTCCATTGCCCCAAATCTCTGCTTCATTGCTGCCACCACTTGGTCCTAGTCCTCCTTGGTAGAGTCCGGCAAGGTCTCATGCCAACTCAAGGCTACACCTTCAAGGAAATCAGGCAAAATCTCCGCCTGATCCTTCATGGACCATCTAGAAAGCCGGCATCCTCGAACAAAATCCTGAAGATAAGACTCTGGGTCTTCCCCTTGGGTCCCTCAAAACACTGGAATCTTCACCATGATGAAACACAAAAAGGAAACACCAAGATCCAAATAATATCCCAAACAAGATCCGAACAAGATCCCACAGAGCCTTAGTATACCAAGACCAACTTATTATGCATAACCACTTGTTGAAAACCCTCCACAATGTCATCCTCAACAAAATCTTCAAAAATAAGTGACCAACCAAAACCATGAAAACATTGTGTATACATGCATTCTAGAATCACCCTTCTCACAATAGGAAGTGCACATAAAAGCTTCAAGATATTGTACTCTTCATCATTTGCATAGCAAAAGAAGTTGAAAGCATTGAGAATCACCACTCCATTGTTATAGTCAAAAACTACCCAAAGACTCAACTCTTCTTCACACCAAGCTGCTAGTGCATGGAACAATCCCCAACCTATCATTGTGTTTGCTGCCGGTGTTGTCGATTCACCAACATATTCAACAATGCAAACATAAAGGCTATGATCATGGTGACTGTGCGAATAGCTTGAGCATCACCTTCACAATCTTCAAGTTCTCTTAAACGGGTTACAATCTCTTCTAAAGGAGTTCTTTCAGGCATCTTCTTTATCTCATCAAAACACATGCCTCTTCTAGGCATAACATGCAATCAAGTACACCTGAGACCATTTAGTAAGGTGGGATGAATCCAATACCAAACGTACCCGGCGTCTCCACCAAAAGATGTGACATGAAGTTGGGGTTAATAAACTTCATGCACCTCTTCACTTCCTGCTGCTTTTGAACTGATAGCCAAAGATATTTATCATTGAGAATGGGACATTAGAAAAAAGCTTTTATGCCAAGATACCACACCATACTTTCCTCCCTCAGATGAGAATGAAGATGGTAACATCCCAAGTGATGTTGTAATCAAGCATAGGGAGAAGGAAAGGATCAACAGAGGCCATAATCTCAGCGAGCCGGTCTGCACCAAAGAGAAGAGCGATACGTTGTTGAAAGAAGATCTTGCGGCTCAACATGACATGAACTGATATATATCGAGGAGTTTGAAGGGGATGATTGGGTTGGATGGGTAGATTCCGAGGAAACATTGCACCTCCTTCATAGACACCTTTACACTTAGCTCAAAACACTCTACAAATTATTATTAGATACAAAGGCCTATAACTTTCAGTAGAGACATGATTGAAGCACAGATATGTGCCTTGAGATGGGCTTCACGCTAATATAAGTTTCATTGAAAACAGACAAACGGTTGAAGAGATATGGACAGTTTACTAGAAGGGGGTAAAACTGTTATGAAAACAGACTGTCAAACAGAGAGACTCATAACATTTTGTAGCAATATCTGATTCAAGATCTAAGTACATAGAGACATGCACTTTAAAGAGAGCTTCGCGTTGATATATGTTTCATAAGAAACAGAGAAGCGGCCAAAAAGTTATGGATAGTTTACTAGACGGGGGTAAAAACTATCATGAAAATAGACTGTCAGACACAGAGACTCATAACTTTTTGCAGCAGTATCTGATTCAAGATCTGATCACATATAAACATGCGTCTTAAAGAGGCTTAGTGCTAATTAAATTTCATTACAATCGGACTATCGAGCAGAAAGTTATGAGCAAAACACTAACAGGGGGTCAAACTGTCATGAAAACTACCCTCCACCCAGGCTAATTTCGCCTGAGCAGGATGCTCCCTCAAGACTCCACCTTCATCAACGATCCACCCCTCATAGATTTTGACTAGAAGAGGGGAAGAAGTTTGCATGGTGGCTCGGGAAACAGATGGACCATGTGTACACAGTGAGCAGTCGAATAGAAAGAACTTTTAAGGCTTTGAAAGAAAGAAAAGGGAAGAGACACTCAAGAGAGAGAGAACCTGAGGTGACCTTCATTACAAATAGAGTGAGAATCCACTCCAACACTATAAACACAAGGGAGAAGAAGAGGTTTCATACATACAAGAGGGAGCGGAAGCTCCAAGACTACTCATAGAGAGAGAATAAACTAGAGAAAGATGGACTCAAGAGTCTACATAAAAGCTCGGGGGGTCACTATGTATAAACCCTCTATATCATGTGCGTTCAAGGCCTATATTTAAAGTCCCTTATCTGTAAAAAATTTCATTGATAAAATGTACCCCTTTTCTATACAAATCTATAAATTTTTTCCAAAACTATTTTAAATAGTCCCTTATGTATATTTATTTCTGTAAATTTTAGAAATAAAAAATATCCTTCTGTTGAACTCACGTGATAGGGTTACATATGATGAGTGACCCCCCTGAGCATAAGAGAATATCTACAAGAGGGAGAGAAGGCTCATGGAAGAAGCTTGGGGAGACTAGAGCTACAGCAACATGAGGCCTAATGGTGGAAGAGATTGATGAACAAGGGAGAGGAGGGCTCCTTTTACAGAGATTTTGTTACCCTCCTTCACCCATTTACAATTGCTGCCTGTAGATTCCTTTCCCCATCAATCACATAAGCACATATGTCACCATCCATGTCCTTTTTGGCTACTCTTGCCATGTGTCCCATCACAAGATCTCAAGACTCTTAAAATATTGAGAAAGTCAAGAGTCTCCTCACATGGAGCCCATAGGGACCCTCTCTTTTCCACATGTCCACATCCTCCTTATTCCACATAGGAGTACTAGAAGGATTCCTCTTGACTTCACACTCCTCCACATGCCTTCCACATGCTTGGCATGTGACCTCTCTTATATTATTGGAACACATGGACATGAGCCCACCTCTTTACATGACTCACTCTTCCTATTTTCTAAAAACTCCATAATATCCAATACACAAATAACTCTCACCCCATACCAAGGTATTTATAATTCATACCTATGGTATTTACAATGAGCCATTCCACTCATCCTCTCCATCCCATACAATATCATAGAAAATAGAAATAAGTGAGAGCCGCTAGGCTATCACTTGATACTCAAACTCTTATCAAACATAGAGAAAAACAATACCAATGCCAAATTAAAAATATCAATTTTTGGCATCACACACGCCCATCCCATAAGTGCTTGATTGGATAACATACCTAGCAGCGTGCTTTTTTACGGATGTGCATGACACTAGAGCAAAAATAGTAATTAATGCTCGATCGACCATGCAAAGGATATCCGATGAGCACAACACTTTTCGTACACCTCAACCTAGGTGGTATTGAAATGTTCTCAATGAGGCACACCCATTCGATAAGTACTTGGTCAGATAACACACCTAATGGTGTGTTTTTTTGCGGATGTGCAATCATTCCACTTTTATGCATCTCCTTCAAAGAACTAAGGTTTAGATGACCAAACCTCTCATGCCACAGCTTATTGTTCTTCACATCAGCTCGAGCACTAAAAGCTAAGAGTTCATAAATGTTGTTGTGCCGTGTACCTTTAAAAACGACCTTTCCTTGAAGATCCAAGATCTGTGCACCATTCTTATCAAATTGAACTTTGAGGTCCTGATCCATAATCACAAAAATGGACAACAAGTTCCTCTTGATATCTGGCACATAAAGAACATCGAACAACTGTTTTACAACTCCATCTAACTTGAGAGCAATTGTACCTTTTCCTTTTGCTGGATATTTTGCATCATTGCCGACTGCTACCAGGATGTCATTCCCTACCAGCTGTAGAGAGGTATACCAATCCTTTTGACTGGTCATGTGGCGTGAAGCACCACTGTCAATGATCCAAGGTTCATCCGCAGGTACATGAACTACTTCCGTGCAAATCTCCTCAATTACTACCAATAGCTCTACTGGTACTGCCTGTGTGCTGTTGCTGGACTCTTTCTTTACTCCGTTCTTCTCATCTGCAATCTTCTTCTAGCACTCATTCTGCTTGTGCCCTGCCTTGTTGCAATAGAAGCACTTGATCTTCTTCTTTCTCTTTTTATCATCAGAAGAAGATGGGTTACCAGAGTCCTTACCCTTACCTTTCTTTGATCCGGTCCAGAAGGCCGAATCTTCTCCAGTCCTCATCTTTTGATGCATCTCCTCCTCCAGAAGCATCGCGCTGAAATCCTCAAAGTTGAGGGGCGGATTTCTGTTCTGCGTATTCAGCACCGTAACAAGACCATCGTACTTTGGTGAGAGAATCCATATGCACCTTCGTGCTAGATTCTTGCTGGTGATGGTGATGCCAATCGCAGTCATCTAATCGTGCAAATTCTTGACCCTGGTGATGAACTTCTCTGCCGCTTCATACTCAGACAATTTTTCATTCGCGAGTTGAGTCTCTAGATTTTGAATTCGCGTTTGATTCATGGTCTCGTACAGATTTTTAAAGACCGTCCATGCCTCCTCCGCTGTGGTGACATGTTGAATTAATGCCATGATGGAATCACTTACACTGCAGACAATAGAACACAACGCATCTGCATTTCTTCTTGTCCACGCGAGAATCTCATCTACAGTTGGTACTATCTTTTGTCCTACATTGGCTGGATCCGGTCTTGCAACCGGCCTCACGTCCACCCCAGTAGCAGTGTCCCAAAGCTCATATGCTCTTAGGATGGTCTTCATCTTGAACTGCCAGAGTGGATAGTTAGAGCCGTCCAACTTTTTTCTTTCGGCAAACGTTGGGATTCGTAGTCTTGCGGGCTGGGCCATCTCTCACAATCTGCTCGCAAACAGACACGCACTACCAAATCTTCTTGCTAGAGTCCAGGCTCTGATACCATGTAAGAAAATAATACAACATCTGTGCTCAACAGATAAGAGGATCTCGTACGCAAGAGAGAAAACCAGATAGTATGGAGAATCAAAAATTTGATTACTGTAGAATTGAATAGATGGCGCTGCCTCCCAACCGTGTGCTGTTGTGAAAGAAGCTTCAATGGTGAGCTGGAAACAGTAGATGATGGAGGCTGGATGCTAAGGAATCAGGGTTGCTGTAGCCAGTGATGAAATGGGCTTCACAGGCTTGCTCTTACATAGCCACTAGTCATAGTTGGTTAGACCCAATGTGGTGATCGACCCAGTCTGCCCAAAACAATCGATAGGGCATCGGTCCCAAAATAGGCCACCGACCACACGATAGAACCGGTGCGCAAAATAGAGCAACTGACCTATGAACTCTGTTCGGTGTCCCACAGCCATCCAGGATCATCTGGGACTCCAAATGGGCTAAGCAACCCGAGAGTGGGCTATCTCGAGAAATGCTCCATCTACTCTCAGTGTGGTCAGTCAAGGGATGCCTTCCCACACTTGCATGTAGCCTAGTTGGTAGTGTGCCAACTCCATCCAGCCATCAGGCCACACATGGCCCCCATCTGATGTAAACTAGGACCTACTAGATAACCAAGCTACTCAAATGCCTTCTCCTCATATGGGGGGCTTACAAGTAGAGTTAGCTCGTTCCCACGTAGTTACATGAGAGTGGAGCATTGATATCTAACAGTAAAGAATGCCTTCTTGCATGGTGATTTGCAAGAAGAGGTCTACATGGAGAAGCCACCATGTTATGTTCATGTTGTTCATCCTAAGTTTGTTTGCAGGTTGAAGAAAGCCTTGTATGGCTTGAAGCAAGCACCTAGAGCATGGTCTAACAAGATAGGACACTATCTTGTCACTATTGTCTTTTAGATTTCCAAGGTAGATTTCTCACTTTATGTGAGAAAAACAAAGAAAGGTATTATGCTGCTTGTCATTTATGTTGATGATTTGATCATCACAGGTGATAGTGATGAAGATATCCTTCATGTGAAAATGCTATTGAATCAGAAGTTTGAGATGAAGGATTTGGGAGAGCTACGTTACTTGTTGGGCATTGAGGTGATTAGATCCACAGGTGGGATATGGCTCTTGCAGAGGCAGTATGGATTGGACATGCTGTCCAAATATGGGATGATAGGCTTAAGCCTATTTTAGTACCTTTGGAGCAGAATGTGAAGTTGAGCATAGATGCAGGTGAGCTTCTGGAAGACCCTACTATGTATAGACGCATAGTAGGAAGTTTGATTTATATGACTATTACCAGGCCAGATTTGAGCTATGCTATTGGGTTGGTAAGTCAGTTTATGCAGGCTCCAAGGAAACCGCATTTGGATGCGACTAGATGCATACTGAGGTATGTGAAGTCCACATTGCAGTATGGGCTATTTTATGAGACTGGGGTTTAGATATAGTTGCATGGATACACTGATGCTGATTGGGCTGGTAGTATTTCTGATAAACGATCTACTAGTGGATATATGTTCTCTTTTGGGAGTGCTACAGTCACTTGGAGCAACAAGAAACAACCTACAATTGCCTTGTCGAGCACAGAGGCTAAGTACAGGGGTGTGGCAATGGCTGCATGTGAGGCAACTTGGTTGCATAAGCTACTTTATGATATGCATCAGTCTACAGATCGGCCAATTGTCAATTATTGTGACAACATGAACAGTATACACTTGGCAAATAACCCAGTCTATCATGCTAGAACAAAGCACATTGAGGTGCATTATCACTATGTGCAGGAGATGATTCTAGTAGGTTTTATTGATCTAGTTTATGTCAGCACAGAGGATCAGGTAGCTGACATATTCATGAAGTCATTGGGTGCAAAGAAGCTGCGCAAGTTCAGAGACCTTCTTGGTGTGTAGGAATTGGGATTCAGCTCGAGTGGGAGTGTTGAGATATCGAGCTCCACTCGTGATATGCTAGGGTGACCGTTGTGCATTTATGTCATCGACTTGTTAGCTGTAGATGCGGTTGGTACACTGCCCATGAATAATAGCTAGATGATAGCTATCTTTATGTACTCTAGTTAGTGGCTCAGTTAGTATGCCAGCTAGGTTAGCTGAGTTTGGTTTGAGACCCATATGTAGGGTTCACCTATTCCTTTTGTACTAAGAGAGAGTTCTTTTGGCTTTCACAACTAAGAAGAGAAAAACTGTTGTCAGCCTCCACCTTTGTGTGTATTCCCCCATTGTGTATGTGAGAAAGCTGTAAGTGAGACTCCTTACTTCTCTCCCACTCTCTTTACATGTGGTCCCATGCCTACACAGTCATTAGGTGGGGCTGAATACTATGTGACATTCATTGATGATGCAACTAGGAAAGTGTGGGCTTGTGCTATAGCTCAGAAAAACGATGTGTTCCAGGCATTTCAAAAACAGCTAGCTTTGACTGAAAATCAATCAGGTAGAACGCGTAAATGCCTACGGATTGATAATGGTGGAGAGTATATCTCTCATGACTTTTAGCTTTTCTGTGATACATGTGGTATCAAGAGGGAGCTCATGTCCCCTTGTACTCCAGAGCAAAATCCAGCTGTAGAACAAATGAACGGCATCATTCAGGAAAGGTTGCAATGTATGCTTGCCAATGCAAGTCTTTTTAGTGGTTTTTGGGTTGAGGTAATGAAGACTACAGTGTATGTGATCAATAGATCACCTAGCAAGAGCTTGGATGGTGGTATTCGTTAAGAGACATGGAGTGGCAAGTAGCCCTCTTACTCTCATTTACGTATATTTGGGTGTGAGGCATATGCACATGTGCCAAAAGAGCTTCGAAAGAAGCTAGATCCTAAGTCTAGGAAATCCATCTTTCTGGCATGGGTTATGGTGAAAGTGGAGAGATGGACTATCATCTCTGGGATCCAGAAGCAAAGAAAATCATACGAAGACATGATGTGGTCTTCAATGAGAAGAAGATGCATAAGACACCCATGACAGATGTGGAAATGCCATGTGTTCTATCCGTGCACATCGACCAGTGTAGCACTACACCGACTGGTGTAATCCCAATACACCAATCGGTGTAGGGTTTGACCGATCGGTGTATTGAATATCGATCGGTGTAGTCATTCACTGACCGGTGTTTTTTTCACCGCCCGATGTATCCCAACACCGTCTAGTATTTTTAGGAGAATACGGGTCAGTGTTAGGATACACTAGGCGATATATAGCTGATCAACCGGTGTACATTGACCAGTTATTAAAAATGCATTTTTTGCATTTTGAACGTCAACAAGAGTTTTTAATTCGAAAAACACGTTCTTTTCTCAAAAAAACGTACTAAAAAATCCCAAAGTAGTCCCACTAGTTTGGATTCCAAAATTTTAATCCGTTTTGGTTTTCAACAAATCAAAAAAAAGTTATGAAGCGTGCCCTCAAATTATGGGTGTGCATCACTTTAGCACAACATTGGAGGCCCATTAATCCATTCCTAATGTTCTCATTTAGGTGTGTTTTTGGGTTGAGGAGAAGCTGACGTAGTGTATTTTTGAATGATTACTTGATTGCATGTATTTATATTACGAAGAGTCAACCTTAACTGAGCTGAATAAAAGTTATGGAGACTGGGAAAACAAAATATAAAGGCAAAAAGCCAAAAATTCTGAGCTAGAAATAGCGAAACCTTTAATGTAAGCTACGAGAAGTGGTTGCCAACTTGACCCAACAAGGAGAATGCATGCAAGAGTATTGAGTAGGGAGAAGTGTCGTCAAATATTCAATGTTGGAGAGTTGTTGAACAAAGAAAGCATATGTGTGAGAGAAAGAGAAAGCTTATTATCCATGAAGAGGAAGCTCTCATGTGAGTACACATCAAGTCATGTCTTGTATGCACACCCACACAATTCAATTCATAATTGCATGAGCTTGACTTTCAGTTTATGATTTTACCAAAATTTCTCAAGCTTTGAACTTCAGTTACTAGTACCAACCACTAGCTAAGAGTACACCCACTATTTACCTAAAAAGTGGTCCACCTTAACATGCATACGTCTACATCTCAATGCAATTTGAGGTGTGTTAACCCTTGGGTTAACAAGTGACCTAGGTTAGGCTCAAGCTCAGGTTGCAACTCGACCTAGGGGAGCTAGTTGGGTTGAAATCATATAAGAGAGGGAGAGATGGATTTGGTCGACATCAATGCCCAGGGAATTGTAGCTTGAGCAATCACACAAGGATGCAAGGGTGGGAGGTGAAAATAGCCCAATTAGTAAGTGTGGCCCAAAAAATCAAGGAGGATGAGTAAAAAAGGTAGTGGAATCAACTGATCTCAGCTAAGGTAGCTATTTCACCTATATAGTAAACAAATTGTCTGTTGTAGTGAGACTTCTCTCTGTTCTAGGTGATTGGCTTTAGATTTAGGGTGAATCCTAGCTAGTGGAGAGACTAGAGACTAGACGGGAGATATTCTACTCTCATACAGATCCGAGTCTAAAGTTTGGTCTTTTGAATTAATACAATTACTCATTATTTATTGACCTATATTGTGTCTCTATTATCTCTTATAGTGCTTGAGTGAGTAATCACCTTTCATCACAAAATTTTCTTGAGTGAGTAATCACCTATTATCATACAATTTTCCCACACACGATGTGAACCCCGTTTGTTAGAATTCATGTTGACAACATTTTTGACACCCCTTCATCGATAGAAACGTCAGAATGATCAATAGACTACAAGAAAGAGAATCTTGTATAAGTTGAACACACCTACACCGAGCTAGGTAGGGAGCTTAATTACTCAACTTGGTGTGACAAAAAAAGACTACCAACAGGCAAGAAAGGTTGAACAACTCAAGCACTTGTTGAGGTTTCTTGTATCAAAAGAACACTTTTTTGTAGCAAGTGCTTTCTTGTATTAAAAGCACTCTTTTTTGGTAATACAAATGTGTATACAAACTTGATATCATTTTTGGTCTTAAAAATGGCCTTTTGGAAACCTGTGAGAGGGCTGAGATTTCAATGTCTTTGCTAAATTTAAGTGACTATTTCATTATTGACATTTTAGTATTTAAGTGTTTGTTTCATTGTGGAATAAGTAGCAAACAAAAGGTTAGCTAAGTATTAAACCAATATAGTTTGGCATTGGGAACTGTTAAGATGCATAGCACTTATTTGATAAGCCTAATGTTTATATGATTTTTGAAAAACGTTAAGATATAGTCCCCATTAAGCTTTAGAATTGCCCAAACTAAAAAACATCTTTTGCATGTAGGTTGATGTGGCTACTTACAACCATCATGGTAGTGGGCATGGCTAGCTTGAACATTGTGGTTAATCTTTAGGATCACCCTTAATTTATAAAATTTTCATGTGGGCTAATGTGTATAGTTTTAGCAGGTTGGTTACAACCATTGCGGTCATTTTGACCATCGTGGAGGTTGACATGGGCCACTATGGTTATTTGATGCTACGTGGTTGCAATAGATGCATGGGGTGACATGGCCATGATAGTGGTCGAAGAAGCATGGAGGCTAGCATGGTTGTATGTCCTCCACGAAGAATTATGTGCATGGCTCAAATGATGCAAGAGCGATGCCACGTGAATATGATGCAGTATGCCATGCCATCACCACACAATATATCTGATCATGCTACTAGCATTGGTGCAATAAACATGGAGGCTGGTAAAAATTTTAATTTTGTGGTGAAAATTGGGGTTTCATGCCAAGAAAAAAAGCCAACGAGTGCACGTGCTAGGCCACATCATCGTGACCTACCTCTTGATTCTATAATCCCCCTTCCGACACCCATTATGGCACACCCAAAAGTGGTTCTATGGTTGGCTACACCCGATCATGAATTGACCCCATGATGCTATAATTAGAAAAGATGGTAGTGGTTTTTTACCATAGACTCCACCAAACTCTGAACCAATGAAAGAAATACTCTTGTTCTTCCTGACAGTGTGAATAAGTACATACTAATGAATTAAGCTAATTCCTTCATAACATGTCCATACCTAAGCATAAATTAATATAATTAATGCCACTTTCATCTTGAACATAGGTGGTCTTTCATCCTTATCATTTTGATCCAAGATGGTGGTATATGTTCCAAGTTTATCAAACTTTTAAAGATAGGAATGTGGGTATGGCAATGGCAATGGATCTAGTTTATGCTGGTCAATGGTGGTATATGTTCCAAGTTGATCAAACTTTTAAAGATCAGAATGTGGATATGGAAATTCCAATGGATGTTGCCAGTGGATTTAGGAAAGAAGATGAAGATCATAATATGAGAGAAGAAGGTGGAGATAATGACATCATAATAGAAGAAGATGAAGATTACCACATTGGGGAAGTAGATGGGGATCATGTACTACCTAACGGTATTGAAGATAGTGAAGAGGATCAAGTCTTAGGTAGTATAGAACTTGATGATATAGGTGAGTTGGGAACAGAACTAGAGATAGACTTATTTGGCATGCATGCTCGATTTGGATGAAGATGAGGTCTTGATGTAAATTCTACTAATTGATTTTTATGCCATCGAGACTCAGGGGCTTCACCTCCCAAAATTCTAGTATACCACGTACATTCAAAAGGAGGGGTATTTTAATTCCACTTTTGGAAAAAATTTAACAGGCTTACAATAAAAGCAAGGGGTTTTTAATTCAAATTTAGAAAAATATCCGTTAGTTCATAAGTAAAGAGGGGGTGGTTTTATTGGGGACAAAATTTTAGTTGAAGGGTTTTTTTAATGCACCTTGAATGCACGTGATACCTAGGATTTACTAGTGGTGCACCCCCCGAGCATCGAGAGGGCTTCCTATCCTTGGCCCTTTCACTTCTATATTTGCATTATGCCAGTTTGTAGATTAACTCCATCATGAATATATGAGTATTTTGATCCCATAGATGCTCTTAAATATTTTAACTTGATCAAAAAAAATAAAACTTGTAGGCTGAAATGATTTTGGATCATATTGCAAACTCCTAACATTGTCGAGAATGCTAGCATCAATTATATGTTGGTATAGGCAGATTTATAGATATTGATATACCTGTCAGGTGATAATGGATGCCTATATCAATGCCTACACTAACCTATGTACCACACCTATACCGATAAATTTTGTGACTGTAAATTTTAGTAATGGTTTGCTAGTTTAGATGCAAAAACCATTCTAAGGCATGCAAAGCATTGAGGAATAAGCGTAAAAAATGGACCCCCTATAGTAGTTTGGTCCACATTTGCTAACTGAATTTATCATTAGCCCATCAAGCAATAACTTGTTATTCTAGATTTTCTAAAAGACCTCATTAAGTAAAGGAGACCTTGTGAATGAGATCACTATCAATACAAATATATTTTATGAACTTTCAAAACTTTGTATAAGAGTAGAGAAATTTCAATGCAATATCTATACAACAAGAAAGTACAAGTGAAATCTAGTATAAGCAAATTAAAGATGTCGACAATGATAAAGGATTTGAAGCCAAAATTTCCATAGATTGTGAAGTACCTATTGCTCATACTATCTTCATGAATGAAGTGAGATTGATGCTATGTAATTTGAGAGAACTATGTTCAAAATTTCTCCTTTGTTGCTTGGACCAAAATTGTAAAGAAGGGGACTTGAGATATTCCCCACTTTTCCTAATATGGTCTTTGTATATGAAAGATGCGTTTCGTAGTGAGTCTATGTTTACCTTTGATTTCACCGCTCGAATAGTGTGCTAGTGGAGGCAAGTTGGAAGTTGCTTAGGAATCTTTGTACATGAGGGGAGATAGCATCCAATGTCTATTAACAACACTTTATTTCTCTCCTTGCTAACATATAATGAGACCATGATGGAAATACCCACTTATTTCATGGTCCTACAGAGTTCCTTGGGCCCTCGGGTCCAGGATGGGAAAAAGTGGGGGATTATTGTGCTCTATTTTCATTCCAAATAGAGGGAATTACAAATCCGTGCTCTTCCTATCTAGAATCAGGCCCCTCTTGTGTGAGTATGTCCCCAAGATGTTGAACAAATGGAGTCCTATTTTTCCAAGAGTCATTTTCTAGGAGTCCTATTTGTGTTAAACATTTTAAAAGTTTGACTTCCTTTTCTCCTCATAGTTCTCTCTCTCTCTCTCTCTCCCCCTCTCTCTCTCTCTTATGAGGGACTCTTCGTTGAGTATGAGTTCCTACCAACAAGTATCATTGGGCACTTCGAAATCAAGAGAGGTTGAAGTCACGTCAACACAAGTCTTTTGAATTCTAAATGGTATAAGGTAATGGGCGGGGGAAGGAAGGCAATATTCAGTCATGGGTCTCCTTTTCTTCTGTTTCTGCATGGGTTTGACGTTCATGCCCTCCTCCTCCTACGCGTCTACGAGCTCTCCCTCGCCATCACCATCGCCATCGCCAATCCGAGTATTGGTGCCCCTCAAAGTCGGCTTCACCCAATTCGTTTCGTGGTATGGCTCCCCGCGCAATGCCTCATTCGATGGCTTCTGCGTCCAAGTGTTTCGCGAGGCTGTTCAGCGGCTTCCAGTACCATTTGCCTACGAATTTCTTCCCTTTGGAGACGGGCACTCCACCCCGTTGTACGATGGCATGGTAGCTAAAGTCGAGAACGGGGTCTCTTTCTAACTATATCTCTCGTTTTAAGTGGTGTTGATGAGTGATGTACTCCGCCAGGCCCGCCTGTTGCTGGGAATTCTATGTGTGTGTACGCGCGCGCGCGCGTGTGAGAGAGAGAGAGATATGCAAAATTAGTTAGATTGGTCGTTGAACTGCTGCTGATACCCACTGTTTTCGTGGGGATGAGGAGTGCAGGAAGCCGATGCCATCGTTGCAGATCTTACCATCACGAAAGATCGCATCGACAAAGTAGACTTCACTCTACCTTACATACAGGCTTCACTTGTCATGGTTGCGCCCTTCAAGTATCGCGAGACGGGTACAACTTTCTGGGGCTTCACGCATCCCTTCTCCGTCGACTTGTGGCTCTCCATTGCAGTTGCGTTTGCCGCCACAGGTTTTGTGGTTTTTATTCTGGAGCAGCACAACCCGGAATTCTCCAAGCAGTCCACAAAAACCGCCGATGCCCAGTTTACTCCTTATCTGTCGGGGTCTGCAACCCGCCAGTACCCCAGCTCGCAGATTGAATCATCCTCGTTCAAGTCATTAAACTCTTCGACCGCCGTCCCCGTTTCAGTCAAACGCCGACTGATGAATGCATATTGGTGTGTTTACTAACTGTCCCAATTCCGTCCATTATTTTCAAACGGGGAATATTTCGTAGAACTTCGGGGCCATTTCCGCAGCCTAACCTTCTGATCTTACTTCTGATTCCTGCAGGTTTACTTCGTTGTCCGTCTTCTTCGCTCAGCGTAAGCTCCCAATTGCCCATGCTTTGTCATCTTCTTCATTCGGTTTGCTATCTGGAAAAGGAGGTCTCATTTTGATGCACAGAGGATTTGATTCAATGTGCAGAAGAGGCAGTCACAACCCATGCTGGGCGCGTTGTGACAGTTGCTTGGTTGCTAGTAGTACTCATATTCACGTCAAGCTACACGGCAAGTCTAGCATCGCTTCTTTCACAGCAGCTACGTTATCCCGCTATCCAAGGATTCGCAAGCTTGCAGAAAAGCGATATCTCCATTGGTTATCAAGAGGGATCGTTTGTGCAAACTTACCTAAGAAGGCTTGGTATCAAACAAAGCAGGCTGAAACCCTACGCTTCGGAAGAAGAATTCGCAAACGCTCTCAGATTGGGTTCCAACAACGGTGGAGTGGGAGCGGTTCTGGATGAGCTTCCTTATACACAAATCCTTCTTCAATCAGAGTGTGATTTTACGACTGTAGACGATCAAGTCGCTTACTTTGGTGGATTTGGCTTTGTAAGCGTTGTAAAGACAATTTCTATATTAACGCCATACGGTCGAGTAAATTGCTGCTGTTTTTTGCACGCCCGTGCGCACTGAAATCGGTTTGCCCACGTGTTGAATCATGCAGGCATTCGCGAAGAACTCTTCTTTGACGGACGAGGTATCGAAGGGAATTCTATCTCTGATGGAAGACGGCGTCCTGCAAAGGATCAAGAACGGCTGGATCGGTGGCACTGGTGGATGCAGCTCCAACAATACACCGGCCACGCGGCTGGAATTGAGGAGTTTTGGAGGGCTGTTTTTTATTCTGGTGATTGTGTATGTTATCTGCATTGTGTGGCGTCTGGGGATCAAGCGATTGCATCGACTGCAGAGAGAAAAAGCGATGTCGAGGTCTGCTGAAGGATCGGGACGATCGCCTAGTGCTGACAATACAGTGGATGAGTCCTTTGAAGATGCAACGCATTTTTGATGGTTTAAGCCCTAAGATCAAAATGAGTTCTTCCAATAAGTATGTGATTAATTTTGGACTTCTTCTTCTTTGTTGTAAATACAAAAGTAATTTTAAGGCACTATAATTTGACATTAGTACTGCAAAAATTTGGCTATGAAGAAACAAGTTTGTAAAGGAACTCTCGTCAAAGCATAGTGATTTGATGATCATAAGAATTTTAAGTCATTTGTGAAGGAACAACCATGCTTAAAGAATAGTGGTTTTATGTCTTTAATTAGGGCCATAAAAGTTGCAATCATTTGTTAAGGTTTGTGTAAAGAATATGCGTTTTATGTCTTTAATTAGGATCATAAAAATTGTAAGTCATTGAAAATAGCTTAACATGCCATTTACTAATATTCATATATGAAACTCCTATACGTCTTGTAATGCTTCAAAGCTCCACAAGGGCATGCTTTAAAGAGTTACTTTACACATAAATATCAAATGCGTTGTGAAATTCTGCATGAATATGCATACACAATGTATGAATTTACAAACTTGGAAGCTTCATAATTATAAGTTATGAATTTTCTAGCAAATCTAGTGTATACAATTGCATAGATCACAATGTATCTTACATGATTTCTTGAAATACATTGCAATTCATTGGATATTGGATATATAATATAGATAAATATGTCTACAATGAGATTTTACAAGCATTATAAGTTGGAGCATGGTGTAGAGTTGAGCACACATAGATTTGGTGATATAGGCCTCATGCATTTGGCTTTAGGGGTCATGATTTTAGAATGCTAGACCAATCATCCTAGGGAGCCTCATGGATCCCATGACCCTAGATACATGGGGTTAACTTATAGTCAAAGAATATTGAGCAAACCAGGGTGTGGTTTTTTTGCAAGCATCCTTCGGCGAGCGTGTGCAAATTTGGCTAGCATACTCTCTCGCTCTCTCTCTCTCACTCTCCCCTCTCGCTCCTCGCCCACCTCTAGCTCCTCGCTCCCTCTCCAGCTCCTCCACTCCTTTGCTTAGCTCCTTGCTCAACGCTCACCTCTGCTTAGCCCACGCTTTTGCCTCTAGCTCTACTCATCCCACCCACCTAGCCTAACTCTCAACCCACCCACCTAACCTAGTTCGAGGTAGCAAAACCCATTCGCCTCAACAACAACACCCGTTCGGCTTAGCTTAAGGTCATTAGTTGGAGTTGAGCATAGCACGGGATTTGGGGTAGCAAAAGCCACTTGCCTCAGCAGCGGCACCCATTCACCTCAGATTAGGTTCATCTGTTGGAACTCCAGTAGCCCTCAGTCACGCCTCCTCCTCCCCCTTTTGGCCCCCTCCTGCCCCCCCTTTTCCTAGTTTGCTTTTACAGCCAACAAAAGAAGTCAGGTCACCATGCTGAGCTAGGCTGACTCCCCTGAGCCCAGCTCTAGGGGTTAAGGTACAACAAAGGTGGATGCTACCAATGCCACCCTGGATATGCAATTTGTCACCTCAAGTCCTACTACTCTTGTAGCTAAGAGGCTCTCTTACTCTGCCATTGCTTCGACACCATATCCCCCCGCCTCCACCCTATGTCCTGACTAGATATTAGAGGAAGCTCGACCTGGATGAGTAGATTTATTTCTTGCATAGATAGAACTCAGAGACGGAAAGCTCCAAATCACTTCTTTGGAGAAGCAAGTCTAGGACATGGGCAACAAGAGATTGATGGAAAGTGCAATCCGCATGTATTGGCAAGAGTGGCTAGATTTGTTTGTCGGCTCTTGTAGATGCATGTGATCGGTTGAGCTTTGTGTAAGGAAATATATGTGTGGCTAAAAAGAAATCTAGATATTGTTAGGTCTACTTTTTGAAAGAGAAATTTGAAGTGTCTTCTTGATTTCAAGAATTGAAATCCATGGTAGAAAACTAGACAAGTGGAAAGATCAAAATCATGAGATCAGACAGAGGAGGTAAATACATGTCTTCAGCATTCATGAACTTTTGCAGAAGTCATGGCATTCAAAGAGAATTCACTTGTGTAGATACTTCTCAGTAGAATGCAAGAGTTGAAAGGAAGAATGGGACTTTAGCAGACAGTGCTAGAGCAATGCTTAGTGAAAAGCATCTTCCAAATCAGTATTGGGTAGAAGCAATATCCATTGCAAACTACTTGCTTAATTGGCTTCCTACCAAACCGATACAGGGTATGACTCCTTATGAAGCATTCACTGGACATAATCCACACATTGGGCATCTTCGCATCTTTGGTTGCATAGCATATGCCCACATACATGATGATCATCGCAGGAAATTGGATGCAAAGTCATGCAAATGCATCATGGTTGGCTATAGTGAAGAAAGCAAAGCATACAAATTGTATGATACCATCAACCGCAAGGTCATTATCTCCAGAGATGTAATCTTTGATGAGGAATCAGAATGGAAAACCTCAAACATATAGGAGATGGAAGCATCAACTTCATAGTCATCTACAAAACAGGTTGATGAGCAATTTCCAGCAACAGCCTAGGCAGAGCCACAGCATCTCAGATGGTCTACTAAGGAAAGCAAAACACTAGCCAAATTGACATATGCTCAGAAAGGCAAAGCAATTCAGGTTGAAATGACCAACTATGCTCTTATGACTACCATCATGGCTACAAAAGAGCCAGTGTACTTCGAAGATGCAGTATACAAGCCAAAATGGCAATTTGCTATGAATGAAGAAATGGATGCTTTGTATAAGAACAATACTTTGGAATTATGCGACCTTTCACCATGAAATAAGGCCATAGCAAACAAATGGGTATACCAAGTGAAGTACAATCTAGATGGCAGTATTCAAAGATACAAAGCCAAACTAGTTGCAAAAGGATTTGCACAGCAATATGGTCAAGATTATGATGAGACTTCACAACAACACAAAGCAACTATAGACGCGCTTGGTCGACGCGCAAAATAGCGGGCGCGTCTATAGGCATTACTTTAGTAGAGAAATTACGGGCACGTCTAAATGCACGTCTAAAAGCTCGTCTATATGCGTGTAAATTACCGCATCTACGTGCACGTCTAACCTGAGAAAATACGGGCCCGTCTAACATCCCGTTTATTAGCACGTTTACACTGAGAATCAGACGTGCATTTAGACGCATAAATAGATGCAAACCAGAGAATACAGAAAGTGACATTTTGGTGTACATCATTGCTTTCCAAACATTGCCCATGATTACCAAAGCACATAATTTTTTGCAAGCCCACATATACAAGAATTAAGTGAGATGAGGAGAATGAGACAATATGTAAAATTGTTTTGCCAATATCAATTATGGGGCTACGGTTCAATCTCATCCTCAATGAGATCAACCCTTGCCAAACTATCTACTTCAAAATCCAAACAAGTGTTTAGATCTACAAATACATTCAACCCACTACTACTTGTGTCACTCATGTGCTCATCGAAATCAGCATCTCGAATGGTAGGCTCGTCCTCACGGGTAATGGCCTCAATATCTATATCTCCTATCTCATGATCATCCTCCTCTCTTGTATCAGGGTCATCATCACGTCCATGGCCATGATCATCCTCCATACACTCCATATTAGTAAATGTACTATACATCACTTTGGAACGTGGCATAATAGGTATGACATGCCACCATCTATTATTATCCACCATTGGTTGATAGACAACCTAATTCAAACACAAATACAATCATGTTACTTTTCTTGCATCAAATATTTAAAACCGAGTATTTTTATATGTGTGCACAGTACATGTTCACATTGTTGCGGTAGTACTAGTGTGTCCTTTCTACTTTGCCAAAACTTTGTGGAGTCAATAGTTACAAAGCCACTTGCATGGCGTTTGATTGTTGCATTAGGGCCTCTTTCCACCACGTCCTTAAACCACTTTACAACCAAAACATACACAAAGAAGCGTCGAAAGTCAAGCATAATAATATCTTGGATTATGCCACAATAATCATCCATGGCTCCATTGGCTCCCTCAAAGCTAGCAATGATGCCGCAATCTTGTGTGTTTCTCTTATCATCAATCCATTGTGTTCGAAAATGCTTGCCCTCACACCATATAGCATTGAACATAGTGCACTACACCAAGAAAAAATCAATTAAATAAGCAATCTAAATTATAAAAAGCTCCTAACTTATGCATAACATTCTATATACCGACCTTGCTCATGCATCCCCTAGCATACTCCCATTCTTCCATTGTGATATGCATCCCCTCGTCTTTCTCTACTTTCTCCATTTCATCAAGTAGCCAATCCACATGAATATCCTTTGGAAGTGCTCTTAGATGCTCAGGGTATGGCACAGAGATCCGTGGTGTGTATGAAAGAGGGCCCTTTCTTCTTGTCTTCTTGCCTTTGCATCCTCGTATCTTGTCACCCATCTTTTCATCACATCACTATTAAGCACGCAAAAGAGGTTGATACTATTATGCAAAATGTGTCTATTACTTTGTTGCGTCCTTTCCCTTGAGGCACAATAGAGGTCATCCTTAGGTCTTCGTCATCTCTCCATAGTCATGGGAGAGAGCTATCCACATCAACAAGAAACTCAGAAATATATACAAGTGACTCTTGTACCAACCAACCCTCAGCCATGCTACCTTCGGGTCTTGCATTTTGTCTCACGAAGCCCTTCAAGGTCTTCATGAAGCGCTCGAGGAAGAACAACCATCGTGCATGTATAGTACCGCATATAGCAATCTCATCCACCAAATGCACTATGAGATGTAGTTGGCTTGTGAGAATAGAACGTGGAAATGTCTCCTCCACTAAACAAACCGCCTCCACTGACATAACTCGAGCATTCTCAAGCGTGGTGGGATCTATTTCCTTTGAGCTCACATACCTCACAAGCTCGCCCATCTTGTAAATACAATCTTTCACGTCCTTCGATGCACTACGTGAAATGCTAGTAGGTAGTATGAATTGAACCCGCGAGGAGGTGGTTGATTAGTTGCTTATAGCTATTCACTCACAAATTTGAAAGGAAAAAGATATTATGCATATAAAATACTTACTTGGAGCATCTTGTGCCAATCATGAGATTTCAAGTCATATAATTGCTCTACACCTCTTTTCTTGCTCTTTGTAAAGGCTCCCTTCAAACACCTCATGCATCCAGTGGGAGTACGAATTGTAGTAATAGCGTGCTTCACTGTCGCCATCTCTAGCTTTGATAACATCCACGGTGCACGAGGTAAAAAAACATGCCCATTTGGTCTCTCTTGAGGCCAAGCTTCATGCATCCTCCCTGTGGTACGTAGATCCTCCCTTATGCCTGCCGAATCTCGTGTCCCATTCAAATGCTCCCAAATGGTAGATGCCACATTCTTGAAGATATGCATGGGATCAAGCAAGTGATTGATCTTGAGGTGGGACCAATATGGTAAATGATAAAAGATGGAGTATCTAAACAAAATAAAGTGTTAGCGTGCAATCTTTACTTTAAGCCAATATAGCCAATCTTTACTTCCAGCCAATAGTTACAAACCCTTACCGGCTCATGCCAAGTGGTGGAGGAGTCGTGGAGCCGTCCCAAATTCTTATCCAATCTCCCGCGGTGAGTGATTGTGGGAGGACTTCATTCCAAGGGGCAACATATCTAGGATGATCAGGCGGGAGAAATCGATGGTGATTCTCATAGATGACCTTATTCAATGCGTCTTCCCGTGAGGCAACTAGTGAAGGACCACAAATAGGACATGCATGGTAACTCGATGTAGTGAGACCTAAACAATAGATGCAATTAAGAGTGGAAGGTGGGTTTAGGGTGCCACATCCTTTGCCTATTCATAATTAAAAAATGCAATGCTTACCTGAACACTCACCATAGCCTGGGAAGTCATGCATCATCCACATCAAGACTGCTTTGCAGTTGAAGTCTCGTGATGAGGGAGGCCTGCTCACATCATGCACCTCGATACCTCTCCAAAGTATCTCTAGCTCATCAATCAAAGGCTCCAAATAAACATCAGGGTTTTTGACTTTATGTTTCCCTGGAATTAGAAGGGACAGCATGACATGTCCTTTCTTAATAGCCATAGAGGGTGGAAGATTGTAATTCACCAATACCACTGGTGGCCATACACTGTAAGACGTGCTTTTGAGACCAAATGGGTTCACACTGTCCATACCCAATCCAAGTCTCAAGCTCCTAGGTTCTTCCTTGAAGCTTGGCCATGTGTCTTCAATATGCTTCCATGCAGGAGAGTCCGCGGAAGTTCTCCACTTGCCATCGGTTGATCGATGGGAGGAATGCCATGACATGAGCTCTGCAATAGATTTGCACTTGAACATATGTTGGATGCGAGGGATTATGGGAAAATGTCACAATACCTTACAAGGCACGTCCAAGGTTTTGAGATCTGCTCTATATCTTGCCTCTCCACAAGTAGGACACTCTCTTGCATCCTTATGTAGTCCACGAAACAAAACGCAATCGTTGATACATGCATGGATGCGCTTGTAATCTAATCCTCCAAGAGAGGTCACATGTTGCCTTGCCATATCTCTTGAGGTCGGTAGTTTATTCTCCCTTGGAAGCATACACAATAGCCTGCACGTGAAGACCATAAATGAGGAAAAGTATTCGAGTAATTAACCCACTAGCATAATTCACCATGTTTGCAAAATCGACTTTAAAGCTTACTTGAGTAATGCATTCAAACTTGCATTGCTCCATCCATAGATGGTTTGCAAGTTTAGTAACTCAAGGGAGGCACGTAGAACAGAGAATGTGCACCCCTCAAACAGTGGAGTCGATGCTGCGGTAAAAAGATCATCCTGCTCCATGCTATTATCCCTCCCTTGATGGACATATAAATCCCGCACCATATCATTAAACACCTCCTCCTCCACGGCTTCATGAGGTAATGGCGGAGGGCTACTATCACCATCACTCCATGCATCTGTAACGGTCCCTCCTGAAGATCCCACCTCATATCGCCGACACTTCGCCTCCTCACGACGGGCATAGGGTAACATATGTGGGTGTGGCACTGCATCCTGTATCAAATTAAAACGGGATCATAACTCAAACATATGAACACCCATAGGTATCTCAATCAACCTTAACTTACAAACCCTTACCCTATTTACGGTCACATCCGATTCTCCATACTTTGAGATATGATTGAGTGTAATCCTGCGTGCACGATACATGTTTCCTCGACATCAATCACATAGACATTTGATTTTTTGCTCCAACCACATTTCACGATGGTGGATATGGAGGGATTCATCCTCACTGGAGCTACTTGTTGAAGATGGAGACATCCTACAAACAAACAACCCACCAAATTTGCTTTTCTTCAAATGTTTAATTTAAACTCTATGTTGCATCTATCGCTGCGTCTATAGTTGCGTCTAACATCGCATCTAACGGCGCGTCTAAACGCGCATCTACTCTATGTATTTAGACGCGCCTATAGATGCGCTATTAGACGCGACTATAGACGTGGCTTTTAAACCTGCTTTTCAGTGCGCGGCTCGCTTTGCTTTTCTTCACATTACTTAAACTTCGCGCGTCTTGCTTCCTTCTTTATTAGCATATCCATAGTTTCGAAGCTTAAGAGGGAGCCTCCCATACTTACTTCCAAGCTTGCACTCAAGAGAAAGGCACCCACACTTACTTCTAAGCTTAAAGGAGAGGAGGACGAACAAGGAGAAGAAGGAGAAGAAGCAACTTTGAAAAAGAAAGAAGAACCTTCCATACCTCTATCCAAGTAAGTCTTTTTGCAGTTGATCTTGTTTGGAAGTTTGCTCTCTCTAGTTTTGTACTTTCTCGTATCCAAGAAGCGCATGATCTGGGTATCAGTGTCACGTTTTTGTGTTGGGCGCAATGTCCTTTTCTACTTTTTAGAAATCTCGTCTGTCGGAGCGTGTCTATAGGCGCATCTCAGGGCACGTCTAAAAGCGCGTCTAACCGTGCGTCTGGCTTGTTGCAGACACAGACAGACGCGTTTATAGACGCTCTGTTAGACGCTCTATTAGACACTCTATTAGACGCTCTGTTAGACGCTCTATTAGATGCTCTGTTAGACGAGTAGTTAGACGCTCTGTTAGATGTGTCTATAGACGTGCAAATCAGGCGCGTCTATAGACGTGCTCTAATAGTAAGCATCTCTTTTCTTCCCCTTTCTTCTCAGCTCATCAGTAATAGATTGTTTTCCTTTTTTCCAGTTCAACATGTGGCCAGGAAGCGCTTCTAGCTCACCTGATCCCCAGGAATCTATTTGGAAGGACTTATATAACCTTTTAGGGCACCCTCCTAGTCCTGCGGAGTTATACGGGTATATGACGGGTACTCTAAACACTCCCCAGGAGTCGGCACTACAGACTCCAAGCCACCCCACATCGCCTGAGATCACCCCAGTGGAGTCAGCACAGCCGTCTTATGCCCCTTCTTATGCCCCTTCCCTGTACCGTCTTATGCCCCTTCCCCCATGCCGTCAGGAGGTCCTTCTGTCTCGGCGAGCCGTCGATGTACTCCTGTGCCGTCAAGACTTGGTTCTCCAGCTATGAGTGGTTAGCGTAGTCCCGTGCAGTCCCCAGCTACAAGTGGCCAGCGTACGAGCTCGACACGATAGGGTAGCAGTCGTAGTAGCAGGGAGAGCGGTGGGGGATGCATGGCACAGTCCTTTGGGCCATGTGGCGATGAGGAGGATGATGATTCAAATGATTTAGACGTGCCTCTGGGTGATGGTACAATTTATTATGACATCACTCAGAGAGGAGGCATCTTGATGGATGCACGGGGGAAGGACATCATGGCCTTCATGCACTCTGTAATTGCTAACAATTACAGAGATTGCTTTATCCACTACAAAGACCACCCAAGAGGTTGGCTGATGAGAGCCTCGCTACTGTTCGCTCTAGGTATCCTAACCCCCCCAATCGCCAGTTCACAGATAAATGGGGGAAGTCAAAGATTGTTACGATACTTAGCAATAAAAGATCTTCGCTTAAGAGGCAGGCACTAGCGGAGCTTGCCAGGCTTGAGGCAGGTCAACCACCAAGGGGCCCGCCCCACACTACTCACAAGCATGAGTGGAAGAAGGCAATGAAGTCAGCGAGGGAGGACCCCAGTCTGTAGCACGTAGTCTGTAGCACGTGGAGGCACGGAGGATCCAGATGGAGGAATATGGAAGCGCGCATTTTGGAGCAGGGGGTGTTGAATCATGGGAGGCCCAATTTATAAGTATCGATCTCAAATTATATTGCTTATGTAGTTTATTAGGAGGTTGGTTGTTTCTTTTTACTAATCCCTCCGCAAAGTGTGTCGCGGTCATGCGGCTTGAGATCGTGGGCAGATACCCTACTCCAGTGGAGACAGCCTACCACCGCCACCATCACAGAGGAGATACATGGAGGCACTTCTATGATGACGGGTTGATTACTGAGGAGCAGTATACCAGAGCTACTAGAGTGGCCCCCCAGGTATTTGAAAGTAATTAAATAATGCCAAAATTATAAGTAAAGATTTGATTTTCCATACATTGATATATGTTGTCCCTTGTTTACAGGCCATGCACAAGACGATGAGGAAGACGAGGAAGGAGGTGCAGAAGGGAGAGTAGAAGGGAGCACAGAAGGGAGCATGGAAGGCAGCGAGGATCAGTCATAGAAGTAGTGCTAGCTACTCTTTTTTGTACTTAAAACCACTGGCTTGGCTTCGTGCCTCTTGTATATAGACTCCTCTTATTTTTTGTACTTGAAGCCACATGACGTGGCTTAGCTTCCTTATTTTTTGTACTTGAAGCCACATGACGTGGCTTAGCTTCGTGCTATATGTATATACAAGCACTTTTTGAGCTTTCAATTTTATTGCGTTTTGGAGTTGTAATGTTTTATTTGGAATTGTAATTAAAATGCGGTTGGCTGTAATTGAATTACACAACGTGGATATGGGATTCTTGTAACTATATAGCATACACAACATACACAGTATTCTGTAAATTAAAAAAAAAAAAAAAAGCGCGTCTATCAGTGCGTTTAAAAATGCGTTTATATTCGCGTCTGTCTGTTCGACTTGCGTCTATATGTGCGTCTATAAACGCGTTTATAAGCACATCTATTTATGCATTTAACTACGCGTCTATACGCGTGTGTTTGATATATAGACGCGCAATTAGTCGCAGGTCTCTAGACGCGAAAATAGATGCACAAATAGATGCACCCGTAAGTTTTTTATTTAGTTCATGAAACGCGTCTGTGCGCACGTCTATGGGTGCTTTGTCTGATTGTGCTTGTTCTCCAATAGCAAAGATGGATTCCATATGGTTCTTGATATCACTAGCAACACTCTGCAGATGGAATGTGTATGAGCTCGATGTCAAGAATGCATTTCTCAATGGTTACCTAGACAAGGAAGTCTACATGAAACAACTAGCAGGTTATGTTGAACCAGGAAAAGAGAATAAGGTTTGCCATCTTAAGAAAAGTCTCTACGGCTTAAAGCAAGCACCCAAAAGTCGGTACATCAGAATCGACAAATATTTTGTTGATCTAGGATACATGAAATCCAATGCAGATCATACTCTCTACTACAGACGTGCCTATAGACGTGGTTTTAGATGCTCTGTAGAAATTTAAAAAAATAGAAAGATGCATTCATAGACGTGCTTCTAGATGCTCTACAGATTTTTTTAAATAAATAAAAGCAGAATTTTGTGTGGTTGAACAGAATGCTATGTATGTTGTGTATGCTATGTGGTTACAAGAATCCCATTTCCACAATGTGCAATTCAGTTCTTGCAGCCAACCGCATTTTAATTAGCACGGTTGGTATTTTTATTAGCATGATTCCAAGCACGTCTATAGTCGACGATTACAATTCCGAATAATTACAACTACAAAACGTTTAGTTCACAAGGAATTCATTAATAGATCTTTGCACAAGGAAATTGAAAGCCAAAAAAATAAAAGGAGTCATGTTGCACAACTAATCTCTCTCTCTCTCTCTCTCTCTCTCTCTCTCTCTCTCCTCCCTCTCGGTCCTCGCCCACCTCTAGCTCCTCGCTCCCCCTCCAGCTCCTCCACTCCTTTGCTCAGCTCCTTGTTTAATGCTCACCTTTGCTTAGCCCACGCTTTTGCCTCTAGCTCTACTCAGCCCACCCACCTAGCCTAACTCTCAACCCACCCACCTAACCTAGTTCAGGGTAGAAAAAGCCATTCGCCTCAACAACAACACCTGTTCAACTTAGCTTATGGTCATTAGTTGGAGTTAAGCATAGCACAGGATTTGGGGTAGCAAAAGCCACTCGCCTCAGCAGTAGCACCCATTCACCTCAGAGTAGGGCCATCTATTGGAACTCCAACAACCCTCAGTCGCACCTCCTCCTTCCCCTTTTGGCCCCCTCCTGCCCCCACTTTTCGTAGTTTACTTTTACAGCCAAAAAAAGAAGGCAGGTCATCATACTCATGACCTTGAGCTAGGCTGACTCCCCTGAGCCCAGCACTAGGTGTTACGGTACAACAAAGGGGGATGCCTGCCAATGCCACCTTGATGATGCAATTTGTCAGCTCGAGTCCTACTACTCCTAAAGCTAAGAGGCTCTCTTACTCTGCCATTGCTTCGACACCATATCCCCCCGCCTCCACCCTATGTCCTAACTAGATATTAGAGGAAGCTCGACCTAGATGAGCAGATTTATTTCTTGCATAGATAGAACTCAGAGACGCAAAGCTCCCAATCGCTTCTTTGGAGAAGCAAGTTTGGGACATGGGCAGCAAGAGATTGATGGACGATGCAGTCCGCATGTATTAGCAAGAGTAGCTAGATTTGTTTGTCGGCTCTTGTAGATGCATGTGATGGGTTGAGCTTTGTAGAGAGTCGAGTTTGTGGTGCCAAGATCCTGTATTTCAAGGCTAGGATATTGTTTCAAGTGTAGCCCATGGGATGGTTTCGAATATGGGTTGTGTGCCCCAATCCCCTTCATAAAGAATAAGGAAATATATTTGTGGCTAATAAGATAAGGTGGATATTTGAAGGAATAATGCCTCAAGCACGCACTGTATGACATGTGGATGAAGGAAAGACCAATCCCATAAACATGGGGTGCTTGCAATCTTTAAGGTATATTTACAAGTAGTTGTGGAGCCTCTCTCATAATCCCATTGGCCTTTTTAGGGACTGAGAGAGGTAGCATGGCTAGGAGGAAGGGGGATTGGGACTCCCTTCTACTCGGTGTGATTGTTGGGCCATGTGTGGGGCCAATAACAGTTTAAAAAATACATTTTTTTGTGTGCCAAATTTCAGATATGAGAACTCAATAAAAAAGAGCTTGAAATTTTGAGTATTTTTTGCCAAATTTCAGTTTTGAGAACTCAATCAAAAAAGCTTGAAATTTTGAGTAATTTTCATTTTTGAACCGCCTCAATCCGAGTTATGCATCAAAAGTTATGACCCTTGGAAATTTCAGCTATCATATATGTGCAAGGAAAGGCCACGTGGCACTTTGGTGGCCAAAATGCCACATGGCATCAAATAAACATGTTTCTATTTTGATATGATGTGGCATGTGGATCGCACTTCATTTTGATGCCATGTAGCATTTCGATAGCCAAAGTGCCACGTGGCCTTTTTTTTTTGGGTCCCATTTCCACATATACATCGCCAAACTTAGAAGGGTCATATGTGTCTATTTTTATGCCACATGGCATTATGGCCTTCGAAATTCCATGTGGCACTCTCGTTTTTTTCCCGTTCGTTTCACATATACGTAGCCAAAAATTTAAAGGGTCTTACCTTTTGATGCATAGCTCGGATTAAAGTGGTCAAGAAGGAAAATTAGACAAAATTTGAAGCTATGTTTTATCGTATGCTGGCAAGAAATTAAAGGTCTATTCCAAGCTACAAAGTTTCAGGCGCATGTATGGGAATTATGCAAATTCATTTAAAACAGGTGTGTGTGTGTGTGCACACACATGCTCTCTCTCTCTCTGTCTCTCTGTCTCTCTGTCTCTCTCTCTCTCTCTCTCTCTCTCTCTCTCTCTCTCTCTCCATTTCAATGATTGGAAGAAAACTGACACCTAGAAAAAAACTTGCCACAAGGCATTTTGATGATTGAAATGCCACATGTCAAATTTTTAAATAATATAAATAACTTTTTAAAGGGCTATTTTTTTGGGATTTTGTATATGTGTCGTGAAAAATCTAGCCGATGATTACAATTCTGAATAAAACATTACAACTCCAAAACGTTTAGTTCACAAGGCATTCATTGATAGAACGTTGCACAAGGAAATTGAAATCCAAAAAAATAAAAGGAGTATACATTAATTCATAGCCCAAAAAGTGCTTGTATGTACATATAGCACAAAGCCAAGCCACGTCCTATGGCTTCAAGTACAAAAAATAAGAGGAGTGTATATACAAGAGAGGCACGAAGCCAAGCCAATGGCTTCAAGCGATACAAAAAAGAGTAGCTAGCACTACTTCTATGACTAATCTAAGTTCTTCGCATCCTCGCTCCCTTCTTCGCTCCCTTCTTCGTCGCCTTATTCCTCATCTTCTTTCTCCTGATTAGCCCTAGGGCCCTGTAAACGAGGGAGAACATGTATCAATGTATGAAAAATCAAATCTTTATTTACAATATTGACATTATTTAAGTACTTTTAAATACTTGGGGGGGCGTTCCAGTAGCTTGAATATACTGCTCCTTCAGTAATCAACTTGTCATCATAGAAGTCCCTCCATGTATCTCCTCTGCGATGGTGGCAGTGGTAGGCTGTGTTGACAGGAGTAGGGTACCTGCCCACGATATCAAGCTACACGATGACACAATTTGTAGAGGGGTTAGTACAAAGAAACAACCTCCTACTAAACCACATAACCACAATATAATTTGAGATCGATACTTACAAATTGGGCCTCCCATGATTCAACACCCCCTACTCCAAAATTCATGTTTCCATATTGCTCCATTTGGATCCTTCATGCCTCCATGTGTTGCAGACTGGGGTCTATCTTCGCTGCCTTCATTGCTTTCTTCCACTCATGCTTGTGAGCGGTGTGGGGTTGGCCCCTTGGTGGTTGACCTCCCTCTCTCCTAGCAATCTCAGCTAGTGCTTGCCTCTTAAGTGAAGATATTTTATTGGCAAGTATAATAACAATCTTTGACTTTGCCCATTTATCTGTGAACTGAACATTGGGGGGATTGGGATACCTAGAGCATACAGCAGCGATGGTCTCATCAGCCAACTTTTTTGGCTGCTCTTCATAGTGAATAAAGCAATCTCTGTAGTTGTTGGCAACGACAGAGCACATGAAGGCCATGATGTCCTTCCCCTGTGCATCCATCAAGATGCCTCCTATCTAAGTGATGTCATAGAAGATAACATTATCACCCTGTGGCATGTCTACATCATTTGAATCATCCCCGCCCCCACCATGACCCCCCCAAAGCACTATGCCATGCATCCCCCACTGCTCTCCCTGCTGCTATGCATGCTGCCATGTCATGTCGAGCTAGTACGCTAGCCACTCGTATTTGGAGAAGTGACTCTCGACTGCACGGGAGTACGCTAGTGGCTCTGTGAGACAGAAGGGCCTCTTGACCACCGCAAGGGGGGAGAAGGGGCTCCAAACTACCGCAAAGGAGAAGGGCGTGTTGATGATCGAGCACAAGGGACACTAGACTACAGGGGAGAAGCGACTCTTGATGATTGGGTAGAAAGGGTGCGGCTCTGTAGCCTAGTGGGTTGTCTCGACTCCACAGGAGTAATCTCAACTCTTGTGGGGTTGGGGTGGTTTGGAGTTTGTACTGCCGACACTTGGTGGGTGTTTAGAGTACCCTCATGTACGTGTATAACTCCCCAGGAGTGGGAGGGTGCCCCAAAATGTTATATAACTCCCCAAAAGATGGCATCCCAAAGATCAAGCTAGGCAGAAGAGCTTCATGGTTATATGATGAACTGAAGAAAAGAAAAGAAGAAGATTACCATCGAGCATGCCCTCTTTCCATCATGCATGCAATCATTGGGGCAAAATAAAAAATAGAGTGATAGCTTGACATTGAGCAAGCATTTACAAACTCTTGCATTCTTTGAATTAGAGTGATAGAAGTCTATATCTGCTTGCTCAATGTCAAGCTATTGAAGCTTCATGTGGGTTAAAAGAGAAGAAAAGAGAGAAGAAAAGAGAGAAGAAAAGAGAGGAAAAGAGAGGGGAAAAGAGAGGGGAAAAGAGAGGAAAAGAGAGAAGGAAAGAGAGGAGAAAAAAGAGAGAAAAAGAGAGGATAAAAGAGAGAAAAAGAGAGAAGGAATAGAGAGGAGAAAAGAGAGGAAAAGAGAGAAGGAAAGAGAGGAGAAAAGAGAGGGGAAAAGAGAGGGAAAGAGAGGGGGAAAGAGAGGAAAAGATAGAATGAAAGAGAGGAGAAAAAAGAGAGAAAAAGAGAGGATAAAAGAGAGAAGGAAAGAGAAGAGAAAAGAGAGGAAAAGAGAAGAAAAGAGAGGAGCAAAGAGAGGAACGGAGAATGGGATGCGACCATATCTCGGGTAAGTGTTAAAGCATTAAGGTTGATTGAGATACCTATGAGTGTTCATGTGTTTGACATATGATCCTTTTTAAATTTGATATAGGATGCATTGCCACACCCGCATATGTTGCCCTATACTCATCTCATGAAAAGGTGAAGCGTTGATATGAAGTGGGATCTTGAGGAGGGACCGTTACGGATGCATGGAGTGATGGTGATAGTAGCCCTCCACCATTACCTCATGAGGCCGTGGAGGAGGAGGTGTTGATGATATGGTGCAGGATTTATATGTCCATCAGTCCTCAGGTAGGGATGATAACATGGAGTAGGATGATCTTTTTACTACAGCATCGGCTCCACTGTTTGAGAGGTGCACATTCTCTATTCTACGTGCCTCCCTTGAGTTACTAAACTTGCAGACCATCTATGGATGGAGCAATGGAAGTTTGAATGCATTACTCAAGTAAGCTTTAAAGTCTATTTTGCAAACATGGTGAATTATGCTAGTGGGTCAATTACTTGAATGCTTTTTCTCATTTATGGCCTTCACATCCAGGATATTGTGTAAAATTCTTCTAAGGGAGAATAAATTACCAACCTCAAGAGATATGGCAAGGCAACATTCTCTTGGAGGATTGGATTACACGTGCATCCATGCATGCATCAATAATTGCGTTTTGTTTTGTGGACCACATAAGGTCTCAAGAGAGTGTCCTACTTGAGGAGAGGCAAGATATAGAGCAGATCTCAAAACTTTGGATGTGCCTCGTAAGATTCTGTGACATTTTCCCATAATCCCTTGCATCCAACATATGTTCAAGTGCAAATCCATTGCAGAGCTCATGTCATGGCATTCCTCCCATCGATCAACCGATGGCAAGTGGAGAACTCGAAGCATATTGAAGACACATGGCCAAGCTTCAAGGAAGAACCTAGGAACTTGAAACTTGGATTGGGTATGGATGGTGTAGACCTAGTTGGTCTCAAAAGCACCTTTTACAGTGTATGGCCAATGATATTGGTGAATTATAATCTTCCACCCTCTTTGGCGATTAAGAAAGAACATGTTATGTTATCCCTCTTCTAATTCCAAGGAGACATAAAGTAAAAAATCTTGATGTTTATCTGGAGCCTTTGATTGATGAGTAGAGATACTTTGGAGAGGTATTAAGGTGCATGATGTGAGCAGTCATGAGACTTCAAGTGCAAAGTGGTCTTGATGTGTATGATGCATGACTTCCCAAGCTATGGCAAGTGATCAGGCTAGCATTGAACTTTTAATTATGAGTAGGTAATCGATGTGGCACCTTGAACCCACCTTGAACTCTTATCTGCGTCTATTATTCAGGTCTCACTACATCAGGTTACCATGCATGTCCTGTTTGTGGTCCTTTGCAAGTTTCCTCATGGGTAGATGCATTGAATAAGGTCATCTATGAGAATCACCATCCATTTCTCCCACCTGATCATCCTAGATATGCTGTCCATTAGAATGAAGCCCCCCCATAGTCACTCACTGCAGGAGATTGGATGAGAATTTGGGATGGTTCCACAACTCCTCCACCACTTGGCATGAGCTGATAAGGGTTTGTAACTATTGTGTGCTATATTGAATGGAAATAAAGATTGCACGCTAACACCATCTTTTGTTTAGATACTCCATCTTTTATCGACTACCATATTGGTCCCACCTCAAGATCAATCACCTACTTGATCCCATGCATATCTTCAACAATGTGGTGTCTACCATTTGGGAACATTTGAATGGGACACGAGATTTCACAGGCATAAGGGAGGATCTACGCACCACAAGGAGGATGTGTGAAGCTTGGCCACAAGTGAGGCCAAATAGGCATGCTGTTTTACCCCGTGCACCGTGGAGGTTATCAAAGCTAGATATGGTGGTAGTGATGCAGGCTATCACTACAATTCATACTCCCACTAGATGCATGAGGTGTTTGAAGGGGGTTTTCACAAAGACTAAGAAAAGAGGTGTAGAGAAATTATATGGCTTGAAATCTCATGATTGGCACAAGATGCTCCAAGTAAGTATTTTATTTGCCAAAGAGTAGGTTCTAAAAATGCCAAGTCCGACAAGTTTTGAGCTAATCTGCAAAATATTATCCATGCCCCCCTTTTTTGAGAGAATATTCTCAAGGGAAGTCCTTAGAGGGCCCCAAATGAGCTCCAAATTTCCCTAATGATTGATAATTTTATTAAAATAATATGCTTTGGTAATCATGGGCAATGTTTGGAAAGCAGTGATGCACATTTATTAGCCTGCACCAAAATATCACTTTTGGTATTCTCTATTTTGCGTTTATAAAGGCGTCTAAATCCGCATCTAAATCACAATGCAGACACGCTATTAGATGCGCTAATGGACGCGCTATTAGACACACCTCGGGGGGTTCACTATGTATAAACCCTCTATATCACGTGCGTTCAAGGACTATTTGTAAATTCCCTTATCTATAAAGTTTTCACTAATAAAATGTATCCTTTTTCTATAGAAATCTGTAAATTTTTTCCAAATTTATTTTAAAAACTCCCTTATGTATATTAATTTGTGTAAATTTTAGAAATTAAAAATATCCTTTTGTTGAACTCACGTGATAGGGTTACATATGATGACCGACCCCCTCGAGAGACACACAAATAGACGCACTGATAGACATGCCCGTATTTTCACTATTCTAGCTATGCCTATAGACGTGCCCATTATTTTGCACGTCTATTAAGCGCGTCTTTAGTTGCTTTGTCTTGTTGTCTTTGAAATGACTTCCTTAACAATAGGCTAGGTCACCAAAACCTCGACCTTTGTATTTTTCTCTTCTAGTTGATTGATGGGAAGCTCATCTATTGGAATTTGAAGGTTTGATTGCATAGCATGGGTTCCTTGCTCTCCTATTGTCTATTTCTTCACAATAGAACACATTGGAGAGGGTTTCTTCTCATTGAAATGAGAGGGGCTTGTCTATTGTAGCTTAGGTGGTGATAGTGAAAGTAGGCTGGGAATAGGAGGTGAATGGGGTGGGTCATTCATAGAAGGAGTATGTGTCTCATTCATTAGAGGGGAGGGCTTACAGTGGAGAAGGTTGTCGAGGCTATATAACTAGAGGGTGTTGCCTTTAGGGGCACTCCATAGAGGACCTGATCCCTAAAAAATATCCATTAGATTTGGGTGGAGAGGGCTTGGGCACAAAATAAGACTTTACACTACGTGACTCTTCATTTGTGTGCTACTCAGTAGAGCCTGAGCTTGAGGATTTAGGGCACTCACTTGATGATTATCGACGACAAGAGTAAAAGGAGCGAGTCCTTCTAATTGTAGTGTTGGCCAATCCACCTCTCTTGAAAGCAATCTATGCAATACCATGCATTGATGGGTCCCAAGCTTATACTGTGCTTATCCCATCCCATAGGCTGCTCGAATTTGAGAAACAAAGTTTTGTTTTAAAAAACCCAATACAATCAATAGAGACTTGGTCTTTATAAGGCAGAGAGGGCCTTTCTGACATAGCTACAAAAGGGAATATATCCTGTCCATCGCAGATTCTTTAATCCAATATATTCTGCCAAAAATTTGAAGACAGGTTGCATATCGATATAGATGGCTTTGCTAATAAGATACCTTAACAACTAAGAGAATCTACTTGGCTTGAAAAACCTATCGCAATGTGTTTGGCACTGGTGTAGTCTTGGAACCAAGGAAAAAAATAGGGGCGAATATTAGCCCAAGGGTGAATTTGGAGCCTTCCCCAAGTTGCCTGGGCTAATATTTAAGACTGTTAATTTCATATATTCGCCCAAAAATTGACATAACTTTCTCATACAAGCTTTGAATTTAGCCCTCCAAATACTCAAATTGACTGACACAAGTCATTTGGACCCATCCATACTCAGGGGTGCACTCATTAATAAAAAACCCTATGTATCACGTATGTTTAAAGGGTATTAAAAAAACCCCTCAACTACATTTTCTACCCAATAAAAACACCCCTCTTTACTTATGGGCTAAGTGATTTTTTTCTAAAATTGAATTAAAAAACCCTGCTATTATTGTAATCATGTTAAATTTTTCCAAAAAGTTGAATTAGAATACCCCTCCTTTTGAATACACATGGTACACTAAAGTTTTATAAAGTGATCCTCCTCCCCCCCCGAGCATCCATGTTATTAGAATATCCAAATTCTAGCTTACCAAAAACCTGTATATGAAGTTTAAGTATACTTAAACCTGATTGAACTCTTGGAAATGGTAGCATAGGCCATATTTATAAGTCTATCAGGGGGAAAGTTTTTCCCAATGAGATACACTTCCATACTTATGCTCTCAAAAGATTTGCCCAAGGACTTACAATTCCATAATTATGGTTCCCTCTTATTTTTTACCCTGCTTGGAACTACCCACTAGGATAATGGGAATCCTAAATACTTCTAGATAAAGCCTCACTTTTTATCAAGATGAACCTTCCCACAAGTTTCCAAAAGATGTAGGGAAATGTCACCTATATGATAAGCACCATATAGGGACATATGCAAACACAATGCTTGAAGGATGCATAGGTATCTAAAGGAGCATGAGAGGACGTGTGATGGTTCCTATCATCCCAAATGGTCTAGTATGCACTAAATCGAACCCAAAGAAACAATGGTCTATAGTTAACAAGTCACAAGGGATGAGTAATATCATCCAAATATTCATAACAGTTTGGAGAAGGTATGCAAAGGGAAACGAAGGCTAGCTAATAGGTCCCAAGGAGATGCCTGGTGGCTGGACAAGTCCACACACACACACACACACACACACACACACACACACACACACACATGTTTAGAGTATCTTGAGAAAAAATCAATATAGCTATCAAATGTGGTTTCAGATTCTTGCTATGACAAGAGCAACGATGTAATGTCCATATATATACCAACGGCTACATTGACATTCCCTTAGCAACTATAATTACTGTATTGATATTGATAGTCTATATCTTCCTAAAAATAATAATCTTTAATTTCCATCAATAGCATCACGCATGGTGCAAATGGTTGTAGTGTTAGAGGATGGTGTTTGAGAGACATTTGCCAACATGACAATCTAGAATATCTGGATAGCACAATGTAATTTTGTGATGGGGGAAAATAGACTTGTCCTATAGCCACTTTCATTGACATTTGTACACCCTATGAACCACTTGGAGTGGACATGGAGGATCCTAGGAAGATTGTTAGAAAGGTGGGACTATTCCTACAAGGCATTACACTCTCACAATTTTATGCATTTATTGGTTGTGGGTCAACTTTTGCTTAGGTGACGTAGCCAATTGAAGACCTATTTTTGGGGCCATGACATGACGTGCTCCTGGATGAGATTTTGAATTTGGGACCGGACTCGTGCCCTCACCAAAGTTTTTTTGGGCATCATGATGCCACACTAGCATAATAATGAGATGCAATCTATCATTCTTAACATTGCAGATCTTGACACATTGCATCTCTTCTCTGCTTCCTGTGGCAAAAACTCTGGCCTGACTACATCATTCAGCTCTATCCTCCTTCGCGTAGTGTAGTACTAGCCACTTGTCATCGCGCAGCCTTTGTCTGCATCTTTGCCACCTGTCACTTGGTAGTGCACCCATGTAGATCATGAAAATTAAAGGTTGGCTTGGAGGGACCACCACGCTGATTCTTAGTGTAATAATGAGATGAAATCTATCATCCTGGACATCGTAGAGCTCGACACATAGTAGCTTTGGCCCGCTTTGCACAGCGTAGTATCTAGCCTAACTACATCATGTAGCTCTATCCTGCTTCATGCAGTACAGTCTCTGGCTTGACCACTTGTTCATCTCCCAACCTTTTGATGTAGCTTTTCCACCTATCACCTGGCAGCGCGCCCATGCAGATCATGAAAATTCAAGGATTACTTGGTTCTCATGCAATCTTTTCTCCCCCTCTACAGCATGGTGTGAGAGCCTCTCCTCCCCTTATCTTGAAATCGTGACATATGGGAACTCCTCACTCGCTCTTCAAAAGACCAATTTGGATGCTCTCACCAACTTCACAAGGTTGGTACAGGAGGTGATGGTAAAAGAGGGACAAATAGTCTATCAAGGTTAGAATTTTACCATCGCTGAAAGCATGATTGAAAATGCACTAGGAATTCCTAGAGGCAATTTGCAAGCACACTTCTTGGAGAAGCAGTGGAAGAGACATGGTATTCTAGATGTACATGCCCCAACGCTCATATTAGTGTAGATGGTGGAGTCAAGCTTTCTATCTTGCGAACATACCTCTTGGATGTGCTAAAGAAGACAATGCACTTCTTTCTTGGTACAAAAGAAATTGTAAAGTTCTGGCAGGTTTAAGTAGCAGTAGAGAAACTGAAAGGACGAGATGTCTCTTTCGCAAGGGAGATCTCCAAGAGCGTGATAACCAACTTGAAGAATTGCATGGATGGCAAATCCAGATTCTCAGCTCAATCCACTGGAGTTGCAATGCACCTAATGGTATCTACCCTTAAAGGGAATTTTGAGCAATACACTAAGAAGATGTCTCAAAAGGTGACTTTTCTACAAGAGAAAGCCACTGATGAAGAAAAGGCATTGCTACATGATAAAATGCTCAGGGAGGGTGTAGAAGCCAAGGTAGAGGAGGAAAAGTCGAGGGCCTTGCAAGCATAGAGCATGTTGCACTTTGCAAAATGGTCAACATGGAAAGGTATAGAAGAGAAGAAGGAAAGAAGCACATCATGGAGCTCCAAGATAGGCTTAAAGCCATCAAAATGGTTGGGTAGATCGCAAAGAAGGAGCTAGCAATGATGCAAAAGCATCTTGAAGATCAGAGAGCCAAAGACGAGACTCTTTACAAATGCAGGCTCTACAACATGAAGAACGCATTGAACATAATTCAAAAAAGACCAGATGATGGAGGAACTAAAAAGGGAGAATGCAAAAACCAAAGCGGTGATGCAAGAGCTGCAAGAGAGCTTCAAGGCTAGGAAGGATGGGACAGAGAGAAGCCACGATGGAGAAGACAATGAGGTAGCTCTCCAAGCTAGGAAGGATGGGATAGAGAGTAGCCACAGTGGAGCAAGTTGCCATAGCCATAGTGGAATAGAGTGGAACTTGTTATGTAAGACCACTTTTGCAATTCTGGAAACTTTTAAACTAATCACGCAAAATAAAACAATTTCAACCACTCACTGCATTGGTTTAGGACAGTCACAATTTCAACACCAAGATGGCTTAGGATAGTCACAATTTCAACCTCTAGCCTGGTTTAGGACACGGTCACAATTTTAACCACCGGGCTAGTTTAGGACAATCACAATTTCAACTACCAAGTTGGTTTAGCCTGACACTTACAATTTCACAAATCAAACAATAAAAAGTATATTGATTATTATTTTTGAATTTCACAATTAGAAAATAGCAATATATTTCTTTTCATTTCTGAATTTCATAATTAGAAAATACCAATATACTGCTTTTTATTTCTTTATTTCTATTCAACCACAATTTCAATTTGTAGCTACTGTTTGACTTGAACCAACACCGGGCTAGCTTAGGACAATCACATTAATTCCAAGCCATCCTGGTCTAGAATTTAAGTGGTATATGACCCGAACAATAGGAAATTAAATTAACTAATCTAAGTATTAAGAAACACAGTAATTTCAACCACTGAGCTAGTCAACAACTAATGTTGGTTCAACCATGTTGGTTTAGGACAATAACATAATTGGTGATTGCAGCCATGGTTGCATGATGTTCCAACCACTGGATGGTTTAGGACACGGTCACAATTTTAACCACCGGGCTAGTTTAGGACAGTCACAATTTCAACTACCAAGTTGGTTTAGCCTGACACTTACAATTTCACAAATCAAACAATAAAAAGTATATTTCTTTTTATTTTTGAATTTCACAATTAGAAAATAACAATATATTTCTTTTCATTTCTGAATTTCATAATTAGACAATACCAATATACTGCTTTTTATTTCTTTATTTCTATTCAACCACAATTTCAATCTATAGCTATTGTTTGACTTGAACCAACAACGGGCTAGCTTAGGACAATCACATTAATTCCAAGCCATCCCGGTCTAGAATTTAAGTGGTATATGACCCGAACAATAGGAAATTAAATTAACTAATCTAAGTACTAAGAAACACAGTAATTTCAACCACTGAGCTGGTCAACAACTAATGTTGGTTCAACCATGTTGGTTTAGGACAATCACATAATTGGTGATTGCAGCCATGGTTGCATGATGTTCCAACCACCGGACTGGTTTAGTAAAGTAAAAATATATTGCTATTTTGTTGCAAAATATATTGTTGTTAATTACTGTTCAACTACTATGATGGTTTGGGACAATCACATAATTGGTCTTTGAGTTGAACCACAACCATGGTTGCATGATGTACTAACCATTGGGCTAGTTTAGGATAATAACAATATATTGTCATTCTGTTGCAAAATATATTGTTCTTAAGTTTTGTTCAAACACGCTGGTTCAAGACAATCACATAACCGGTGTTTGAGCTAAACCAACCATGGTTGCAAGATGTTCCAACAATCGGGCTGGTTTAGGACAATCACATAAAGTCCAAGCTAGCCTGGTTTAGAAATGAAACAAGTAAAATATCCCAAAGCTCAATCACAAACAACCACTGGGCACATTTAGGCAACCACTATTGTTGTATCGAGCATGTGTATAATATGCTCAAACACCTTGTGTCCCATCCTCTTTTACAGATGTCCTTTCTATTTAGAGAGCCTCTTGTATTTTTGTGCCAAAATTTCATCACTCTAGCAATGACTTCTGCACTTAGGCTGTCTCTCCTTTTCTTGCTTTCTATTGAAGCCCTCTGCCATACATTCAACCGCTTGAGCCATGTTGGTCCTTCTGATTGACAACATCTTTGACATTGTGTGCCCAAGCTGTTTCTCCCTTCAAGGGAAACTAACATAGCTAAAGTTGCCCTCTTTGTAGATAGTTGAACTAAGCTACGTACCCCTCTCACTTTCTGAAGGCCATTTCTCAAGTTAGAGAGCATCACCTCTTGGGTGTGCATCTCCCAAGGTATTGATAGGGTTGTTGCTCTAGGAACTTTAGGGTGCACGCTAAAGCTTGTGGAGACTCAAGATTGGTATTCACCTGAATCACCTGATGTCACTGTCTTCAATGCTCCCACCAATCTTGACACCACATCTCGTGTTCTTCAGTTTGATGGCAATGATCAAATGCATGCATCTACAAATGCTTCCTACTGTTGCTCTACAAGGAGTCTTCCTTCTTCTTGTTGTTTCTCCCTTCGCAAAATTTGTGAAAGTGTCTTCCGTTTCCATCTCGATACCATGCTATTGCTTTCCTCGACCCACAATCTGTTCCTTGTGCCTTGGCTAGCTTTTCAAGTATCCTTCCTTGCAGCCTCTGTCTACTTCTCTTGCAAGCCATGGCAAGCTGCATGTTGCCATTGATGCCATGGTGATGATCAGTGAACAAAATGGACGCTCTAGAACAGAGAGAAGCTAGCTTGTGAGGTGAGCAAATAATAGTAGATAACTTACCTGAAAGATGACAATGCCAAACCAAAGTTTGCGCGAGGTCACATTGAGGTGCGTGTAGGTTATAGGGCGGGGACAGGTTGCAAAAACATAATATTCCAAGATTCGACGGGAGGGAGGTGTGAAAATGCAAAATTCACAGGAGTAGAAAAATTTTCAGCCGTTGGGTTTCCCCCCTTCGGGAATACACGTCAGCAGAAGTGGATATCCCAAACAAGTGCAATGTGAGCTAAAATGCTTCAAAACACAAATAAGCCAAAGAGTGCACTATCGGGTTTGATACTATGTATTATGAAATGCAATGAATTTTGGCATTCTTATGAGCCATATAGCAAGCAAGTTCATGGAAAAAGAAGCAAATCAAATTTGTAAATAGTGTTGGATTTATTAAAAGATCTTTTCATGCACAAATTGCACATTTTCAATTTCTTCCATTGTAGGGTGAATCTTTATACCAATATCAATAACTATCAATGTTTTAAGACCACCATGCAATAGGCCCACTAGTTTGGATTCCAAATTTTTAATCTTCTTTGGTTTTCAAGAAATCAAAAAAAGTTATGGAGCATGTCCTCAAATGGGTGTGCATAACTTTAGCAAAACATTGAAGGACCGTTAACCCATACATAATGCTCTCAGTTAGGTGTGTCCTTGTGTTGAGGAGAACCTCATGTAGTATACTTTTATATGATTACTTGGTTGCATGTATATACAGAACAAATATTTGATGTTTTTGAATAGACTGCTACTTTCTATACTTGTCAAGATGCATGCTTCACATATAACATAGCACTTGTGATACTTTAATGGTCTCCTTTTAAATTGTTATTCCATAAATTTTTGATCTCATGTTCAACTTTGAAATGTGTACTACAACTTGAAGACAAAGTTTGCCAAATTCCGATGAGCAATGCATAAGTTATGGGTCATGCAAGATACCTATATACAAAAAATTCCTTAAACCTCACCAAAAATGGCTACACCCAAGCAAACAATGACCCTTGTTTTTCCCTCCACCATGGTCGCTGGTACATGTTGCAAGGATCTAAGCAAGGAGCTAGGATCATGAGAAGTAGGCTACATTGCCCATTTTGATTAGTTAAGCATGGATAGCTGATCTGTATCATTTTCTCATGTTTTCTAATACAAGGTTCTTTCATTTGTATATTAATCATCATCTTTATTCTTCTAATAGGGAGTATTTCCTCTATGGTTTCAAAAAGGAATGGGTTTCCTAAGTTTGCATCTTTTTGAACCCTAATATTAGCTCAAAGAAATTTAAATCTCAGGTGAACTTGTAATGAAAAATGTATGATTGGATGATGATAAAAGATGCATTATTTCAAATGTACATGGAATCCTTGTAGTATTACTTATGTGATATCTCTTTTTTGAATAATAAAATATTGATATGCCTTACGTGATATGGAGGAATTCTCTCTTTTCAACCATAAAACCTTGCAAAAAAGCAACTTGCTTTTAAATGGATGCAAATTTTATGAGAACACATTCCTAAAGCCTTGGATAATTTTACTCAGAGCCCATGAAAATTACAAATATTGCTCATAAAGTGGTCTGCATGTAACACATGTCCCCAGCATGCCATGAAGTCTAAGATTATATAATTTAAAATTTAAGATCACCATCATAATATTAATAATGTAGCAGACTCAATACAATATCTCTTCATTGAACTTAGCTTATTCGTTGTTGTTGTGATTATAGTTCAAGTTGTACTCAAATTACATAGTGTATGTGTAGGAGGCGAGTGTAGATGTTGGCGAAAAACTTGTTTTATTATATCCAAAATATGAATATAACCCGCAACTAATTGAAAATTTCAAAATATCCAAAATGGTACAATAGCATTCATTTTTCATGAATACAATGTTGAAAATTAAGTCAAAAATATATTTAAATATTTGTTAACATTAATGCAAAAATGCTATTGAATGAAATTCTACAACTTGTTTGTTGTCCTTACTATTAGAGGTACTCCATAAATTGAAGAAATTATAAATCCAAAAACTCAAATCTGACGTAACATGGGGACAATTGTGGATTACTTTGAAGTTGCTTTGTGAATAATGGAGATTTCTAAAAATCAATTATATACAACTTTGCACCTTCATGATAATCTTATGATTTATATGTAGGAATGTTTAAGAAAACATAATAACTTATTAGGAAGCACATAAATTCAATTTTGATAAAATTTTGCCTCCTCAAAAAATTTCAATTCTTAGGCTAAATACTCACCAAAATTGACTTTCTTGATCACACTAAGTACTACGTTGAAGCCATTCGTAAGAGTTAATAGATTCATGTAGGGGCTTTCCCACATGAGTTTAGAACCTATCTGAACAATGTTATATGTTTTGAAGAATAAATAGTTCAAAGCATCTTCACCATAATTTAGGAGGAAGATATGCCTTAGTCAACCCCTTTTTCAGGAGATGCATACTTTGAGATAACTAAAATGGCTTTTAGATCAACATGGTGAAATTTAGACATCTTATATGGTGTAAGTCTCACATGTGGGTTAAGCATCTTTGTTTACGCTTTTGAGTATATTGAAATTGCATTATAAAATTGCATAATAAATCTTTATAATTTCTTTTAGTTCTTTTTCATATGGGTAAGGAAAAGATATGCTTATGAAAGCTCAAGGAAGGTGCACCATGAATTGAGTAGATGGGGCTTGGGAACAATAATTGCTAGAGAACATGGGGAAGTTTGGTATCCTTGGGCATTAAGTTATAAGGAGATTTCTTGGGGAAGAGGCAAGAGTGCATTAATAAGAAGGGAACCTTAGGATGTTTGGAAATTTTGATTGAAAATTTCTAGGAAAGTGCTCTAGGATGCTTGGAAAATTTGATTCAGAATTTGTGCTTGTAGTGGCTTGTGGCGATCGAAATTTCCTTGGGGCAATGTCCTTACAGGGCACGTGAAAGTGTAGAAATGACCATTGTAGGCCCTTAGATAGTTTTAGATTTTAGAAGAAATGCGCAGTGAAGGAAGTGGATGGAAAAGCTTACAAATTTTAAACTGTGGAGATTTGCTTCCCAAGAATTAAGTAGAGTGCCACATGGTTGGCTAGAATTAAAAAGGGAGGCTCAAGGAAGTTTTGGAGGCCCGTTTATATTCAAAACTATTGTAAAAGTGTAGGCTCCAGACGTCAAACAACACGGGCAGGAAAATCGTTACGTACCTTTCTTTACGGTGCATGCAGGCAGCAGCATCGTGTTCGAAGTTCGAACTCCAATGATCCCATCAAACACCCAAATGCGCACGGCAGGAAGACTACAGAGCTGAGAGAGCGCGTCCATTCTGCACTTTTCGGATTCTCACCTGCTGCTCCTGCAAAAATGGCCATGGAGATAATAGCTGCCTCTTAGCTGATAGCCTGATAGCAAATTGGAGAAAGGCGCCGCTTCCCCACCACCAAGAACTAGAAGCGAGAGGCTGAGGATTTTCTGCACATATAATCTGCAAAGGCGACGAGCAGAGAATGGGAGGTGTGCGAATTGACAAAGTTGGGGAGGAAAAAGAAGCTCATGGGCGGCCACTGTGCCTTTCCTTGAGCCCAGCTGCAGCTTCCACTATTCGGGATATTCCGTTTCTCTAATAGCCTTCCATTCTCTTTCGGTGCGTACACTTTACAAACTCTTTTCCCGGCCTCTGCTTTACTGCTGGTTACTCGCTATAAATACAACCTCTGCTCGTCACCCCGTCTCCTTCTGGCTTGCACCAACTCTCAAAAGCTTCGTCAACTTTTGTACACATGCCCTCTATGATCACTCTGTGCGCAAGCTCCCTATGATCCTCACCAAACCTTCCTTCCTCCAATCGTCCTCAACGTTGCAGCTTCGACTTCTAACCGTCTCCTGCACCTCGCCTTCTGTTGAGCCTCCTCTCTCCTCCTCCTCGACCTTGCCCTCGGTCGCAGTCTTCAGTATTGCGGCGCTCTCGCTGCAGCTTTCCTTCGCGTTCTTCCACATATACGGGAAGGCTGCGCTTTTACCAACCCCCTTGTAACGTCTTGCCTTGCCCATTCCCCAATCCTGCAATCGGCCTCCTCTCCGAGTAAGTCATAATGGACAGCCATACTTTGGAGTACTCTAGAGTCCTAAGTACAGACATTCGAAGTGAGCTGCAGGATGGAGGCCTTACTTTCGTCTCGGATTCCCGTCAAGCATCCGCCAGAATTCTGTTTAAACAACTCCATTCGTCACTTTTACCAAATTCAAAAACATACAGATCTGCACGATCCTCCAAAAAGTATTTCGTCGCATGTGTAGCTTTTGGGCATCCAAAAGGCACATGTAGAAGCCTCACGCATCTCAGAACTATGGTTCGTCCACTGACAATAGAATGGGGCTGCAACTGGACGAGTAGGCTTCCAGGGATTTGCCCTCCTTACAACACGCCACGGCCCCTCACAGCACACGGAATCGGAAACAGCTACGCTAGTCGCGAAGTTTTGGTACAACCCGAAACAGACAACCGCGCATTGCATACAGGGCATCGCAATCATCCGGCTATCGAGGAACTCATTGAGAAGGTGAGTTAACAATACCGTAAACCTCCTCGCCTTCACTCGTTTCCGAGCTTTCAATGATCTGCCCGCAAAGCGTTCAACCTCTTCTTTTGCTCCTGGATGTCACGTTAACTTCAAAAGTCCTTTGAGTATCAGGCTATCTTTAACTGTCGTTTTTTCGCACTCCTGGCGGTCATGGGTTCTTTAGTTGGATCACTCCTCTGCTTTTTCCAGGTACAGGGCTGTAAGGCTTACGGATTGGCTTTCTTGAACAAAATTACAATTTCTTAAATAAGTGACAAGAAAAAAATATTCCCTGAGTGTTGCAGATCATTACTCGTCCGGTTTCTAAGAGCAAGCACTGTGTTACTGTTTATTCACAGGGCTGTGTTTTTGTGAGGGAATCCTTTTTCCTCTACTTCCATGCAGCATTTCATGGAACTGACTCGGGACAGCTTGTCCTCTTGCTCGTCCAAGCGCTTGGTGAGTATACGTTGGAACAGTTACTGTGCCCTTCCTAAGGAACGTCCTCACAGCTACAATGATGCAGGTCTTCACGCTTTTAAGTCTTCGAGTCTCGTTGTAACAATCTTCCTTGTTTTACATTGCTTCTTGATAAATCGTTCTTTCCTGTCAGTCTGCCCACCGAAGTTCGAATGGGTTACAAACATACAAAATAATGCCAGGCTCATCTTGGTTGCGTTCTCACATATCTCAAAGCCCAAATCACCAGTGCTTGGAGACTTAATTGGGGTGAAAATTCATTTTGCAGAAACACTGACTTGACTACATGGGCGCAGATGTATACCTCGTGGGAACTGTGATGCTTATATTTGGTATGGGTCTTTATGAGCTATTTGTGAACACCATTGACATCTCAAGAGATATGGCTTCATCAAGATTCCCCCACAAAAATATTTCTGGTTCGAATTTGTTCGGACTCTTCCGGCTCAGGGTATGCCAATACGCTTTTCTTCTTTATGATTCCACTCGAGTGCGGTAGAATGAGCTATGCAGTTTCTTTCTGGCTAAAGTTCTCTCGTTTTCTAAAGCAGGTTATTTTGCAGGAGCGTCCTTTGTGGTTGGAAATTCGGTCCCTTGATGAGCTAAAGACAAAGCTAGGACATGTGATCGTGATGATACTACTTGTGGGGATGTTTGAAAAGAGCAAAAAGGTTCCCATCAATTCGGGAATAGATTTGCTATGTTTTTCAGCATCCATTCTCATGTCATCTGGATGCCTTTTCTTACTTTCCAAGTTGCAAACATCAAAATGAAACGTAATGTATGTGTCAAAGCTCTAGGGAGTACTTGAATCTCCCAAATCAAAATTTTGTAGAGTGGAACAGTTCACGTATTGTATATAAGCTAGGAAAAAGATTACGGCCATGATTTATATTTGTCCAAAACACAAGTTTATGAATAAGAGCTAGACCATTTTTATCTCTTTTGTTGAACATTGAAAATTTATTTTCTCTCCTTGAAGCCTCGTGATGAGGGACACTACTATACACGGATCCTATTGCGACATTTACATACCGACCTTCAGCACCCGCTTAGCGTTAATCGTCGGTATGAAAAGCGGGTTTCGTAAATCATCACTATATAGCGACTTTTAAGTGTTGCTATATAGCGACACTGATATATAAATTTATAGCGACGCTTTTCAGAGAGGTTTTTTTTTTAAAAATAGGCCTTAAAAGTTAGTTTTTTCCAATGACAAATTTTTTTAAATTTTCATACATGTTTGAGCTCATAGAGAATTAAAAAATGAGAGCATGTACATCAAGCCTTTGAAGCTCATATATTCATGTCCAAGTTTGAGATGAGAAAAATCAAATAAGAGCATTTACAGCAACTGTTTCATCTTGAGCCAAGTCTAAGGCGCCAAACAAGTCTATCTCTAACTCTATACCGAGTTGATCTCCTATATCATCATCGTACTATAGCATCGTACGTTCACCTAAACGTATTTGATCATCTTCTTCAATAAAGCTTAAGTGTGGTGATTCTTGATGATTGACGTTGTCTTCTTCCTCAATATCGTGATCTCCATCCTCCTCCCGTGCGATGTCATTATGTGCATCTTCCTCTTGGCTCATATGGTGATCTACATCGTCTTCGCTAGATTCATCAATTGGATCCGGCATTGGTAGTTGCATCTCCATATCCACATCTCGATCTTTAAAAATTTACTTACTTTGTGGTGCAACTTGGATCACGTACCACCATCTTGGATCAGAACGATCCGGATGAAAAACCACCTATATTGAAGATGGGTGCCAAATGTCGTCAATTATATATATGAAATTATGCTCAAGCACATGTATCAATGGACTTTAAAAACGAAAGCTTTGACTAATTAAATCATTAGTATGCACCTGCTCACAGTGCTCGGGAAGAACAAAAGTATCACTTTCATCGGTCCAATGTTTGGCGGAGTCTATTGCAAAGAGACCAATACTATCTTTTCTCACTGTCGCATGGGGACCGTTGTAAGAGTTCTAAACCATTTTACTTCAAGAATGAAAATAGTAAATCGTCTGAAATCAATTTCATAGATGTCGCGTATGGTTCCACAATAATCCAACTGTGAGGAGAGAAGATTGGTATCTGAAGCACTTGCTCGGCTATCTTGTGTGAAGTTAGCCATGACTCCACAATCATACGTGACTCTCTTTGAATCGATGCGTTCCACGTGAAAATGTCGTCCATATGACCATAATGCACTGTACTTTTTGTACTGTAAAAGAGCATCATTAAAACAATGAAGATGCATCTATTTTATAGCATATATTGCCACAAATAATTACTTAATTACGTCAAGAGGTAAGAAACTTACATGCACCATACATCTAGATGATAACTCTCGCTCGTGCTCATTTATTGTCTCTCCATCACGTTCGGCTTTACGTAGAGCCAGTTGTAGCCAATCAAGTGACATGTGAGTAGGGAGAAGAGCCAGATCCCGTGGATATGGTTGTGATCACCTGTACATTACTCTGAATCTCGTCCTTGCATTTATTCTTTTTGCTTTGGACACTTCATATCTCTCAATCCACTTCTGCATCTCAGGGCTATTGAGGATACAAAACTTATTGAATTTCTCCATTTGCTCTTCGCTCATCTTTCTTTCAATCCCTTTTCCTTGGGGAACCTCGCCAACGATGCGATCATCATCCTTGTTGTGCCAAGCTTGTGGCATATCAGGATCCGTGGATGCAAGAAACTCTGTGATATATACTAATGACTCTTGCACAAGCTATCCCTCTGCCATGCTTGCTTCTCGTCTTGCTCTTTGTCTTACAAACCCCTTTAAAGTTTTCATAAACCACTCGAGAACACTACTACATACGGATCCTATTGCAACGTTTACGTATCGACGTTTAACGCCCGCTTAGCATTAATCGTCGGTATGGAAAGCGGGTTTCCTAAATTATCGCTATATAGCGAATTTTTCTAAAAGTCGCTCTATAGCGACACTGATATACAAATTTATAGCGACGTTTTTACAGAGGTTTTTTTTTTTAATAGGCCTTAAAAGTTAGTTTTTTCCAATGATAAATTTTTTTAAATTTTCATACATGTTTGAGCTCATAGAGAATTAAAAAATGAGAGCATGTACATCAAGCCTTTGAAGCTCATATATTCATGTGCAAGTTTGAGATGACAAAAATCAAATAAGAGCATTTACATCAACTGTTTCATCTTGAGCCAAGTCTAAGGCACCAACAAGTCTATATCCAACTCTATACCAAGTTGATCTCCTATATCATCATTGTACTCTAGCATCGTACGTTCACCTAAAAGTATTTGTTCATCTTCTTCAATAAAGCTTAAGTGTGGTGATTCTTGATGATTGTTATCTTCTTCCTCAATATCGTGATCGCCATCCTCCTCCCATGCGATGTCATTATGTGCATCTTCCTCTTGGCTCATATGGTGATCTACATCTTCTTCGCTAGATTCATCAATTGGATTTGGCATTGGTAGTGGCATCTCCATCATATCCACATCTCGATCTTCAAAAATTTGCTTACTTTGTGGTGCAACTTGGATCACGTACCACCATCTTGGATCAGAACGATCCGGATGAAAAACCACCTATATTGAAGATGGGTGCCAAATGTCGTCAATTATATATATGAAATTATGCTCAAGTACATGTATCAATGGACTTTAAAAACGAAATCTTCGACTAATTAAATCATTAGTATGCACCTGCTCACAGTGCTCGGGAAGAACAAAAGTATCATTTTCATCAGTCCAATGTTTGGTGGAGTCTATTGCAAAGAGACCACTAGTATCTTTTCTCACTGTCACATGGGGACCGTTGTAAGTAGTTCTAAACCATTTTACATCAAGAATGAAAATAGTAAATCGTCTGAAATCAATTTCATAGATATCGCTTATGGTTCCACAATAATCCAACTGTGAGGAGAGAAGATTGGTATCTGAAGCACTTGCTCGGCTATCTTGTGTGAAGTTAGCCATGACTCCACAATCATACGTGACTCTCTTTGAATCGATGCGTTCCACGTGAAAATGTCGTCCATATGACCATAATGCACTGTACTTTTTGTACTGTAAAAGAGCATCATTAAAACAATGAAAATGCATCTATTTTATAGCATATATTGCCACAAATAATTACTTAATTACGTCAAGAGGTAAGAAACTTACATGCACCATACATCTAGATGATAACTCTCGCTCGCACTCGTTTATTGTCTCTCCATCACGTTCGGCTTTACGTAGAGCCAGTTGTAGCCAATAAAGTGACATGTGAGTAGGGAGAAGAGCCAGATCCCGTGGATATGGTTGTGATCACCTGTACATTACTCTGAATCTCGTCCTTGCATTTATTCTTTCTGCTTTGGACACTTCATATCTCTCAATCCACTTCTGCATCTTAGGGCTATTGAGGATACAAAACTTATTGAATTTCTCCATTTGCTCTTCGCTCATCTTTCTTTCAATCCCTTTTCCTTGGGGAACCTCGCCAACGATGCGATCATCATCCTTGTTGTGCCAAGCTTGCGGCATATCAGGATCCGTGGATGCAAGAAACTCTGTGATATATACTAATGACTCTTGCACAAGCCATCCCTCTACCATGCTTGCTTCTGGTCTTGCTCTTTGTCTTACAAACCCCTTTAAAGTTTTCATAAACTGCTCGAGAAAAAACATCGATCGACTATGAATGGTACCTACTATAGCCACCTCATCAACTATGTGCACAAGCAAGTGGACTTGAGTTGTCATAATGCTCGAGGGAAAGTGCTTCTCAAGCAAGCATACGGCTTCGATGGATTCCACCCTAGCCTTCTCGATGCTCGATATAGAGATCTCTTTTTGAGATATCCACCTATTTCACATGTCCATGCATATGTAAGATATTTGAGATATCCACCTATTTCACATGTCCATGAAGTAAATACATAATGCAATTTGATAGTAAGCATACCTCACAATACCACAGATCTTGAATATAGCATTTCTAACATCTTCTTGTAAGCAATCTTTTATTATAATTGGGAGGATGAACTATCAAAGCCACAATGAAGTCATGTCAATAATATAACATAATAATATTTATGCTAATGCATCACGATTATCGGTACACTAATTCTACCTAGAATACCTGTAAGACCTTGTGCCAATCATGGGACTTGAGGCCACTAAGCTTATTGTCCTTTGAAAATGCTCCTTTCATGCAACGCATGTATCCTGTCGGTGTTTAAAAAGAGGCAATGTCTACGTTGACCATTGCCTCCTCCCTCGTAGAGAGGATCCACGTTGCTTTTGGGAGGACAACTTTTCCCGAAGCATGCACTTGGGGCCACAAACGAGACATCCTATTCATAGCACGTAAGTCTTCTCGCACTCCTTTCGAGTCCTTAGAACCAACCAAGTGTGCCCAAATAGTAGCTCCCACATTCTTGAAGATATGCATGGGATCCAAGAGATGATTGATTTGTAACTAACCCCAATAAGGAAGCTCGTGAAAGATCGATAGCCTCTTCATACCAGGAGGATGTTCCTCTCCATTCGCCCTCCAAGCTTGAATCCAGTCACTTGCCTTCAAATATGATGGCGGTGGATCAAGCTGACTCCATGTGCAAGATGGTCGAGCGGAAGGTATCGAGCATGACCTTCATAAACATTTTTCCACATTTGTTTGGAGTAGCGTGCAAGCGATTTCAGAGCCGGTCCACAAAGCGGACAAGCATGGTACCCACTTGTAACAAGTCCTGCATGCGTGCATGAATGTGTTAGTACAAGACATGCGTGCAAAAGAGAGTAAAAAAAGCATAATCCCTCATTGTACATGTAAAGACACAACCACGTACTTGCGCACTCTCCATATCCTGGGTAGTCATGCATGGTCCACATCAAGATACCCCTAACTAAAATATCATTGGTATGTCTAGGAGCTCTGGAAATATCAAAGACTTGCACTCCTCTCCATAATATCTGTAACTCCTCTATCAAAGGTGCCATGTACACGTCCATGTTTTTTGCCTTGTACTTTCCTGGCACAAGTAGTGCAAGCATGAGGTGTCCCTTTTTTATTGTTAGCCATGGTGGGATATTGTAAGTCACCATGAATATGGGCCATGTCGACCAAGATGTCGAGTGTAACCCGAAAGGATTCACGCCGTCCATGGCTAGCCCAAGATGTAAGTTGCGTGGCTCCCTCGCAAAGGCCAGCCACTGATTATCTATGTGCTTCCAAGCTGCACAATCTACAGGAATCCTCAATGTGTGATCAGTGGACCGATGAGATGCATGCCATGTCATCAACTCTGCTATGGATTTGCATCGGAACATGTGTTGTATTCTTGCAATGATGGGAAAGTGTCTCAAGACCTTTACCGGTATCCGCTCACCCTGCAAGTCATCTCTATATCGTTGTTCCCCACACTTTGGACAACTAGCCAAATCTCCATGCTCATGACGAAAGAGAATACAATCATTACGGACCCACCCTTGTTAGCATCTTTTTCGCTTCATCTCTTGATGCGGGCATGGTATTTGGTGCAGGCAACATCTTCTAGAGCAACCTATGACAAAGACACTATCCAAATGATGATTCTCAAAACAAACAATATCCAAATAATGAGTCAAATTAATACAAGGGCTAACCTCATTAAGGCCGAGACACTTGTATCCGACCACCCATACTGTACTTGTAGATTCAAGATTGAGAGACAAGCACGTAGTTTAGACATCCTAGCACCCTCGTACAATTGTGTTGATAGCAACTCTCACATTTTGACCTCAGACTCTGACATCACGTGTACGTGGGATGTAGTGCCCCTAAAAATGGAATCCATCATGTTGACATACCCTTGTCGTCATCCGGGAGACCATAGTCTCACTGAAAGTGAGAAGGTATATGTGTACCCTCGTCACCCTCCTCATCCTGTTTTAAGATTTTGTGTAAATATAAGATCTTCTATTTCCTGGTATACAATAAGATTGCGAACTTAAATAGCTTTGACTTATCGATGGTCCATCAACATGTGTAACACCAACGGGGGGTATTGGTTATGGCTCCTCCCCATACATCCGCAAGTGGCGCATGATAATACGACGTTGATGTCGTACTTCTCGCTTGCAATGAGTGCAATGACAGTATAACCTCTCCATAAGCCACTTCGTGCTCCCGAGCATTGGCGCATCAGCGGACGAGCTTCCACTCATCCCTTCCATCTACACTTATAAAATCACAACATAAGCATGAAGAAGAGATATTAACAGTTATAAAATAGCATGTTTGAGCTTCTTTCGATGCTACAAGAAAAAAGTGACTGTAAGCGTCGCTATATAGCGACATTTTTGCTCTGTTCTGTTGCTATATAGCGATGTTTTTTTTTTAGCGTCACTATATAGCGACGAATTAGCGTCGCTATATAGCGACGCTGTGGGTTAAAACCCGAAACTCTAATCGCGTGGCATTTTCTTCATCTTATTCACTAATCTCTCAAGTAAGCAAGCCAATATCTCCTCCCACCTATTTTCAACGACCTCCCACCTATTTCAAGCAACCTTCCACTCTATTTTCCACTCCTCAGCCTTCTCCTACCTCTTGTACTCCCTCTCTACCCTTTTTCCTCTTTGGTTTCTTGAAAGGAAGTCCTTCAAGAGGTGAGTTTGTTTCAACAATGTAGGTTGTTTGTTTGTTAGCTTTAGTTTTGTGAGTGTTTCTTCTTGTATTGCTAAACCTGTAAACTAGTTTTCATGCTTGTTTTGAAAGGATTGAAACAAAAAATGAGATTTCAAGAAAGGAAGAAAACTCACTTCTTTTTTCTGTATTTCTCTTCCTTCTCTTTCTCCTTGTCTCCTCAATCTTCTCCTTTCCTTGTCTCCTCAATCTCCTCCCTTCAAGAAGTTGCTTTTGTAATCTCCTCCTTCCACTAATATCTTATTTGAAAAAATGGTTGTTTTCTCTCTTTTGTAGGGCCAGTCCACTACACCGAGCGGGACATACTATTTCAGGTAAGTGCTTCCTCTTTTTTCCATTTATTATTTTTGTTATTTGCATTGGCCTGCAGCTAGCACCTTAAGCGCTAGCTGCAGTGATGGGCGTAGGAACCCTCTCTTCCCCTCAAACTCTTTCCTTCTTCCCCCTTCTCTTATTCTCTTTTTTCCCCCTTCTCTTTTTTCCCTCTTCTCTTATTCTCTCTTTCCCCCTTCTCTATTTCCCCCTTCTCACTTTTCCATTCTCTCTTTCCTTTCCCTCTTATTCTATATTTCCACATAACATGAGAGCATGAGCATATGCGGAAATAGAGAATGAGAGAAGCTTCTCTCTTTCTCTATTTCCGCATAAGCTCATGCATAAGCTTATGCATGAGCTTATGCTTCTCTCTTCCCCCTTCTCTATTTCCCCCTTCTCTCATTCTCTATTTCCGCATAAGCTCATGCTCATGCATGAGCATAAGCATGAGCTTATGCTTATGCTTAAGTTTCCCCCTTCTCTCTTTCTCTATTTCCGCATAAGCTTATGCTTATGCATGAGCCTATGTGGAAATAGAGAATGAGAGAAGCATAAGATCATGCTTATGCTTCTCTCATTCTGTATTTTCACATAAGCTCATTCTCTATTTCCGCATAAGCTCATGCTTATACGTCTCTCTTTCCCCCTTCTCTATTTCCCCCTTCTCTTTTTTCCCTCTTCTCTTATTCTCTCTTTCCCCCTTCTCTATTTCCCCCTTCTCTCTTTTCCCTTCTCTCTTTCCTTTCCCTCCCCCTTCTTTTTTTCCCCCTTCTCTCATTCTCTATTTCCGCATAAGCTTATGCTTATGCATGAGCTTATGCGGAAATAGAGAATGAGAGAAGCATAAGCTCATGCTTATGCTTCTCTCATTCTCTATTTCCGCATAAGCTCATTCTCTATTTCCACATAAGCTCATGCTTATGCTTCTCTATTTCCCCCTTCTCTATTTCCGGATAAGCTCATGCGTATGCTTCTCTCTTTCCCCCTTCTCTATTTCCCCCTTCTCTCATTCTCTATTTCTGCATAAGCTCATGCTTATGCTTCTCTCTTTCCCCCTTCTCTATTTCCCCCTTCTCTCATTCTCTATTTCCGCACCGCATAAGCTTATGCTTATGCATGAGCTTATGTGGAAATAGAGAATGAGAGAAGCATAAGCTCATGCTTATGCTTCTCTCATTCTCTATTTTTGCATAAGCACATTCTCTATTTCTACATAAGCTTATGCTTATGCTTCTCTCATTCCGCCTTCTCTCATTCTCTATTTTAGCATAAGCTCATTCTCTAGCTTCTGCATAAGCTTATGCTTATGCTTCTTTCATTCCCCCTTCTCTATTTCCCCCTTCTCTCATTCTCTATTTCTGCCTAAGCTCATTCTCTAGCTTTTGCATAAGCTCATGCTTATGCTTCTCTCATTCCCCCTTCTCTATTTCTACATAAGCTCATGCTTATGCTTCTCTCTTTCCCCTTCTCTCATTCTCTATTTTCGCATAATCTTATGCTTATGCATGAGCTTATGCGGAAATAGAGAATGAGAGAAGCATAAGATCATGCTTATGCTTCTCACATTCTCTATTTCTGGACAAGCTCATTCTCTATTTCCGCATAAGCTCATGCTTATGCGTCTCTCTTTCCCCCTTCTCTATTTCCCCCTTCTCTGTTTTCCCTCTTCTCTTATTCTCTCTTTTCTCCTTCTCTATTTCCCCCTTCTCTCTTTTACCTTCTCTCTTTCCTTTCCCTCCCCCTTCTCTATTTCCCCCTTCTCTCATTCGCTATTTTTGCATAAGCTTATGGTTATGCATGAGCTTATGCGGAAATAGAGAATGAGAGCATAAGCTCATGCATAAGCATAAGCTTATGCGAAAATAGAGAATGACAGAAGGGGGAAATAGAGAAGGGGGAAAGAGAGAAGCATAAGCATGAGCTTATGCGGGAATAGAGAAGGGGGAATGAGAGAAGCATAAGCATGAGCTTATGCGGAGAATGAGCTTATGTGGAAATAGAGAATGAGAGAAGCATAAGCATGAGCTTATGCTTCTCTCATTCTCTATTTCCGCATAAGCTCATGCTTATGCTTCTCTCATTCCCCCTTCTCTATTTCCCCCCTTCTCTATTCCCGCATAAGCTCATGCTTATGCTTCTCTCTTTCCCCCTTCTCTATTTCCCCCTTCTGTCATTCTCTATTTCTGCATAAGCTTATGCTTATGCATGAGCTTATGCGGAAACAGAGAATGAGAGAAGGATAAGATCATGCTTATGCTTCTCTCATTCTCTATTTCCGCATAAGCTCATTCTCTATTTCTGCATAAGCTCATGCTTATGCGTCTCTCTTTCCCCCTTCTCTATTTCCCCCTTCTCTTTTTTCCCTCTTCTCTTATTCTCTCTTTCCCCCTTCTCTATTTCCCCCTTCTCTATTTCCCCCTTCTCTCTTTCCTTTCCCTCCCCCTTCTCTATTTCCCCCTTCTCTCATTCTCTATTTTCGGATAAGCTTATGCTTATGCATGAGCTTATGTGGAAATAGAGAATGAGAGAAACATCAGCTCATGCTTATGCTTCTCTCATTCTCTATTTTCGCATAATCTCATTCTCTATTTCCGTATAAGCTCATGCTTATGCTTCTCTCATTCCCCCTTCTCTATTTCCGCATAAGCTCATGCTTGAGCTTCTCTCTTTCCCCCTTCTCTATTTCCCCCTTCTCTCATTCTCTATTTCCGCATAAGATTATGCTTATGCTTCTCTCATTCCCCCTTCTCTATTTCCCCCTTCTCTATTTCTGCATAAGCTCATGCTTATGCTTCTCTCTTTCCCCCTTCTCTATTTCCCCCTTCTCTCATTTTCTATTTCCCCCTTTTGTCATTCCCTATTTCCGCATAAGCTCATGCTTATGCTTCTCTCTTTCCCCCTTCTCTATTTCCCCCTTCTCTCACTCTCTATTTCCACATAAGCTTATTCTCTAGCTTCCGCATAAGCTCATGCTTATGCTTCTCTCATTCTCTATTTCCACATATGCATGAGCTTATGTGGAAATAGGGAATGAGAGAAGCATAAGCTCATTCACACATGAGCTTATGCTTCTCTCATTCTCTATTTCCGCATAAGCTCATGCTTATGCTTCTCTCTTTCCCTCTTCTCTATTTCCCCCTTCTCTCATTCTCTATTTCTGCGTAGGCTCATTCTCTAGCTTCTCTCTTCCCCCTTCTCTCTTTGCCCCTTCTCTATTTCCCCCTTCTCTCATTCTCTATTTCCCCCTTCTCTCATTCTCTATTTCCGCATAAGCTCATGCTTATGCTTCTCTTTTTCCCGCTTCTCTATTTCCCCCTTCTCTCGTTCTCTTTTGCTGCATAAGCTCATTCTCTAGCTTCCGCATAAGCTCATGCTTATGCTTCTCTCATTCTCTATTTCCGCATATGCATGAGCTTATGCAGAAATAGAGAATGAGAGAAGCATAAGCTCATTCACGCATGAGCTTATGCAGAAGTAGAGAATGAGAGAAGCATAAGCTCATGCTTATGCTTCTCTCATTCTCTATTTCCGCATAAGCTCGTGCTTATGCTTCTCTCTTTTCCTCTTCTGTATTTCCCCCTTCTCTATTTTCGCATAAGCTCATGCTTATGCTTCTCTCTTTCCCCCTTCTCTCATTCTCTATTTCCGCATAAGCTTATGCTTATGCTTCTCTCGTTCCCCCTTCTCTATTTCGCCCTTCTCTATTTCCGCATAAGCTCATGCTTATGCTTCTCACTTTCCCCCTTCTCTCATTCTCTATTTCCCCCTTCTCTCATTCTCTATTTCTGCATAAGCTCACGCTTATGCTTCTCTCTATCCCCCTTCTCTATTTCCCCCTTCTCTCATTCTCTATTTCCGCATAAGCTCATTCTCTAGCTTCCGCATAAGCTCATGCTTATGCTTCTCTCATTCTCTATTTCCGCATATGCATGAGCTTATGCGGAAATAGAGAATGAGGGAAGCATAATCTCATTCACGCATGAGCTTATGCAGAAATAGAGAATGAGAGAAGGATAAGCTCATGCTTATGCTTCTCTTATTGTCCATTTCTGCATAAGCTCATGCTTATGCTTCTCTCTTTCCCTCTTCTCTATTTCCACCTTCTCTCATTCTCTATTTCCACATAAGCTCATTCTCTAGCTTCTCTCTTTCCCCCTTCTCTATTTCCCCCTTCTCTCATTCTCTATTTCCGCATAAGCATAAGCATGAGTTTATTCTCTTAAACTCTTATTCTCTATTTCCCTCTTGTTTCTCTTCTCTTTTCTTTCCCTCTTCTTTCCTTTCCCTCTTCTTTCTTCTTGCCTATGCCTATGCTTATGCCTATGCTTATGTTTGTTTTTTTGTTTTTTGTTTTCATGTTGGTGTCTATGTTAGACATGGGATCACATCGCTCTTCCGATGAGTATAGACAGCCTCGCAGGAGAAGAGCTCATGATCTTTATGCTCCAGAGGACTTTGATTCCTCTCAGGCGACTACCCCGAGGACTACCCCTGGTCCGACTGCTCTTGGACCTAGCACTACGACTACCCCTCATCCGACTCCTGTTCCACATAGCAGTGCGACTACCCCTCGAGGAACTCCTTTGCGAGCCATGCATGGCTTTGTCGGGAGTCCCGATGAGTTTGTAGCGTAGATGAGCGATGAGGAGGCAGCCAGATTCTTCTCTCTGCTATCTCAGAGGACATCAATAATTCCCTCCCCTACACCGATGGGTGGACGTACTGCCCACCGTCCCCTCGTGCTCCTTCGACCGGGGGGTCATCACCTGCGCATGTCTCTCGTAAGGGAAGGAAGAGTAGGACGGGCGGCTCATGTTGTGCTGACTCGGGAGATGTAGACGAGTCAGCACAACAGTATCAGTCAGGTCCCTTTCCCTCTCCTACTCCCACTACTACTCGTCGCTCCGAAAGCACTCGTGCAGCTTCCACTCCTTCAGACTCTACTACCGTTAGTCCTCCTTACTCATCAGGGGATCTCTCCTATCAAATCACATCTGTCGGAGAGATAACAGAAGATAAAAAGGGCAAAGCAGTGATGGCCACCATGAGGAGGTTGATGAGTCATCTCTTCAAGAGCGGGATAAATAGTGATTGGCGGTATCAAGATGCCCAAAAGAAGCAGGCGGTCATCGATGAGTTAAAACAAAGATACCCTAATCCGCCAAATGTTAATGCATGAGCTTATGTGGAAATAGAGAATGAGAGAAGCATAAGCTCATGCTTATGCTTCTCTCATTCTCTATTTCCGCATCAGCTCAATCTCTATTTCTGCATAAGCTCTCATAAGCATAAGCATAAGTTTATGCTTATGCATATGCTTATGCATAAGCATAAGCATAAGCTCATGCTTATGCTTATGCATGAGCTTATGAGGAAACTTTTTAATTTAAGTTCCAATCTAATTTTCGATTTATATGGTTCACTCTTAGGGTCAAAGCTCAAGCGTCCCATCATCGCAGGCGAGCGATCAACAGGGCCAAGGATCAGACGCAGGTGGCGACGATAAGGGAGAAGACGCAGGTGTCGAGGACCAAGAAACAGGCCAACAAGACGAAGATGATTCGGATTCGGATTCGGATGAGTAGTAGTGGTAGTAGCATCTTATATATCCACTCGTTTGAGCAATTTTGTATCGCCCTTTTGAAAGGGTAATTTTGTTACAAACACTGTTGTATATGTCCGACATGTATATGCATTTGTTACTCATCATTTCACAAGAACAATTTTGTATCACCCTGCAAGCAAGGAAAATTTTGTTATAAAAAACTTTCTTTTGTAACTACAAAAAAAAAAAAGGATTAGTGGGGATAAACAGGGCCAAAAGGAAGCCCTGTTTAGCCCCACTAACCCTTTTTTTTTACTTCTATTAATCGTCGCTATATAGCGACGTTTACCAGTGTCGCTATATAGCGACGATTAACAGTGTCGCTATATAGCGACGTTTGCATCGTCGCTATATAGCGACATTTGCCAGTGTCACTATATAGCAACGATTTATAGCGACGGTCCTTTTCCGATGCTTTTAGCGACACTTATAGCGACGTTTGCGCCCATGAAAAAAAAAATTTTAATGTAAAAAGCGTCGGTATTTTCGTCGGAAAATGGCCTATGCCTTGTAGTGAGAAGGGAAGAGGAAAAGAGGAGAAGGAGACATATGCTCATGCATAAGCATAAGCTTAAGAGAAAGAAGAGGGCAAAAAAGCATAAGCATAAGAGAAATAAGAAAGAAAGCATATGCTTATTTTTATGCATGAGCATATGAGCATAAAAGAAAAAGAGAGAAAAATTAAGCATAGGCAAATACATATGCTTATGAAAAGAGATCGAAAGAGAGGGAAGAGGGGGAGAAAGAGAGGAAAAGAGGAAAATGAGACATGCTCATGCATAAGCATAAGCATAAGAGAAAGAAGAGAGAAAGGATATGCTTATTCTTATCCATGAGCATATGAGCATAAAAGAAAAAGAGAGAAAGAGGAAAGAGAGGGTTCCTACACCCATCACTGCAGCTAGCGCTTAAAGCGCTAGCTGCAGGCCAATGCAAATAACAAAAATAACAAAAGGAAAAAAGAGGAAGCATTTTCTTACCTGAAATAGTCCCGCTCGGTGTTTTGTGGACTTGGCCCTATAAAAGAGAGGAAACATATCATTTTTCAAATAACTAGTTAGAGGAAGAAGGAGTTCAAAGAAGCAACTTCTCAAAGGGATTGGATTGAAAAGACAAGCATAAGCTCACAAACAAGGAGAAAGCATAAGCCTACAAACAAGGAGAAAGAGGAGGAAGAGAAATACCAAAAAAATTAGAAAAGGTGAGTCTTCTTTCTTTCACAAAATCTCGTTTTTTGTCTTTAACCCCTGAAAATCAAGCATGAAAACTAGCACATAGCCTTAGCAATATAAGGAGAAACATGCTTCAACACTCACAAAACAAAATCTCACAAAAAATGAACCTACATTGCTTAAAGAGACTCACCTTCTTTAAAAACTTATTTTCACACAAGCAAAGAGGGAGAAGGGTGGAGAGGCAACACAAGTGTTAGGAGAGGGTTGAGTAGTGGTAAGGAGTGGAGAATAGAGAGGAGGAAAGCGAGGTTGATGGATATAAGGTGGAAGGAGAGATTGCTTTTCTCACAATAGAGATGCTAAAGAAAGCGCCATGCCATAGGGTTTTGGGTTTAAGCCCACAGCGTCACTATATAGCGACGCTGGTCAGTCGCTATATAGTGACGCTTATATTTAAAAGCATCACTATATAGTGACGGAACAAAGCAAAATGTCGCTATATAGTGACGCTTCAGGGCACTTATTGTTAAAAGCTAAAAAAGAAGCTCATAAGTGGCTATTTTATTACTGTTAATAGATTTCCTTGCAACTTATGTTGTGATTTTAGAAGTGTGCAGATGGAAGGGACAAGTGAAAGCATGTCAGATGATGTGCCAATGCCCGAGAGCACAGAGTGGCTTATGGAGAGGTTGTATTTTCATTGCACTCATTGCAAGCAAGAAGTACGACATCATCGTATTATCATGCGCCACTTGCAGATGTATGGGGAGGAGCCCGAACCAGTACCCACCGTTGGTGTTGCACGTGTTGATAGATTATCGGTAACTCAAAGCTATTTGAGTTTGTGGTTAATATTGGATACCATTATGATACGAAACCTTGAGACAAGATCTTATATTTACACACAGGATGAGGAGGCTGACGAGGGTACGCATATACCTTCACACTTTGAGCAAGACTATAGTCTCCCGGATGATGACGAGGGTATGGTTGATATGATGGATTCTATTTTTAGGGGCACAACATCCCATGTACACATGATGTCAGAGTCTGAGGTCAAAATGTGAGAGTTGCAATCAACACAGTTGTATGAGGGTCCTAGGATGTCTAAACTATGTGCTTGTCTCTCAATCTTGAATCTGCAAGCAAAGTATGGGTAGTTATGACGAGGGTACACATATACCTTCACACTTTAAGCAAGACTATAGTCTCCCGGATGATGACTAGGGTATGGTTGACATGATGGATTCTATCTTTAGGGGCACTACATTCCATGTACACATGATGTTAGAGTCTGAGGTCAAAATGCGAGAGTTGCAATCAACACAGTTATACGAGGGTGCTAGGATGTCTAAACTACGTGCTTGTCTCTCAATCTTGAATCTACAAGCAAAGTATGGATGGTCGGATACAAGTGTCTCGGCCTTAATGAGGTTAGCTCCTGCATTAATTTGACTCATTATTTGGATATTGTTTGTTTTGAGAATCATCATGTATGTTTGAGAATCATCATTATTCGAATCCTTTGTATTCTCACTTTTTCTCTCCTTTATCCCCACTTTTTCTCTTCACTTTCTCTCTTTTTCTCTCTTATTTCCTCTCTTTTTCTCTCTTATCTCCTCTCTTTTCTCCTTTTTCTCCTCTCTTTTTCTCTCTTATCTCTTTTTTCTCCTCTCTTTTCCTCAGGCTTATCTCCTCTGTTTTCTTGTCTTATCTCCTCTCTTTTGTCCGTTTTTTGATCTCTTTTCCTCTCTCTTTCCTTCCACATGAAGCTTCAATATCTTTTTCTCCTCTCTTTTTCTGTCTTATCTCCTCTCTTTTGTCCTTTTTCTCCTCTCTTTTTCCCTCTCTTTTCTCCTCTCTTTCCACCCACATGAAGCTTCAATAGCCTACTATTGAGCAAACAAATACAAACTTTTGTTACTCTAATTCAAAGAATGCAAGAGTCTGTAAATGTTTGCTATGATGTTAGGTTGTAAGATTCTAAGCTTGCTCAATATCTTTCAGGGATTCCAAGCTATAGGATTAGTGTACCGAATCATCATTATTCGAAGCATATGTATGTTTAAATTATCATAGGTTGCTCCATAAGATGTTGCCTACACCAAATACCATGCCCGCATCAAGAGATGAAGTGAAGAAGATGCTAACAATGGTGGGTATGGATTATCATACCATCCATTCTTGCCGTAATGACTGTATTCTCTTTTGTCGTGAGCATGGAGATTTGGCTAGTTGCCTGAAATGTGAGGAACAACGATGTAGAGATGACTTGCAGGGTGAGCAGATACCAGTAAAGGTCTTGAGACACTAGTTTTCCATCATTGCAAGAATACAGCACATGTTCTGATGCAAATCCATAGCGGAGTTGATAACATGGCATGCATCTCATCGTTCCACTGATGACACATTGAGCATACCCATAGATTGTGCAACTTGGAAGCACATAGACAATCAGTGGCCGAACTTTGCCAGGGAGCCACGCAACTTACATTTTGGGCTTGCCATGGATGACATGAATCCTTTCGGGTTACGCTCGACATCTTGGTCAACATGGCCCATAGTTGTGGTGAATTACAATATCCCACCATGGCTAACAATAAAAAAGAGACACCTCATGCTTGCACTACTTGTGCCAAGGAAGTACAAGGCAAAAAATATGGACATGTACATGGCACCTTTGATAGAGGAGTTACAAATATTATGGAGAGGAGTGCGGCTCTTTGATATTTCTAGAGCTCCTAGACATACCAATGATATTTTGGTCAGGGGTATCTTGATGTGGACCATGCATGACTACCCAAGATATGGAGGGTGCGTAGGTACGTGGTTGTGTCTCTACATGTATAATATAGGATTATGCTTTTATGAGTCTCTTAGGTATGCATGTCTTATACTAACACATTCATGCACGCATGCAGGACTTATTACAAGTGGGTACCATGCTTGTCTTCTTTGTGGACCAGGTTTGAAATCGCTTGCATGATACTCCAAACATATGAGAAAATATGTTTATGAAGGTCATGCTCCATACCTTTCACTAGACCATCTCACGCATGGAGGTCAGCTTGATTCACCACCATCATATTTGAAGGCGTGACTGGATTCAGGCTTGGATCCCATGCATATCTTCAAGAATGTGGGGGCTACTACTTGGGCACACTTGGTTGATTCCAAAGACTTGAGAGGAGTGCGAGAAGACTTTGCATGCTATGAATAGGATGTCTCATTTGTGGCCCCAAGTGCATGCTTCAGGAAAAGTTATCCTCCTGAAAGTAACATGGATCCTCTCTACGAGGGAGGAGGCAACGGTCAAGGCAGACACTGCCTCTTTCCAAACACCCACAGGGTACATGCGTTGCTTGAAAGGAGCATTTTCAAAGGACAATAAGCTTAGTGGGCTCAAGTCCCATGATGGGCACAAGGTCTTACAGGTATTCAAAGCTGTAGGATTAGTGTACTAATAATCGTGATGCATTAGCGTAATTATGATTATGTTATATTGTTGACATGACTTCTTTGTTGCTTTGATAGTTCATCCTCCCAATTACAATAAAAGGGTGCTTACAAGAAGATGTTAGAAATGCTATATTCAAGATCAGTGGTATTGTGAGGTATGCTTACTATCAAATTGCATTGATTGCATTTTCTTCAATTAAAGCTGAATAATTTGTAGACTGATTATGAAAATATCTTCGTGTTCTAGATCTTAGTCGCTCTCATTCCTTTTTGTTGATTAAATAACTTCTTATGTTTTGGTGGAGATGCTGGGTATGGAGAACATGTAGCATGAAGTTGATTAGGGAGAACAATCACAGTAGTGTTTTGGTTTTCAGTTTACACCCAAAATTTTGGCCACACTTCAGTCAGAATTGGTCCAATCGAATATCAACATGGCTAATTTGGCCTCACGTTTAGCGTTTTCAGTGGGTAATTGTCAAGGTCATGATTCAAAGATTTGCCCAAAGGCATTCATTGGTTCTCAGGAAGAAGATGTGTACATGTGGATGGACCACTTTAATAATCTCAGTGAATACCATCAATGGTCTGAGCAACAAAAAGCCGAAGAAATAAAGCCTGCTCTGCAACAATTAGCTGCCACTTGGTATCACCAACTCGATCCTTAAATCAAAGCCTCTTGGTATCATCTTCGATTGGCTTTGTCATCGGTGTTTGGAAGTATAGATAAGACGCCCTTACTTAGTTGCAAGGACTCAAATAGTTGCCGAATGAAATCATGTCACAATTTGGGCTGAAGTTAACACACTTGTTGTTAAGAGTGGACAATAGTATGGTAGAAGATCTCAAGTTATTCTTTAAGATTTCAAGTTATTCTTTTTGTGGCCACCTCTTCAATCTAATATTTCATAGAGAACCCAAGATCAGGGCCCTAAGACTCTTCAAGAAGCGCTACTTATTGCACAAAGAATTGAATTTAGTTTTCCAGTAAGGTTCCGATCCTCCCATCAATTTTGCCAGTACCTTCTTCGGCTCCAATGCCAATGGAAATTGACCATGTACAAAATGCACAAATGTCTTTCAAAGCACCATTCAAAAAAGCATTCAATGATAAATCACGGTTGTCATCCAACCGGACATCCACGTTGCTTTTTTTGTAATAGATATGGTCATGTAAAAAAATATTGCAGGCAATTTTTGGCTACTCAGAATCCGATGCAAAACGTCCAACAATCTGATTCGTCTTTGGTTTCGGGAAAAGTCGAACTGGGGGCATGAAGAGAGTGACGTTCTCAGTGTCACACAAGTCTCTCAAGCTGTCCATTGCTTTTGTTGTTACTAGTCATTTTCAACAGTCCACCATTTTGGTTTTGGTAGATTCAGGAAGTTCCCTCACCGAGCGGGCCCATCAGAAATTCGTTTGACAAGTTTCAATTGCCACAATACACTATTCCTACGAGGAATGTTTTCTTTGGCGATGCTAAGACTTCTCTTCATTCTTCAGTTGGTTGTGACGTACCTCTTAGATTTGGTGATCATCAGTTTATAGTTCAAACGATTGTGTTACAGCATTAGATCTTTCCTTTGACCAGCGGTTGTGACTGGTTGCAAGCTCACAGAGCTCTCTTGGATTTCTCTAATCGTCACCTTTTTCTGCCTGGTGTCTGGTGTCCCTCCAATTGATTGGATATCATCTAGATGTTTCTCTGCACAAGTATCTACTGTAACAATAGTAAAAGATGTCTAGGTTTGTGCTCGTATTAATTAACTCTTGGAGCACCATGGTGGGTTTTGGGGTTTTGGGCTCCCTACAATGTCCCAAACAACTTTGCCTCCTATAGCATGGTGAAATTCCTCCCAGAATCCCAAAAATGAGAGTGACAGTGCCCATAGAACTAGTGAAGAGCATCATATTTCACTATAATTTTGCAATGTTTGCACAACTTATGCTTACATAGACTTCATCACGATAAATTAAAAGATATATAACATTAATATTCAAAAGAAGATAGATGGTGCTTTTGCAGCATACAATAGACAAGGACCCATTAAATAAATGGACAATAAGATTATTTAAAAAAAATGTTTGTATTCCAAATTTTTTTACAAACAAGGCTCATGGCCTTTCTTCCTAGATAATGCCAATACATCAACAATAGCGGTCTTTGAATCCCCTAGTGCACTCCTATTAGCAAACCTAGTAGCTACAACACTAAGATTGTCCTCTCTAGCTCTACAAGTGACATTACTGCTACTACCAGTGCCTTCCCATGAATGTTTGACCCAAAGGCATTGATCGTAGTAGCCAAGTGGTGAACCAATATGACCTCGTTAGAATTTCGATTGATATTGAAATAATCGACATCACATGACAATGCCTTATACTTGATTAGCTCCATAGGCCCTCATGTGGTGAAAATTTGTTGTGGAACACCAGGATGTGTTGTGGAACACCCCGATGTGTTGTGCCACTTGACCGAGGTAGTGGGCCAAAGAGTGATCTCGCCAAGGCTACCACATGAACATGGCCCTGTCAAGATGAGAATTCATCGACCTCAAATGCCTCTTGCAACAATTCAACAAACATTAGATCATAAAAACAAGTTATACCAGAAGACATGGAAACATTGTTTGAACTTACCGCTATAGTATCCTTAGTTTCTATTCCTTCTGGCCTTGTGATGTTGATGTATCTTTGGACTGTATCCTCTTTTGACTTGTAATTGGTAGCTTTCTCTTGTTCTTGCTTCAACATGGAATCCTCTGCATCAAAGGGTTGCACATCGTATATGGACTTGTTTGCATCTCTCAATGTAGCTAGAGTCATGAACAAAAAGTCCTCCATGCTCTGGTCCTCCAAACCCAAAATTGTGGGATCCTTGACACTTGTATCAACATCAAAACCTTCTAGGACCCCTAGTGCCTTGTCCTCTTGCAATCCAAATAGCACCTCAATGACATGGAGGAATACAGACTCTCCTCCATCAACAATGAGGGGGGACAATGACTATATGTCTGATGCTAGATTAGCAATCTCTGATGCAGATGCTTGCTCTATGTCAGTAGGGGGCTATTGGAGTTGCTCCAATGCTTCAACTACTTCCATCTCCTCCCTTGCTTGGTCAAGGGGCTCTTCCATGTACAAGTATAATTTTGGCCTAGGGTAGATGACATCAAGAGATTTGGCAGAGGGGTGCTTGATGATGAGGATTCTTTCTCTGAATTTCCTTCATAGAGAAGGAAGATGAATGTCATCTCCTAGCAAAGGAACCTAGTGCCTATATATTTGATGATATCCAATTATATCAGGTCATTTGCATCTATCTTCCTAAGCCCACCCTCTGTAAGATTATCATGGAAATAGGCCAACTGCTTGACAAAGTTGGGTTCATCCATGAATAAATACTTCATGTAATCTATTAGAACCCATCTCTTTGAAGACTCATCAAGTTCATATGCAAAATTAGAGAAATTCTCTTGCATATACTCGATGACATCTTTGAAGTCTTCCTTGGCTTGCATGTACATTCCTAGGACATCTAGGGTCTTATCAAATACCAAAAAGAGTCCTTCCTCACAATCTACAAATGGAGTTTGTGAGAGGAAGGAATGGAATGTAGCTCTTGCTGAAGCCATGGAATGAGAGACTAAGGGAGTGTTGTAGTTTTGATAATGGGAGATTCTAAGGCTCTCAAAAAGTGAAAGTGAGAAATGAATGTAAAAATGTCTACTTATATCAAAACCCTAAAAGTTAAAAACAAGTCCCACATTTTTTTGGAAAAACTTTTGCATGGAAAACATCAAAGTAGCCTTGAATGCAAGTTGAGGCTGATTTGGGAAAGGTGCACATAAGAGGAGGGTCAAGCATGGGTTAAGGGGGAGGGGGATGGTTTGGATGGTCCCTAGTGTAAGTGGAATAGCCAATAGGGGCTCTCTGTAGGCCTACCCACCCTCTAACTCAACATACCATTGCCCCACACCTTTGAGAACTCTCATTGGTACACCTCAAATCCCTCCCTAATCCCTTGAAATTAGGAAAGACTAATTGGAGGCCATTTTAAGACCCCATTTCTCCCCTAATGTTGTTTTCTAGTAGTGGAATTGTTATGTTTTCTAGTATATTGATTAATTTAATTACCTTGATTAGTTTAATTAGCCCAAAATTTTATTTTTCGCATGTCGGGTAAGCAAACAGAGTTCTATCTTAAGTTTGTGCCTCAAAACTCTAACATTTCAATTAGGAAAATGAGCTTTGACAATTGTAAGCTCTGGTATGTCAAGAAATTCAAAGACAACAATGTGTGTTGTTGCAAAATACACATATACTTAAATGTGGACCGGCAAGCTATGAATGACTTGAGATCTGGTCATGTTGGAGAATTGCTCCATGGAGATAGATGCCCATGTCTCTATAGATGAAAGTGAAATCTTTAGGCCACTTGGATCCTCGTCATGTGTTGCAATGCAAACCAAGTTTAGTAGCCTAAGGTCTCTATAGGAGCTAGTGGTCTATCCAAAGGGAGACTTTGAGTGGCACTGCATTGAATGCATTCATGGTACATGCACGCATTATAGTCTAAAGAAGAGGAAATTTGATGTCTTTCTACACTCCCAAACTCCAACTACATTACTAGAATTCTAGAAACATTGCTAGATGGGTGTTCATCACACGAAAGAGAAGCCTATGCATGACATGAGCATACCTCGATTCCCCGACAATGGTGCCAAAAGATGTGAGATCTTTGTACTCCAAAGCCTCACGTGTGATTGGGTACTTGGAGAATATGCCACAAGAACACCCTTTGGCAACTCCTTATGAGAGCAATGTCCACACATGAGCTTCAACCTCTTGTGTCACGCAAGAGGGCCTTCGACATTGTTGTTTCCTACATAATGAGAGAGGGAGGGAAGGGGAGATGGAAGAGGGAGAAGGGGAAGGGAAAGGGGAGGAGAGAGAGACAAGAATAAAAGCAAGGGGAAGGGAGAGGGGAAGGTAGGCACACATAATGCAATAGCAAGAACAAAATGGAAGAAAGAGAGAATCTTTGTATTCCCAAAAGTGTGTAAGCAACAATGAAGACCAAAGTCAACCTTTTGGCCTTTTATACACTTCCACCTTTTGAAGGGATGGCTAACCCTTTCACTATCTCTCTCTTTCTCACCTCTCTATTTTACAAGATCTTGGGCCCGTTTGGTGCCAAGGCACTATATCATAACCTCACCCTTTTCTACAAAATGTACCAGACCTCTGTGCTTCTCCCATTTTCTTTGTCCCAGTGGGGAGAAGGCTTCCTAGCACAACATCATCCTACATGTCATCTCCACCACACCTAGCATTTGGTATAGAAGAAATATTTGATACTATTTCTATAGCCTCTGTGAGCTTTTTGTTGCTCTTTGTGTCCATACCCAAGTTTCCCATTGCTTCCTCTATATTTTTCTCACACAACTCTTGCTGGTTCTCTTCATCACTTTTTGTCTCGCCATTATCCTTCTCTATTGTATCCTTCTCTATTGTGTCCATATAAAGAAATAAAATCATATCATGATGGCAATAAAATATTACTCTTTACAAAAAAATTCAACACGCTTCTCACTGTGAGTCATCTTGTTTTTGTACAAGGATTGAAAAACAAACCTTTTCATCTTTTCTATCCCTTGCTTCATGGTAGCATCCCTACCCCCATCGTCTTTAAGTATGCCCCAATCCTCTTTAAGTATGGCCTCCCCTTCTATAGCTTCCTTTTACTTTCTAACTTTCTCTAGCATATCATCCTCATCATAATCGTTGTCCTTGTCCCTTTTGGCACCAACATCATCTAGGGGCTTGTCATCTTCTAACTGAGTTTTCTCCACTAGGATCTCATGGCCGTCTTGTCCACATGATGCCTGTGCCAATCCATGCTAGTCTTTCACCTTTGTAATAATAGGAGTTTCAAAATCTTCATGTTCAACAGTTTCACAATGCCATGTAACAGACTTGCCTTTCTCTTAACATTCTTTTGCAAGCCTCTTGCAATACCACCAACATATAGAAATAAATATTACTACAATATTTAATCTATAATATAGTAATATTAGTATTGTGATAGTACCATATTATAACTATACTAGTACTATGTTAGTAGTAATGTAATATAATAGTGTGTTAGTAGTAGTTGGTTAAGTACTAAAGAGTTTCCTAGTACTAATATAGTATTAAGATCGTACTATCACAATTCTAAATAGTACTATTAGACTACTAATATAGTACTCCATCATAGTACTACAAACACAATACTGTTACAATACTAAATAGTACTCCATCATAGTACTAAAAGCATAGTAATGTTACAATACTAAATAGTACTAATATAGTACTAGCATAGTACTAAGATAGTACTCCATCATAGTATTATAAACACAGTACTATTACAATACTAAATTGTAATCCATCATAGTATGACAAACGCAATACTGTTACAATACTAATATAGTGCTTAATTATAGTTCTATATATATAGTATTATTATAGTATCGATATAGTGTGACAAACATAGCATTGTTCTAGCATCACAGTACTAATATAGTACCATGCCACTATCTGTTAGAAGTACTATGCAAAGATCATTTTAATAAGTGAAATTTAAACACAAACAGACTTGTTTTTTTGAAACGCATTGCAACAATCCAGTCTTCTAATTCAAACTTGTTGGAAGACAAAACAAGGCATTGGGTATGCTCCAAAAAATGTATAGCTGCACCCATAATATTATATGTATGCAAGCATGGCACCTGTGAACACCGCATCAAGAGAGTTTGTACAAAATGCAAGCCTATAGAGAACACACCTATATATGTATTCAAACATACCTATTAGTACATACTACTTTTTATGGACCTTAGCCTAAGATTAAAATGTAGTAATTGTCAACAAAATCTTACTATTCAATGAACACCAAAATGCTTTTAGAGCATGCAGCATGTTCTATTGGTACAAAAATTAGTGCTCACAATCCATGCTTTGTAAGCATTTCTATTATGTGTTGTGCATGGCTACTGAATCTCTTTCTTGCCTCTAATGTCTCCACAATTCATACATGTCGCATCCTTGTAAACTCCAACTATCTTGTGGCAAATACAAGCTCTATTTCCAGCTTGTCCAAGTCCATTACAAGCTCTTCTCTTATCTCACTACTTGCATTGTCTAGTCTCCCATGAATCTAGGCTATCGTGTGCCTAACAGTCTCAACCTTTTTTGAGGCTTTATATTCCCGAGATATTCCCCTCCAACACCCACCTCTAATACTGAGGTTAATCTCATGTTCTCTTCAATGACTTCCCTCTTCCAATTAGACCTTCCAATTAGACACGACATTTTTGTTCTCAACAGTTAACGTCTAACATAATGATGTACTCAAAACCATTTTCACAGGACATTCCTTTTTTACTTCTTCCAATGGCATTCCCATACAGGTTCTATCATGCTTGCCACTCTTTAGATTGCTTCCTTGGTGTGGTGAGTGAAGTCCTCCCATTCCACCTCCATGCTGTGACTGGTTGTAGCATATGCTTGGTTGGACCAATATCGTTCCCACCACATTGTTTAAAACCGTTGTGGATTGGTATATCCTTTGGTACACTAAAATAAAATCATCATATAAATCTTTTCTTAAGCTACCAATGCGGTAACCATGTCTATTAGCCTTGTCCTGGGTGCCCCAAGTCTCCTGCATCTAGAACTCCATGTCCTGGGTGCCCCAGGTCTCTTGCATCTAGAACTCCATGTCTTTGTATAGTTTTGGCTTTGCTTTAAGAAAATATTTCCACTCGAGCTTTTCCCTAGCTGGAACTAAAAGGTTCATGTGGTTCTTGGCCTTTCCTTTCTCCTTCATCACAGACTTCTTTGTTGGAGAGAGGATGTTCTTTTTTTTCAATTACCCGTTCTACAACTTTCCTAGTGATCTCAGATTCTTTTTTGGATACATTATTGCTTCTGTTTAATGCTATTAGGATAGTCATATGAGGCAAAAAAATTTGTATTTAGAAAAAAGGAATGGGGCAAAAGCTGAAAAAGAAGGAGAGAGAGAGAGAGATAGAGAGAGAGAGAGAGAGACAGAGAGACATAGAGTCTCGCCTCTTGTTGATGTGCTGCTGTTGTTTGTCTAGAACCTGGGAAATCTTGAACTTTTGGTCTGCAAGCTTCAACAAAGAGCTTTACCACTTGTGCCTTGCTCTTGTTGTTTGTCTAAAACTTGCATAAGTTTGAACAGAGAGCTATTGAAGTTGATTAAGACCTTGAACTATGTGAGAGTATGCCTCGCACATGCATGAGAATTTGTGCATGTGCATGAGAATCTGCACTCGAGTAAAAGACTACATGAGCATGAGAATCTATTCATAAGGAATATTAAGGATTAAATTTTGTATGAGCATAAGAATATGCATTGTTAGTATACCAGTATTACATTCTTGCCACCAATAGTACATACACCATGGCGTGCTTTCACCCTATTGCTAGAACATCTCATGATCAAATATTGGTAGAACATATTACCAGGACTAGATATCTCATGATCAAATACACGTAGCAGCGGGCCATTATATATCTACAAGTCACCACTAGGAATTTGTGTAGAAGATCCAAGTTAGTAGTGAAATGACAATAGCTACTCTAATCTCCATAATATAGCGACAACAAGATTTTAAAAACCCTTGGTTGGATTATGGATAGACCCACAGATCTAGTGTCAATGAAAGTGGTGACCTAACTAGGCTTGGAGTTTAGTGTAGGGAAGTGGTAATAGAGGCTAAAGGCCATCAGGACAATGATAATAGAAAAAGCAATACACAATACATAACACTAGCCTAGGAGTTGAAAATCATAGCTTGCTACCCATACCATTCAATGCTAAAGGCGTTCCATCCAACGCACGAAGGGAGTGCAACTCCTGAGACAAAATAGATCTAGATTAAATCAATGCTTCGCAAAGTACTTGGTACATTGTCAAAGGCAGGCTGAGCAAGTGTGATGTAGTCTACTGGCTACTACTGCTGCTATAGTAAATGTTGAGTCAAAATCGTGCATGCACACCAATATCTCCTTACAAGCCAATGGATCTACAACAACAACAATAAGTACATTTGACTTTGCTCCTCTTTTGATCTATGCATTATTGAGCACTCCATTGAGAGGGGCAACAAAGGGTGAACTGTTAGGGACTAGGGCATCACTATTAACAAAGGTCCTTTTTCCCTCAAGAACATTGAACCCCCTCCATGTCTATAGTGCTGCAAAGGGATAGTCTATAGTTCAGTGCACTTAGAAATAAGAAAAATGTGCTAGAAGTGATGAAATATATTTTCATGGGGCTTGATTGCAGACAGAGACAGGGAAGCAAACAAGGAGGCAATGAATAGGCTAGGCACAGTGCTTGGTGCATCCAACACTAGCGTGGCTAAATGAGTCCAATGAAAATTGCTGTTCTTATTTGGGCACCCAAGTGCACTCAACATCATCGCCCCCCCATTCATGAACCTTGGCTTGAACCAAAAAAACACCCAAAACCGCATCGAAATGCATGCATTTGGGCTGACCAGAGGTAGGCCTTTCCTCATTCCATAGTTTGCCTCTATCAGCTAGCTTGTAGCAATCAAAAATTATTGCCCGCATAGAAATTTTGCCGCATTTGAAAGTCGTTGCAAAGAAGATGCCAATATGATCAAAGGGTCATAGAATGGACTACATAGTGTACCTCATTATGATCATGAATCAAAAATTCTTGTCTTCATAGAAATTTTTGCCTAGTTTTAAAGTCTATAAAAAAAGGAAAAATAAACAGTTCTCAGTTTTGATAAGATTAGATCAAATTCAATCTAAGGTCCACAATTTCACATATAGCTCATTAATGATTAGCTCAAATAGCATCAAGTTGGTTTAGGTCAGTCATGTAAAGAAGAAGACATTGCAATCATAAGCTCATAGAATGGACTGCATAGGGTATCTCATTTAGATCACCAACATTATGGGTACCAATAGAAATGGAATTATGTTGCCAGGATTAACTTTACTGTAATTGAACTAGTTATGTTAAGCAAGGTAACATAACTTAATGGTACTTAGTTTGAAAGAAACAAGTAGGGTACATTTCACGTGCAAGGTTTAAAATTTTTATATACAAGTGGTCAACGAAAAACTACACTCAAAGCTTACCGAGAATTCTTGCCAAATGGCCATCTTTGAACACCTCTTGCTTGAACATCCTTGTCAAATGGCTACCTTTGCAAGTGTAGTATGGATTCATTTCCATAGTTCTCTTAGGGGCCCTCTTGGCCACCATCACTTATCTTTGGCAATATGATTATGGGTAACTTTGAAGGGATCAAATTAGCTTTTTTGTGGCTAATACTCTCCCTTCTTACCTATAACATCATTTTGGAATACCTTCTTATGATCCAACCCCTTGTCACCACACTATCCTCTCTCTTGCTAAGTAGATGGCATTGTTAAATCCCTTTAGACCATCATCTACCAGGTTTGGCTGGTTACCACCATCCCCATATTTGACCAATGTCTTGCCTATATTTTTACCTTTGGAAACACACATTAAAACTCTGCATGATAACACTCACATGATTTTGAAAAAAATTGGCCACCAACTTTGATCCATATAAGCAAAGGCAACATATATGGACCTATAACACTCTATACCACCATGACTCTACCTATTAGTTAAGTAGCAATGTATATTATCATGCACAATATGTGATGCCAAGCCACATGTTGTGGAGGTGAGATAATAGTAGATCTTAACCTTTTGAAAGGATTTCGCCCCATTTATGGATCGATGTATTCCTATTACTAGAGCTAGAGGGTCTATTACACATGAGTTGTGGATGCCCAAAATCAATTGGGATTATATATAATAGTGATGATAATTTTTTTGAGATGTACACAAAGCTAGTGGTGGGGATAAACACCCTTGTATCCATGGCACATTAACATTCTAATTGATAGAAGTGTGTTCAATTTGCACCAATGGCACCAGGAAATAATTTAGAGGCCATGTATTCAATGCATGGGAGCAAGTAGGAGTGTAGAGGATAAAGAGGAGGGCATAGTGCCATAAGAATAGAAAAAATGGCTATAAAGCGAAGTAGGACAAAAAACTGGTCTATGTCCTCCATGGTTGTGCATATACCACCCTTGTGCAATGAAAGAAATGATTCCCCATTGCATTTCAGCTTTGTCAGTTTGTAAGTGAGAGCGCCATAACTATTGTACATTTCCAAGTCTATAGTGGTAATTATTGCCCCACTTCATATTGTGATTGCAAAAAGAAAAAGTTTTTACAGTTAGTCAATTAGAGGGATATACAACCTTTAAAGGAAAGTTGTGTTGTCAAATCTTATATCAAAACAAAAAATTAGAATGTGGATTAACATTTCATATGAGGAGTAGATGCCAAAAGTAAAAGCAATATTGCAACATTGTTGAGTAGAAAAAATGAAGGGATATTAAGTTTATCCAAAGCTAGCAAAACATGGTTAAACATAAAAGAGTATAACATCTTGTCAAAACATGCGCAAAGTAGATAGATCTCTAAGGAAGAACACCCTTTAAACTTGAGAGATAGAGGGAAAGAAGGAAGAAAAATCACCAATATTCTTCTTCTAAGAAGACACATTATCTCCAATTTTCAAGATTCCAATTTTACAACTAAGTGGCAGTCCTTCTATGACCACTTGAACTCTCACTTTCTAAATGTTGGATTGAATATAAAATTTCAAATGATTAGATTGAGACCATAAGATATGTGAGATATAAAAAACTATTGCATGAAAGGAAGTTATTTCCATTGTTTTTGGGAGTTTTGCAATGCAATAAATTGAACATTGTTAAAAGTAGGTTGAATTTTGGACTTTTTTAGGGAATCTTTTGAGAAGATGCCTTTTAGGTACCATAGAGGATAAAACAAAGGCTAACACCTTTAAGGTGAAGTATATAGGGTTTCCAAATGACATCAATAGTAGCTAGAGGTTTCAACAACATCGCAGGGAGCCTAGTCTCTAATATCGTATACTACTACCTTAAGTAAAGAATGTTGTGTGCATCAATTTTTTGGACCTTTTCTACATACCACTTTCGTTACATTAAAAAATTCTTGAAAAATAGAAGAATTTTAAAAAAGTAAAAAGCCTTTCTTAACAATTTAAGCAAGGATTACACCCTAATTCATCATCTACTACATGAATTTTTTTATGCATAATACTTTACATCCTTGATATTTAATTCATTTACATCCTTAATATTCAATAATCCATCAAAAGTAACATGAAAGCTCATTTATATCTTGATGTTCAACAAACCATTTTCAAAAGGCAAAAGTACCATGAAAGTTCTTCCAAAATTTGTACCCTCTAACTCACCCATGTTATTTGTTAACTACATTACATGATTTCCTACTTCACATTCTTGATATTTAGCCATTTAGTGCATCCCTTAAGTACCTATATATATACTTAGATTCTAGTTATATATATACTTAGATTCTAGTTGTGAGTTTCTACCTCATGTAGCTCTCCTTTTTAGCAAATGCAATTGCATATAAAGATGCTCACTGGCTTCCGCATTGACTTCATTGTTATACTTTTAGCACACTCTATGTGTGATCTAGTTAGAGTTCTTTTTCAGTCACAACCCTTAGCTTTTTGCAATTTTTGATGAGTTCATTGTTATAGTTTTGCAAACTCTATGTGTGATCCAATGTGAGCTTTTTTAGAGTTCACAAGCCTTAGCTTTTTGTGACTTTTAATGAGTTGATAACCATTAGGTTTTTGAGATAATGTTTCCATGCAATGTTTGAGAGTATTATTATATGATTGGATGAATTTTTTCATATAGACCTATGGATTGAGCTCCAAAATACCATAGAAAGATGAAAAAATCTTGCCATTGAAAGGTCAAGAATGGCTACCAATATTGATGATCAATTTTAGTTCAATGCCCTAATTATCAAACATGTGGATGAGAAATTATAAGATCGCGGAGGTTATCACTTAAAATTTGCTATATATTAAAAAAATTATCTGCACATCTTAATTATATTTGGGACAAGCTTTCTTGTAAGATTACAAAATATTTTTAAAAGACTTTGCACCTAGATCTTCTAGCTAGCACATTTGCCCCTTTGTTATTTTCTTTTTTCAAGTCCTTGTTTTTAAAAAGCATAGATGATAGTAGTACTTACCTTGTCATGGATGGAATCAAAGCCCTTTCCTTATGTTGTGAGGGTGTTTCATGTGTTGCTTGGAGTTTGCATCCTTGTGGCAACAATAGCAAGCATGAAAACAACAAGGGTCCCCTTGCAAGGTATGGCATTCACAAGCATTTCTTTCAAATCAGAGTTCACTCAAATTATTAATAATTTGGAAAAAGAATCGTGCATAGCATTTCCAAATTACTAATAATTTGGCAAAATAATCATGCACAACATTGCTAGGATTCCCATATTAAGCTATACCTTTCTTTAACAAGGTGGTACATGGAGAGATCAAGGTGATACATGTTGAGCCGATGCCTAATATGGGTATGGCAACTCTTTTGATTCGAGCACCATCCATTAATGGAGTTTTAGAATGGTGAGTTTGAGGGCTTGGGGGCTTGAGGTGAGTCCCCCATGCCTAGGTTTGTGAGGGTCTTTGTTGTTTTCTCTACTCACTACTATCAGCAAGATAGGGGGAAAGAGTTCTCCATGAGATGTTTGTGCCTGCACAAAAGTGTAGCTCTTAATACATTATGTTTTTACATTGTAAACATGGATTTCACAAAATTTGTAACCTCAGATTTGGCACATCACTAAAGATTGTATTAATATTGTGATTGGTACAAATCTTCATATCTACAATGTTAGAAAGTTAACTCCCTTTTAAAAAAAATAAGAGCAAATTTATTATGAATACCCAAATTATTTTTTATACGCAATATATTTAATTTATTAATAATGACATGTCATGCAGATATAGCCTTAAAGATTAAAGATAAGTTTATGAACGCCCTTTATATAATGAGTTGATAATACCATCAAGTTCATGTTTATAGTAACTAGCTATTGAAGCTCATATCCAAGTGTGAACTATATGGGTGATGCTATCATCAACCCACATAATCCTATGCTAGGTTTTGATAGTCTCATAATTAGCTTAATGTCTAGTATTATTAGTTTAATGGTTAGTAAAATATCTATAGCAGTAGCTCCATTAGCATAGCTATGCATCACTTTAGTATAGTTAGCATAATTACTATAATCATAAGCCAACCTAATATGGTTTCTAGTCTCAATTACATAATTAATATAGGCAATAAAGTGGTAGTAAAGCAACTAGCATTAAGTGTAATTAGTACTGAATGATCTTTACATGTAGCTAGCTAGAATTAACTTCGAGTTGTTGATACACAGCTTTTCTTGCTACACCTTTGGTTCAAGCTATGGGTGGAATCCCATTTCTTATTGAGCTCATCTTGATGCTTAATGCAAGGTGTTGGTAAATGAAGAGCTCCAATAATTTCAAGATTCCTCATATTTCTATCATGAGAGCTATCCTATAGACAACATGCTAGTTTCTTTTGGATAAATTTGATGGATAAACATCCTTGTCCCACACAATTGGTGAAGCTCGTGAGTGGAACACAAGGTGAAAGAGTGTGTCCTTCACTATGAGATAGCAAGAATTTCGTTCTTTAAGTCCTCTCTAATGTTGATAGTTTTTCACATATTGCAATATTTGTCAATGTGTCCAGCATAGTCATTGTGGACAAAAAGATACAATATTATAGGAAGAGAATTTTGCTTTTGTGGGATGCTTGTTTGCTTGGAAATTGCGCACTTGTAGCATCTATATTATGATAAACAATTTTGCTAGAAGAATGTGAAAATAATTATGAAGCAAGTTTTGCAAGACATGCAATTATATTATAAAAAAGGTGTAAGGAATCAAACCTCATTATAATTGCAATGATGTTTTGTGGTCAAGAGTAGGGGAAAGTAATTGTAGTTAGAAATCTTCATGTACAACTACCTAAGAGCAACATTCTAGTAGATACAAGTCATGCTTTGGCTTTTCAATATGGATTGGTGGCACTTTCAATATGCCTTGGTGGCACTTTATATAACTCTTATGATTACAAAAGTGGTCATGTATTAAACCCAAACTACTATCGAATAATTCTCAAGCAAGTACTCGAATTTCTTTGGAAGACATACAAATGTAATAATCAAAAAGGGGTAAGGAATCAAACTTCATGATGCTACAATGGTGTTTTGTGGTGCAAAGTCAAGAAAAGTAGTCGTAGCATATGAGAATTACATTTTGATATATTTGGAAGTAGACTTGGATAAGTATCATACTTAGAATTCCTCACAAGTATACAATTTCGATAGGGAAAGAATTTGAGCTAAGGCAAAGGAGACTAGCAAAACAAATAATTTTGCTGAAATTTTGTGATAAAAAAGTTTCCTTAGAGGTCAACTTTTAGAAAATAATTTAAGTGCAAATCTTTGAGATGCAAGCAATTTTGGTTGGATAAAATAAGTGCAAGGTTGGTTGGACAAGAACAAATCCAAAGTAAAATTTGTTTGGCCAAAAGATGGAGTCAAGCACTGATTTGCAACAATGAATGTTACCTCTTTGCATATGGTATGTAGATGTTATTGATGACTCTCTTTTGAATACAAGTTTTGTGAAAGGAGTTGTGAATGGAGGTTATGTGATAAACATAGTGTTGGTACTATACAAAGGAACTAAAAAATGTGTATACTTGATGTTGAACAAAAGAAAAATCATGTCATAGCAATGGTTCACGTACCTTGAGCTTAGGAGAGGCACTTGTTATTGATCAAGGACTAAACTCTGAATGTCTGGAAGGTGTCCACTCCTATATATATAGGATTGACAGTGCACGCTTGTGCAGTTTATTAGCTTAAATATCTTGTAGCTCATTATATCCTCACATTATTGCAGTATTAGAAAGTTTCAGCTTTCCTTCTTCTGGCAGTTAGTATGTCATAAGGATTGGACTGCTTGTTGTCCAGTAAACTGTACATTACTCGACTTGAGAGTGCCTTTGGATAGTTTGGTCCTTATCCATCAGAAGGAATACTTTCCATCTGAACACAATTTCAGAATTTAATGACTAGCGCTTGAATAGTTTTGCCTACATGTTATTTGTAATATATCAAGAGAGGGAAGTTGAAGCTTTGAAAGTAGAGAATTGTTTACTAAGCCCTTGGGTTTTCTGGTTGTGCAAGATGAGAGAAGGCACGTGGACATCAGAGGGTGTCATGGTGCATGTTTTTGGTTGATGATTTTTGCCATAGCAGTTGCAGATCAGTATCGGAGTAACTAGTTGTCCTAGTTATAATTGGCTTAAGCACATATATTTAGAGTCTTGCTACGTTCTGAAATAAACCAGCTGTTACATAATGCATAGTCACAGGGATGCACCTCTTTGCATTTGGACTCATAAGTGCTTTTTTTTTGCCCTGCACTAGGCATTTCTGCTTTTTCTTTCCATGCTCATATTTTCATCCTTTGCACAACTTGGAGCTCCTTGATGATCTGCTTGTTTGATTCAAGAGTAGCCCTGCTAGTTATGCATCCCTTGAAAATCCCTATCTTTATTTTTCGCATTGGAGGAACCTATTCCCGATGCAGTATGCATTTAATTCTTACCTTTCTCACTAGGATCTTTCCTTGTGATGAGAAGAATTGTATTGAGCTAAATCAGCAATTGAGTGTAGGGGTGTGAAGAAGAAGAAACCTTTTTTATCATGGAGAAAACTTCAAGAGACCGCTATGGCATAAGGCTTAGTATACAACCTGCCCTCTAACCAGTTCAGCCTCCTTAACGAATACTTTGTTAAATGGTGAGTGTAGGCAGTCATTGACCTTGCAAAAAAATTTGGAGATGCATAGCATTGCCTCAGTGGAAATTCATCTTGGGCTGTCTTTTGCAGTCTTCAGCCAAAAGACAACACATTTTTTGTAGTTCCACTTTCTGTACTGCTGTGCCGCCAGGATGAAGTGATTTTGTGTGATTAAATTGTACAGAAACCTTAGAAATCAGTAAGGCTAGGGTTTTTTCTTTCCTCACAAGGTCACATGTTGGGTTTCCTGTTCTTGCTCTTGTTGCAAAAGAACAGCCCTCTAGGGTTTCACATGTGTGAAAAGGTGGCTCTGATCCCAATGTTAGGGAGTGCAAATGCTAGAATGACAGAGTTATCTCACATTTAGCCTGTTATAATGAGCAGAAGTGAAACCCTAATCTAAGCTTGCTCACGTGCTAACAATAGCTCCAACCAAACGTTTGAAAGAAGCAACGTTTGAAGTATGATACGTTTGCAACATTTGGTATGTTACAAGCCAAAATACCATACTCCATAAAATACTTGACCTGATTCCAAACCCCTTTCTAGCCCTCCCCCGGAAGCCAAAAAAAAAAAGCACACAATAAAATTTAAATTTTAGATGATAGAAGAGGTAGCTTCTACATTCATGATTCATCATTCTATACAAAAGGTTAACTGATGGTCATTCGTCATGATTCATGAGGGATTCCCTATAGCCTGCCAAAGAGGGATTGAATCCTGAGAATTGAAATGAATGCTAAACTTCTAACTCCCAAGTGCACATAGGTGCATGGATACAGTGATAAGTAGCGATGAATGAAAAAAGTACATAAAAGTGGCACCTTAGATTAAATTTGTTCACCCCATGGTTGAGGTATGCTTGCCTTATTAGAAAAGTAGAGGTAGGTTGCTTGCTTAAGGCCAACACAAGTCTGCAGTGGAAGATTCATCCCAAGATCACAGAATACTTAATGTGGACACAACTTAAATACATGTGTTTTACTTAATGTAGAGAGGGCAATTCAGATCTGAAAGAGTACTCAGATGTATAGCCAAACCAGAATAGACTATATGGACAAATCTGCAAAAACTTGTCAACATATGTATCAACGTCTCTAGAAACAATCCCCGAGGTAAGGTACCAAACCAAGGCTCTGTTTTGCTGCACCCTCCGAAGGAAACTTCTCTCTACGACACGCCTCTGTAATAGGCTTCAAGTCTGAGCACTCCTGCAAAAGTTCGCTCCGTTCTTTGTTGACAGACGCTTCCTATGCAGCTTCCTATGCTCTCCTACTGGATGTAGTTCTGCACCTAGAATGTCTTCTCCAACATGAACTGATTCCTAACCTGTTTGCTCACTAGCTGTTCAAGGCTGAGCATTCCTGCAAAAGTTCTGCTCCCTTCTTTGTTGACAGACGCTTCCTATGCAGCTTCCTATGCTCTCCTACTAGATGTAGTTCTGCACCTAGGGCGGCTCTGGATCTGCTGAATGTCTGCTCCAACACGAAGTGATCCCTGACCTGTTTACTGCCCTGGAATGCAGCCTAAATTGTGGTGTCATGGAATGTCTCATCCCCCATGCATGCTGAGGTGTCAACCCCCTGATCTCTCGTCAGTTGGGGGCTCACAAGTTGGCCAATGACCCTATTTCTCCAACACCCCGTCTCAATAACACACCGTGGCCAAACATCAACTCTGTCAAAGAACTGCTCTATGAGCTTCCTTTGCAGAAGCTCTCGGGAACAGTTCAAGGATGTCTTCTTTATCTGCTCCTAAATTCTGCACCTCTAATAGCTCTAGTAACTTTACTGCATCGCTCATGAACAACCGGATCCAGTTTGGAACACTGGCACATCTTCTTGTCCAAGTCAAGAACACTCCAGTGTCTTCAGGCAGCAACAGAACCATCCAGTCATCCCCCTTAGAAGATAGAACCGCACCAGACCCTGCAAGGTACCAAAGATCCTGGGTCTGTTTCAACCCAACATACAACCAGTGCCATCCACATCTTGGTCCTTGATTCCCCACACAGTGAGATCCTAGTGGCTGGTCCACGTTGATCCCCATGGTAGAAATCCCTACAGCCACTTTGTAGTGAGTACCACCCACTGATCTTCTAGATCCTTGGTCTCCACTATAAAGGCTTTGATGAGATTGGTCCTTCCAGCATCATGCAACTAGGCATATCTGGAGAAGCCTCTCGATAACCTCCGTCGATAAGCAATTGGAACTTGTCGAAGTCTTTGTCGCTAATCTCCAGGACAATCTTGGCAGCAGGCTTCAAAAGTCTCTGCAATGAGAGATCCTTCTTTGCCTGTATGCAAGGCTTTCACCTTCCACTTTCCATCCAATTGAGAGCAGCTGTACAAACACTGGTCCCACAGCAATCTACTACTAGACCCAAAGCAATCTACTGAAATCTAGTAGCTGCTCAAGGCTGAGCACTTCTGCAAATGTTCTGCTCCATTGTTCTTTGTTCACCGACGCTTCCTCTGCAGTTCGTTATGCTCTCCTACTGGATGTATGTCTGCACCTAGGTCTGCTATGGATCTGCTGAATGTCTGCTCCAACACAAACTGATCCCTGACCTCTTTGCTGCGCTAGAATGCAGTGTAAAGGGTGGTGTCCTGGAATGTCTTTGCCCCCCTGCTTGGGGACCTTTATATAGAGGAAAATCTCCACCAAAATGGGCCGACCAGCCCCCTGGTCTCACTGACCTGTTAGCTTTAGGCTGACTGGACAGTCAGCCAACCAGTCAGCCCACAGACTGGGTGTATGCAGGTCTGCTGTACTACTGAACAGTTCTAAGCCTTTGTAGGTCTGTCCTGCCACTGCCAGCCTGCTGCAGACCTTCCATACTGCCCTGTCATATTGTACCTGCTGGTGCTGCTACCGTCTTTAGTACCATTTGTGCCTGCTGTCCTGCTGCTGTGCCACCCCAGTATCTTCATGCTCTTGACCTAAAAGTAGATCTATGTGCTGCCCACATGGCAGCCTCATCCCCTCCCTCTACAAGTCTATCTAATGCTGAGGTATCAACCCCTTGAGCTCTCCCCATTTGGGGTTTCACAGGTGGGGCATTGACCCTATTTTTCCAACATGCCCTATCCTAGTCGAGTATGATATAACTTTTGCAAAACGTTTGTCTTGTGAAACATATGAGTATGTTTGGAACTATGATGTAGACACGTGGCATCTGAAAATAAAAATGCAATATGCTTGCCAAATGAAAGCTCTTTGCAAGGGTTGTCTAGAGAATCATGAGAAAACGGACTCTGAATGCAGTACATTCTGATTTAGGTTTACATGTAAGTAGTCATATATCCTTCATTACAGTCCAGGGTGATGTCCCCCATGGGCTTTTTAGTTTGGCAAGGGCTGTAACTGTCCTTTGGGATGCCAAAAACCCCAAGAAGTAGCGACGACGCCTCGACAACCAACACACAACTAAGGGAATGTGTGATTAAGAACACAATAGATGAACTTTTTTTGTACACATGGTGGCAAAAGCCCAAGTGCCAAACCATTGTGGCACAACGATGCATCCACTTTGATGGCCTTTTGAAGCAAACAACAGAGCCAAAATCCTAGTTGCTATTTGTTGATAGAGTACTGGTTGAAACAGAGGGGCAAAGCAAGTGGAAGGATTGACTGTTATCTCCATAAGCGGACAAGTCGAGCCTAGCCATGATTGGATTATCTACGGGCTAGGCCGAGCTAGCCTAAGATCTAGGATTGGATCTGGCATTAGGCTGCAATTTAACTAAGGGTTAGAAATAACCTAATGTTGGGACTGGAGCTAGCATGCATGAGGTTTACATCTCGTGGATAGAGCTGATCCAAGTAAAGTAAGCTATTGGAAAAGCTAGGCTTTACAGGAAAAGCAGAGCTTGTGCGCAATATTGGGGATCCTAGTGACGGTTTTCTCATGTGGATATAGACTCCATGGCCTTCCTAAAGCAAAATTGTGTCTGCCCACCCATGTGTGATGACGCTTGGCTTGTGATGACTGCCCAGTTTAAAAGATCTTTGCATGATTACTGCTGCGGCTGCCTTGGATTAGGCAAATGTGGGACTGATGCAGCAGTGAAGAAACAGATCCCTCATAGCAGATCTCTTGAGGCGGGAAGTGTTTGGCTTTCTAGAAAGCCACGGTGCAAATTTGTCTGCTGCTTAATGCATGCCTGCATTACTAATGCTTTGCTACATGTACATGCATGAACATGCAACATTACCTAAGGATTGCATGCGAGATTTTGGCATGCAAGATTTTGGCTCTGCATGTGAGTGTATGCAAGGATGAATGAAAAAGTTGTAATCCCGTGCATAGGAAAGTGAGGGGGCTTGTTACTTTTATGCAAAGAATGCAAAAGTAAGTGTCTACCTTACGAAGGCAAAAGAGAAGTGAACTTTTGCAAAAAGTGGTTAATTATATATGAAGTTGTAAAAGACAATATACCTTTCCATGAACAAGGGCTTAGATTCCTCTATATCTAGGAGTGTAGGCAGCTCACCCTCGCTGGATTTTTCGCCTAGTTTTCACATTGCCACAGGGTCACCTTGAGCCTCAGTTCAAACTTCAGCATCTATAGGACACCTAGTGACCTATTAATGTGTTCCATCTCACCTATATCCTGGCGTTTTCACAGCTGATCAACCTTCCCTAGCTGATTATTATTCCAATTCCCCGCATATAGGGATTTCTGCTCTTTCAAGCGTCAGACTAGTCGTCATTATTAACACTGTCAACATGCTCTATAGACCCCACTCAAGGGTGAGTCCTCTTCGTAGCCTCATTTGACAATCTATTGTTCTACAAGCTGTAGTAAACAACAGTTGGAAAACCAGCAGTTCCTTCTTTGGATATTCCTAGTCTCAAAAGAATGCATTTTGGGCACTTTAATTTCACACAAGCACCAATACTCCATCTTTGGACCACTCATTAATTGAAGTCATTTCAAAGACGCAGCATGGAGCTCTTCATATACTTCTGAAAGAAATCGGTTGTCTTAACACTAGGCAATGGTTGGTTAGAAAGTGAGGATGGTTTAGACAAAGAGTTCACTTGTTGGTTAAACAACAAGAATCCTTCAGATGATGTGAATTCGGAAGTCTTATGTACCTAGATGCTAATCCTTGGATTAGTGCTCTTGGAACTCCTAGGCGCTAATCATCGAATTGGACGCTGATCCTTGGATTAGTGGCATGCTTTTGGAACTCCTAGGCGGCGGGCTTTAGCCTGGGCCCTTTGTTGACCCAACCCAACTCTAGCACTCTTCAACAAGCCATGCTCTTGGGATTTTAATCCACTATGCCTCAGACTTATAATTGCCTTCCAAGACTTTTTGATTAACTAGTAAAATGGGTCTTCTCATAATAGGCATCATATGCATGCGTAGACATGCTAGTTCTAGGGGCCAGGGGCCATGAACATATCCCACTACAACATGCATGTTCAACCACTTCATAGTGACACTCATTCCATTTAGATATTCTTGGCTTGGATGAATGTTTCGAGTATCTTGAGAATGCAAGGGAAGGATTGAAAGTCAACCTTGTGAAGAAGGATACTCATGTCCGGTTGGATATTGAGAGTCAAGTTTTGATCTTGACTAAGTTTTGACCTCTTAACTCTCTCTCTAAAGGTCACTGTACATGAGCATTATACAGGTCGGGGCATCCCTATTATTATTCTTTTACGAGTGAAAGGAGAAAATCATGTTGAATTTTCAAGAATCTAGCAATGCATAGATTCATAGATCGGGTATGGATCTGGCCTAAATCATTTAATGCATGTGAGGCACCATTCCAATAAGGTTTGTAGTGATATGGGACACTACAAATGCTATTGGTGAATGCATCATAGTTCTTGAGAGTTGGAATTATGAACATATATTAATGAACATACATTGATGGGGAATGAATATTCTTTAGGCCGAGTGCTACTGAAAAGTAGCCTCACAACTCATTCACTTGAGTGATATTATACCAAGATGGGTTAAGCATTTCTAATTTGTTGATATCTTTGAACAAGTAATCAATTTTGGAGTTTACTCAAAGAATTCTAGATTGATACTTCTCAATACACCTCTAAATAGATTCCAAGATCTTTACACATACTATATCAAATATCACATTATAGATACTTCTTTTGGAATCTAGTTCTAGATGAGAAGTGTAGCTTGAGAATCATTGATTAAATTTCCTACCTTGATTTATGCCACCATAAATCTATTTTATAGGGAAGAGAATGTTGTGTCCATAACCGGACTAAGTAGGGCCTAACCATGATTGGATTCATCTAGATATATAACCATGATTGGATTATCTAAGGTCTAGGCCGGGCTAACTTAAGATCTAGGATTGAATCTGGGGCTAGAAGTGATGGAATATGGAAGCAAGAACTAGAAAATAGAAATGAAATAACAAGATTGAAAGACAAGAAATACCTTGAGAAGAGTGTAGACAAGACAAAGCTAGATAGATGGATTGCAATGATGTGACCCATGAATATATGGGCCAAAGTACAAGACATAAAGCAAGAGTGCTTATGGGATAATTGTAGAGGTGCCACATGGCACACACTCAAGACACAAGACTAGGCTAGACTAGACTAGACAAATGTAGACTAGGGAAATAGTACACTTAGTGTGCACTTATCTCCAACACCCTCTTTAAGTGGACACTAGGATTAAGATAGAAAGACAAGACTAGAAGACAGACATAAAGACTGATAGACTGAGAGACAAGATAGAAGACATGACAGACAAAGATCCTGAGACACCCCTCCTCAAGTGATATCCTCATATGGGTCCACAAGGGTAGGGACAAGATGGATCTAAAACAAAACACAGTCAGATTGATAGAAAATAGACAGACAGACAAGACTAGATAGACAGAAGACTGACTGTAGACAAACAGAAAGATCAAGACACTAGAACCCCTTGACCTACATCATCGGTGGTCAAAGTGGTAGACAAGAAATAGAAGTAATCAGAAAGCCCACTTCTCATCATGTGAGAAAGGAACAACAGGATCAGCTGATGGAGATGTTGCAGCAACATGGGCTGAGGTAGATGTAGGGGCTGATGTAGAGGTTTTGGAGTAGCAGTCCCTCTCCCGGTGATTATCACGGCCACAAATGGTGCATGGATGAGCCTTGAAATAGTCCTTCTCCAGATGATTAGTTTTGCCACAATGGGTGCAAGGCTTTCTTACCTTAGAACTTCCTTTCTTTGCTAAAAATGCAGTGTCAGTTACCTTTCGTTGTTGAGTTCTTTCTTCCTCTTGGAGAGCATTGATGATACCCTCAAGAGAAGGATTATTATGATACTTGAAGGTAGTGACAAGAGTAGCATAGGTGTCAGGTAAGCTTTTGAGAAGCACATCAATAGCAATATCTTCGGAGATGGGAGACTTAACTGACGCAAGCTGAACCATAAGACTGCGAAGATAATTGACATGAGAGGCTATAGTAGCTCCTTCCTGCATATGTAGATCAAAGAATGAGATCATAAGTGCAATCTTAGAGTTTTTAGATCAGGCTCCAAAAAGGGTATCCAAAGTGATCCATGCTTGAGGAGCAGACTGTATGTCAGAGATGTGATGAATGTAATCATCTCCAAGGCCGAGCAATATGATAGCATAGGCTTTGTCGTTCTTGGCAGTGACAACTTGCTCAGAGGGACCTTCGGGAGCAGCACGGTGAACAATGTCCCAAAGACCTTCTTTCATAAGATGGCACTTGATTTTGATTTGCCAAGTATGAAAGTTGGACCCATTGAATTTGTCTCGGGGGGGTCACTCATCATATATAACCCTATCACGTGAGTTCAACAAAAGGATATTTTTTATTTTTAAAATTTACAGAAATAAATATACATAAGGGACTATTTAAAATAGTTTTGGAAAAAATTTACAGATTTGTATAGAAAAGGGGTACATTTTATTAATGAAAAATTTACACAGATAAGGGATTTTAGAAATATGCCTCGAACGCACGTGGTATAGAGGGTTTATACATAGTGACCCCCCGAGGAATTTGTCGATAGATATGAGAGAATGAGAGGAAGATGCCATGTGGGAAGGTCTTACCTCTTGCTAGGATGCAAGGGCAGCGTCTATTCCCTTACAATATTGCAGAAATAAATGAAAGGAGAGATCAAGAAGCCGGTTCTCTCACCACTTTGTCAAGGCCATAGCATATGACATCCCATCGAAGCAGGAGGAACTAGCAAAAAAGAGAGACTGCTCAGCAAATTGAAAGAGGCAAAGCACAATACCTTAATCCCAGGCAGAGGTAGAGGTGCAAAAAAGGGGCGTAGTCCAGGAGGTTGAATAGATGGTGCAGATCTTCGTGAAGATGGAGCAGATCTCGAACAGTAGGCTGGAGAAGTCAGCCTCTGTAGGTACAGATTCCGTACAGTCGTACGAACTGTACAGACTGTACGGATAGCGGAGTACAGAGTACGGACAGTGTACGGACGACAATGTATGGAGTACGGTGTACGGACGGCGCTAATCTGTACGGACAACAGGTACGTTGATGCAGGAGCGGGTGCAGGAGTGACAGCAGGACTGCGCAGATTTGGTGCTCAGATCTAGCAGAATTATGCAGATCTGGCAGAAATGGTGCGTAGATCTGGAGCGGAGATCTGGCGCAGATCTAGAGCGGAAATATACAGATCTGGTGCGCAGATCTGGTGCGCAATGGCGGGGCAGAAAGAGGGAGAAATGAGAAGAGGGAGAAATCTGAGAAGAGGGGCAGATCTGCAGCGGGGGAGAGATCTGAGAAGAGGCAGACTGAGGGGAGAGAAGAGGGATCAACCTGGCTCTGATACCATGATGGAATATGGAAGCAAGAACTAGAAAATAGAAATGAAATAACAAGATTGAAAGACAAGAAATACCTTGAGAAGAGTGTAGACAAGACACAAGCTAGACAGATGGATTGCAATGATGTGACCCATGAATATATGGGCCAAAGTACAAGACATAAAGCAAGAGTGCTTATGGGATAATTGTAGAGGTGCCACATGGCACACACTCAAGACACAAGACTAGACTAGACTAGACTAGACAAATGTAGACTAGGGAAATAGTACACTTAGTGTGCACTTATCTCCAACAAGAAGGTAGTCTAACTTAGGGTTAGAATAATCTAAGGTTGCAATTAGAGCTCGCATGGATGACATTTGTATCCCTTGGATAGAGGTGATCCAAGTAAATTAAGCTATTCTATGGAAAGCTAGGCTTTATAAGAAAGCCAGAGGCTCTTATGAAAGACAGAGCTACTTTTGGATGAAGCCTAATTTTGGGGCTAGTGATAAAGATAGTTAGGCTAGGCTTATAAATACAAACCTAGGTCATAGTTTGGGGATGCTAGAGACAATGTTGGAGAAGGGTCATGTGGTATGATTGTCACACACTCAAGAGCAATGAATTAGATGCAAGTATTGCATCTAGGGCATGTGTTTGATGCAATTTGTTTGGACACAGCGTCAGTGTGCCACATAAGATGGGGTTCTATGAGAAGCTGCCATGAGGCTTCTGTCTCACACCTCCTGAGTTAGGTTTAGCTATTTGAAGGGTTCATTGTTCATTTTGCAGTTGAGTTGCTGCATTTTCAGTTTGGTGCATTCATGGTAGCTAGTGAGTGGCCATTCCATTTGCAATTGTTCATTGTATGTGTGTGCATCCTATCTATGTAGTTGTGGCAGGGCATCACAGTCTAGTGAGTCTCGTTGTTTTCTTTCACTTTACACAAGGATGTTAGTTTATAATGTTGAGCCCCATTGGAAGAGTTGACACATCCTTTCCATCTTGTACTATAATGATGCCATTTTCTCATCTTGAATCTCCTTGTTCTAGACTTGGCTTACCATGTTGGTAGTGCTACCGTGTGCTCCCATCATTTGTTGAAGGTCCGTCAAACACATTTTGTTCCCAATGCTTCTCCTAACGTATCTGTGTGGATGCTCATGTCCTTCATAGGTCTCTCTGACATGTTTTGACCCGTTCGTTCCCTTCAACCAAGCCACACATGACCAAGTGGAGTTTGCCAACTTGTGCCACATAAAGCTTCGAACTCGCTCTTCATCTAGCTTCTTTCCCTTGTTGGTCGGGGATGTGTGGCATCATGCCTTGTTTTGACATAGTAGAAGCATTTGCTTTTCTTTTTCTTCTTCTTGAAATTGAAAGAGTTTGATCTAGAGGTGCTAGCCTCTTTCTTTGCCTTAGCCTCGTCTTGTTCTCCTCGTCTTGTTCTTTAGCTGAATTTCATTTTCATCTTTGTCTTGAGATTCTCCCTTGTATGCCTTTTTCTAAAGTTCATCTTGAAACAATATAGGGCTCAACTCCTTAAACTTGAGAGGCATTACCCATCGACTTACAGTGAGGCTAACCCCTCAGCAAAATGGCAAAGTTGAGTGAAAAATCGCACTACTCTTATGGAGATGGATAGATGCATGCACTCAACATTTGCGCTGAACTATAGACTATCCCTTAGCACTCTCATTTTGTAGATCTTGGCCATGAAAGTGCTATCCCACAACCTTGTAGCAATTCCTTGAGTGAACAAAATTGGAGTGATTATGAGTTTGTACATTCGATCACAAGAAATCACTTGGAAAGGGATAGGGCAAGAAACTAATGTATGTTTATAAAAATGGTAGAGTATTGGATGGTGTTAAGGGAGAGAGTAATGATGGAGATAATGCAAAGTGCATACACTGCGATCTCCCAGGTCCCTTGCATGATGCTCCCATCCTTGGGCAAGTGCAAGCTAAATCAAGTTTCAGTGATTCCAAGGATGATGTCACCATGTGATATATAATGTTATTATACTTTGGAAGGTATTCAAAGTGTAATCTTTTGTTACATTCTAAGCAATTGTGTCATATAAATCTTTCAATTTTTACAACTAGAAATTGTGTTTATGTCTTAGCAAAATTTGACCTAGCTACAAGCCTACAAGTGCTTATGTAAGTATCACTAGCTACTGTGCTAGCGTGTGTGAAATGCCAATATTCATTAGGAAAGCATGATGTTGCAATTGATCATGCTCTAGAAAGATGCTTGAGAGAGAGAGAGAGAGAAAGAGAGAGAGAGAGAGAGAGAGAGAGAGAGAGAGAGATGTGGGAAAAGGATTTTGTTGTTCCATGCCCATGTTAATAGGTAGATTATGTTTATAATCATCCAATTATGTTGAGAGGGAGCAAGACAATTGGGTGATTTCTCTCTCTTGAGGTCTAGCAAGCTTACATGTATAAGTTATATGTTGCAAGAAAACATGAAATCTCAAATTTTGTCTCAATGATTATTAAATATGCTATAAGCCATAAGTTATATGCTATAAGCAAACGCGGAAGCTCAAATTTATTCAATGGCTATTAAATATATTTAAATGATTGTGTTTTTTTTTCCCTACTTTGATAGCATAGCATCACTCTAGAGAGACGGACTCAAATTCTAGAAAAGGCACAAGATTATGCTACCATGTTGGGAATTAGTGGAGATGTGACATCTACTATGAGGAGTACACAAGATCACTAGGTATGAGAATCTTATGGCACTTCTTGGAGATTAGCATGGCACAATTGGAATGTCTAAAGGATGGGGTGGTCGTAGAGTGACTGCCATTTTGAGGGGAGGTGTTGACACAAATGTTGACATAATAACACGACATATGCCATGGGTTGTAGCTATTGTGAAGGTGGAATATTATGTTACAATGCTAGTCTGCAACAAGCAGTGGAGATGTAACATCCACCATGAAGAGTACATCGGAGTTCGAACAAGAATGAGCTTGCACTTCTTAGGCGATGAACGAAAAGGCATTGCAAAATGCAAGGGGACCATGACCTGGAATCGTTGCAACCATTTTGCGATCTGGTCAGTAGCATTAATATGAAGCAAGGTTGAGAGACCCATATAGTACACACTAATTTGGATCCGATAGTCTATGAATCTATTAAATTCTTGCTATGGTAAGGAAGAGGATGACATTGAAAAAATAGAGAAAGCAATCTTAATTTATCTAGTGGATTACTCGGATTAGGTGAGTGGTAATGCTATTATTCCTAATGTGTGTGGATTTCTACCTCTACCCTCTTCCTTTCATAGATAAAGTGTAGAGGTAGAAATAGGACACGTCATCCACTTGCTCATAAATGGGAATAGTGGGTACAATCAAGTGATGGTCAAGGTAGCTAATCAATCAAAGATGACCTTGGTCACACACAAGTGGGGAAAATGACTATAGAATTATTCCCTTTGGGCTATCCCATGCTCTCTCTCTCTCTCTCTCACTCTCTCTCTCACACACACACACACACACACATTTCCATCTACTCAAGTGTAATGCATTGCATGTCTTGTGACAACTACTTTTATTGTCTTGCTAGCTAGACCATGTCCAAAATATTCTTGGATTCAATGGGGCTCCTAAGTGACAGATGGCATGATACTTTGTGCTTGGATATGATCAACATAAAAGAAGAGGCATACACTATCTATTTTGCATCTTCTAAATCATTGAGTAGCAAAATTCTCTACTCACTAGTAGAAATAAATGTTTGTAAGTGCCATCGATGGCTAATCAATCTCACAACTCTGCTAAGATTGTCTTACCCCCCATCACAACAATGAGAAAAGTTCAAAACTGTCTCACGTTCAATTTCAAGACACAAACCTATTTTCAACCACATATTATGTTGACAAAAGGGCTCCTTCTCAAGTAGATATTGTACTCACATAAGAGATCCTATAGTTCATTTGTAGTCCACAAAGCATCACACATTTAAAATTCATCCCTTGTAAACAATTCTAGCAAGTTAATAAATTGGTGAATCATGATCTCATCATGATTTGATCATGGTAATCTACTTAAAGTACACCGCATTTAGATGCAAGTCATTTACATATAACTTTCCCACATCATTGGTAACCCATGACAACACCCTTATTTTTTACCATATAATTACATGCAATTTAGGCCAAATTGACATTATAATATACAATAGAGAGATCAACTTAAGTATATGTGCTAGAAGTAACTCGTCCTAGGCAAGATACTACGTGAACCCTAGAGGGAGGGTACTTAAACTATGTCAAGCTAGTTAGGAAGTGCATAACTTCCTTCATGGTAACACGATTAGAGGGCAGATCATTTGTGCACTGGAGAGCAACTTCTACTACTCTCTTGGCTACTTGTTCGGTCAAAGTTGTGTTGCTAAAAATGCTCATTTCATTATGCAAGTAAGCTGATCATGCCCATTACACAAGACTTTGCGATTCCTCTAACTTGTTAGTGAATGTGGTGGGTCTCTTGCCAGTAAGAAGCTCTAGCATTATCACTCCAAAGCTATAAACATCTCCTTTAGTACTTACTTGACAATTTTGTCCATATTCTGCAATCAATAGCCATGATCATAACACACACTTCATGGGAATGAAATAATTAAGATAAATTAAGCATTCAATAAGCACATGGCTTGAACATTGGGACTTACTTGGAGGGATGTAACCCAAAGATCCCCTAAGCAAAAGAGATGTTGAAGCTTCATAAGTATTCCCATGAAGAAGCTTTGCAATTTTGAAATAAAAAATGTGCGGTTCCAAATCAGCATCCAACAAAATATTCTCAGGCTTGATGTCACAATGGACAATAGGGCCATCGTGATGGAGGTCATGCAAGTAGTGGAGGCCATGTGCAACCCCTCTTAATATGCGCAATTTCTCCTTCATGGTCAATGGGATCCTTTGCATCTCATTCCCATAGAAATACTCTGCCAAATTGCCACTTGGTATAAGCTCTAGAATGAGTGCTTTGATCTCCAAGTTGATGCAGCACCCATATATTCTCACTATGTTGCGGTGTCGTACCTTGGCCAGCAACTCCACTTCTCTTCTAAATTGGGCCTCTGTATTCAAGGCCGCTTCATTCCTGAGAACTTTAACCGCCATTGCAACGTTCTGCCGCGAGAGCACAGCTTTGAAGACAGTGCTCACACTTCCTGAACCTAAGACATTTTCTTGGCCGAAGACATCAATTGCTTATCAGACTTCTTCGGTAGTCACGTTCAAATATTTCTCTCTCAACAAATTGAATCTTAAATGAGTTGTTCCTCTACAGCTGAACTTCTTACACCAAATGACAAGAATTGTCAAAATTGCAGCAAAGACTGCTAACACCGGTATTTGACTGCACAGACCAAGATTTCCAGAGAAGTTTGAAATTGACGCATTTCACAAGGGACTTGTAACTGTTTCCCCTATAGGGAAAACCTCTCAAACTAGGTAAAATAGAGAAATTTCCTAGATAGAAGTATGCATTCTAGTATGTCTATCTAGACAATCTCATTCTCTACATAAAATGCAACCTCTATCTAGGAGAAGAGGTGGTCATCTAGGAAATCAGATGAGTGTGGTAACTAGGAAATCTAATTCTGTATCTAGGCAATCTCATTCTCTATATAAAATGCAACCTCTATCTAGGAAAAGAGGTGGTCATTTAGGAAGTGTGGTACCTAGGAAATCTAATTCTTTAGATAAAAACTTATACCCCTATCTAGGAAAAGAGGTGGTCACCTAGGAAATTAGAAGATAGCATGCTTAATTCCATTCCTTACATAGGAAAAGTTCTTTCATCAAGAAATTAAAGGGCTATTAGCAAGTTCCATCACATCTATTATATAGGAAAAGCTTCTTGTCAATCTAGAAAAACAAATGGCCACTCAATAAATAACTAAACACACATTTCTTATACATAAAAGCTTTTTTTTAATGTCAATATTAAATTTGACATATAAAAGATAATACAAATATAAAAGATGGCTTTCTTATTAGAAAACATCATTGAGGCATTTCTAAAATTTAGGTTGATTGCTTTAGTGCACATTAAATGGAGCCAAAATACATGGATGTAATAAAAGATGACTTACTTGAGGTCAATCCTAGATATAAGGTAAGTATTTATGCCAAAATTTACAAGCTTCTCTCTGTGAATGAGATAGAGTCATGTGCAAGTATTGAAGCCACATATTGATGTAACAATATTTTGAAAGGATTCAACCACCCAATTTTGGCAAGTAGGCCCTACATTCTAGATTGAAGTAAATATAATACTGTTAATGGCAACATGCACGATGTGATTGGGACCAAAAGTTGTAAGTCTCTCTTTGTGGCTAAGATGGAGGGACGTGATATTTTTTCCAAATGGCCCAGTTTTGGCATGTAGTCCTTCGTTGTTTCTATGATTCATGAATAATGTTACTACGACCATGCATATGTATGTGATATGATGCATTCCTAAGAGCATACTCATGCCTACTGGGTAGTTTGATGAACCAGGTAATCACGGACGAGCTGGATTGGCGGATAGTTTGTTGTGCTTGGAGTACATGCAGCCACACATACTTTACACCGTAGTAATTTTGTTAGGAATAGGAGGGCCATGCAGACGTCTTACACCAATGGAAGGGCATTTATTGCAAGGACATGTAACAATAGACCCATGCTATGGCATAGACTAGAGTATGGCCTCTATTCCAATAGATGTCTACTCCATATGGTGCAAACTTCCAAATCGACGGGTGTGGCCACTCTAGTATTGGCCATACTTGTTGACCTTAAAAAAAGGCGCCACTGCCATGGTATCCTTGAGCAATATAGAGTGTGCAGCCTCTTCCAAAAAATCTGCAGCTCATCATCGACACCCACCTGCGACCTCTCCTTCCCCATTCCTCTGTCGCTCTCTTTCATCCACGACCACATGAAGTTGCCGCTAATGGACCTCATCATAAAGCACGAGCCTTTGCAAACTATCTCTGATTTCTACATCAAGCCATGGAGCTTGGAAATTGTAGAACCACTATATTCAACTCACATGTGGAGACGAGGCTAGGTTCCATGAGATTTCCATTTGCCCATTTCTTTGTTCCAGGATTTGTGCGCTCTGTTGTATGATGACCTACAGCAAGGTGACATCCCTTCCCCTGTTGCATCTAGAAGTGATATCAATAAAGAAGCAAGTGGATGTGGGATTGCTATGTCTTGCTAGTCATTACCAAATGGTGGAGCTAAGTTAGCACTTCAGGTTGGTCAATTCCACCAAGCGCACCCATAAGTTTGTCACTGCACTTCTTTCACATCTCTCCACCTCATTACATCTCTCCACCTCATTGCAGGCCAATGGCTTTAGATGCTTGGGCTCAAGATATGCAAGGGTTCCAATAGCAACTGGGTTTTTGAAGTTGTTGTATTGGAGTGGATGTCACGCATATACACATTGAGTGTCCTGCTGGGGAGACAGGGTCCAGATTGGTATGATCATAATGAGCGGTTCTCTATGTGCTTGTAGTCCATTGTGGTTAGTGAGATGAGGTATTTGGATGTTCTTGCATGGTGGCTTGGCTCTAACATCGACATCCAAAATTTTAAGAACTCCTTCCTTTGCTTGGCTATTGCGTGAGGCATGTTGCTAGATAGTCTGATTTTATTGATGGTGCTTTTTGCATTCGGGAGTACATCCTTGGAGATGGTGTACATTAGACCATGGTTCATCATCCCATGTGAGACCCCTAGCAGAGACCTATAACACAAGTTCAAGTTCTATATATCTATCTACCTTGGGTAGTGTGCAATTGATCGATTGAAAGGCCAATGGCAGTAGAACTTCCTAAATCTGACGCCCAAGTTGGTCGCAAGGAGTATAGTGGCATGTTGCATAAATTACACAATATGTTATCCAATGAAACAAATTAAATAGAACTCATCGAATGAACTGTTTAAATGGAAGGATTGGTGGTTTTGTGTGTCTGTCAACGAGACATGGAAAGATATCAAGACAAAGAACAAGGAATACATGCAACTTGACAAATGATTTCACTATTATGGATGCATCAACTTATCAAAAGAGCTTATCAAATGATCCCATCATGGTGGATGCATGCAATGAAGGGGCGATTGGTGAACTTATCAAATGATCCCACTATGGTGGATGCATGCATCGAAGGGATACATGAACTTATCAAATGATCCCACATTGTTATGGGTCTATGCAAGTGAAATCTAGATGTCTGGATCAGTGACATGGCAATACCTCGATAAGAACTTCCTAAACCCGAAGCCCAAGTTGGTTACAAGGAGTATAGTGACATGTTGCATTTTTGCACAATATGCTTATTGTAGCTGGGGATGTGTTAGAAGATGACGATTGCTTTGACAGACTACATGATGAGGATATGTGCCATCGAGCAGTTGAACCCATTTTTCATGCTCTTGTAGGATTGTAGCAACTCGGGCAAGTGCACAACAAGATGATAAATGAATGATCCCCTATTTTGATGCATGTATGCATGCAAGGAAGGAATACATGAAACTCAACAAATGATTCTACTATGGTGGGTGCATGAACTTATCAAAAGAGCTTATGATCATACTATGGTGAGTGCATGAAAGTTGCGATACATGAACTTATCGAATGATCCCACATTTTGGTGGGTCTATGCAAGGAAAGTCGTGGTGTATGCATCTGTGAAATGAAGTTAAGTTGGCATGAACTTATTAAATGATCACACTATGGTGGATGCATGCAAGGAAGGGATCCATGAACTTATTAAATGATCCCACTATGGTGGATGCATGCATGGAAGGGATACATGAACTGATCAAATGATTCGACATTTAGGGTGGGTCTATCCAAGGGAAATCTTGGGTGTATGTATTGGTGACATGAAGGTAAGTCTTCGATGAACTTATCAAATGATCCCACTAAGGTGGATGCATGCAAAGAAGCTATGATACAATAAAAGCTATTGCTACTTTGTATGTTGTTTTGGTTTTCTGTTTGTTTGTTATCTTCATCATCTAAATGCATTGTTCACCATTTGTTGGTGGTAATCTTCATAAAATAAAATAAATTTGAAAGGAGAGAATATCAAATCAATGTTCAATGTGATTTTAGGTGGTTTGTAAAAAGATTTGTCCATCCTGACGTGATAAAGTTTAAGCCATGCATATCCAAGTTTCAACTTCTTCTTAGAGTAAGGTACACACCTTATATCAAGAAGTTAGAACATAACTCACTCTATTGAGAAACTATAGGGGGGGGCTCCAGTGTTGTTGATTACATCATGGGATCCCCTGTCTTCACATCTCGCATTACTAACTTCACTGTAGCACCTCTCTCCCCAGGGACTGATTATACATACCTTTTCTTTAGCATCTCCACCTCCCTTCGCACAGCACCTTCCACCCCACTTAGTGCTTACTCCACATACCACGATATACTCTTTGATAAGGATCACTCACCTTCTTACTTTGGCCGTCTGTACATACTTCTCGCTTATATTGACTTCATATCCCTTTTAGAGGATCGTGTTGTCCTTGTCACCCGCTCACTATACGAAATTTTCATTCATGCTTTCCCTCACACCACTCGCTCCACTCGTCCACCACCCTCTGGATCCGTACCTTGTAATAGTTGGTATGATGAGGAGGGTAAGGCTTTACGCCGTCAACTTAGATTCGAAACCAAAAACAGTCTTTCGAGCGCACCAGATACGCTACGTGAATACCGTAGATTGGTACGGAGGAAGAAACTAGACTTCTCGCTTATATCACCTTCTTACTCTGGCCGTCTGTATATACTTCTCGCTTATATTGACTTCATATCCCTTTTAGAGGATTGTGCTGCCCTTATCACCCGCTCACTACACGAGGCTGTCATTCACGCTTTTTTTCACAACACCCGCTCCACTTGCCTACCACCCTCTGGAACCGTACCCTATAATAGTTGGTACGATGATGAGTGTAAGGCTTTACATCGTCAACTTAGATTCGAAACCAAAAATAATTTTTCGAGCGCACCAGGTACGCTACGTGAATACCGTGGATTGATACGGAGGAAGAAACTAGACTTTGTTCATCGGAACGAGGAGGAGCTACTGAACATTTTGTTTAGTAACAACTCTAAGGACTTCTAACGGAGATTTCTAGGATGGTCCCCTTCATCACTCATTGACACTCAGATTTGGTTTGATTATGCACGTACACTTTGACATCCCAAATCAGCCAGTCCCTAACCTCACACGTCTCGTCCCACATCCTGCATTCTCTTCACTAGAGGAGTAAAGGATGCCGTAATGAAACTTCATAATGGTCGAGTGAAGGATCATGAGGGGCTATGCACTGAGTTCATTGCATATGGGATTAACCTCCTAGCCTCGATCTTAGCAAAGCTTTTTAATGAAGCTATTTGTTTGGGATTTTCACACTTGGACCATTAACACTATCTCACCCATCCACAAGGCAGGGGATCCCATGAGCCCGGAGAACCACAAGACCATTATGATTGGACATGTCATGTCCAAGATTTATGCATCAGTACTTAACTCCGAGGTTAGCAGACTTGCAGAGTGTCGAGGACTTAGAGCAGCAGGACAGGTCAGATTTTGGCATGATCATGGAATCATGGACGACATTCTCATGCTCAGATGTATCATCGAGGAGGCAAGGTCACGGAAGCAGAGGGTTTATTGTTGCTTTGTGGATTTTCACAAGGCATTTGTCTCATACGGTGCCTATAGGACTTGGGTTATGACCAGGAGATCATTTGGGCTTTCATGGCACTTTATGAGAGTTTTTGGCAGAGTTCGGGTAGGGTTCGGGTGGACAGACGATTGTTTCATGTCAATGTCAAGTTTTTTCCAAAAATTTTATAATTCTTTGTATTTTTTATATTTTAAAAAATTTGGGTGTATATAGGTTATAAAGTTACTTTAGTTCCAAAGTTTCACTATCATAGCCATAGTTCTCCTAGCTACCAAACTACTATGGATTCTGCTAGGTCTGCCTTCCACGATTTCATCTCCTGTACTCCATTAATTGATAGAGAGGAGGAGTTATTTCCAGTCTTTGATAAGAGCATAGATCTTCTAGGCACCTACTTGGGAGCCCGAGATGATTTTGAAAACCTCATCAAGTACATGCAAGACTACATCGCGAGCTTTGCATATTAACTTGATGAGTCTACAAAAAGATGGGTCCCAATTGATTATTTGAAGTATTTGTTCAATCAAGAACCCAGGTTCGTGAAGTGTTTAGATCGCTTTCGAGCCCAGCTCACACCCCTAGGGTTTAGGGAAGTGGACACTGATGACCTCCTAGCATGTGGAGTCATCGAAAACACAAGAAATAGGTTTCTATCTTGGGAAATGACCTTTATTTTCCTTCTCCAAGAGGGACAAATGGAAGAAGAGGCCTCGACTGTTGAGATATAGAACTCCACTACTGATATGCCAGGGTAACTGTTGTGCATTTATGTCACCGACTTATTAGCTGCAGATGCGGTTGGTGCACCGCCCATGAATAATAGCTGGATGATAGCTATCGTTACGTACTCTATTTCGTGGCTCAGTTAGTATGCCACCTTAGTTAGTTGAGTTTGGTTTGAGACCCACATATAGAGTTCTTCTATTTCTTTATACTAGAGTTCTTTTGGCTTTCACAACTAAGAAGAGGAAAATTGTTTTTAGCCTCCACATTTGTGTGTATTCCCCCATTGTGTATGTGAGAAAGCCACAAGTGAGACTCCTTCCTTCTCTCCCACTATCTGCACATGGTATTAGAGCCTTGTTCGTGGTAAGGGGCTCAAGAAAGCAAACCAAGTTCGCAGTGTTCTAGTAAGAGGACCAGTGTTGCTTTCCTTTTTCGAGTTTGGGAGCAAATCTCTACAGGTAGCATAGCCAGAAAGTGCAAGAGTGCATTGTCTCAGGTTGAGCCACCCTTCGCGATGTGGCGAGAGGGCAATATATGCTGTGGGACAGGGCAAAGCCCTTGGTGACTTTATTTTTCTGATTTGAGGCCATTTCGGGGCAAATTCCTAGCAAGTAAGGGGCTACATATTAGTCTCAGTGGAAGAAAGATAGTGAGGGTCGACTATTGTTGCCAACAACTTGTCCAGATATACCACCAATGGCTAAATTTGTGTGAGAGATCACTTGCAATTAATATCAAGCATAAAGTATTACAGTAATTTTTGGGAGAGATTTGCAAGTGGAAAGAATGAATCGTATGAGTCCTACATTAGGCCAATGATAGATTACTGGAAAACAGCTCGAACAAGAAAACATCTCAGAGATATGAGTGTACAGAGACTTTTGGCCAAGAACACAATTGCCTCATGAGGAGGATGATATAGATGCTTGCATTAATGAGTTCGAAGGCTATGAGGAATGGAATGATCACTATTGCGGGCCGCTACAAGGTATACCAAGGGAAGAGTTTAGACCAATGGTGGATGTTAACCAAGGTGACTTTGTCTTGGTGAGGCCATCAGACCCTATATACCCCATATGACTTGGGGTTGCCGTATCAAGTGCCAAGATGTCCTAACTTTAAGAAATTATTAATTCAGTATTGGACACCATCAATTAAGAGAGGGGCTCAATGATATAGATGCCTATGTCAAGACTACTAGAAGAAGTATTGGGCATAGAATAGCTTGGATCCACAGGTATGGGAGTGTATTGATGCATTGGTCTAGTCGTGGACATTAAAAGCTATAAACAGACCCAAGAAGATTAAGTTTCCATAGAGTGTATGTATCAAAGCATAGGAGAATTTGCTTGGTATCAGAGCATAGAAAATGGTGATGATTTTCTCCCTCTTGATCTCCCAAAATTTCGTTGTAATATGTACTCTCATGTGATGTTTCTCAATTGTTGTTATCTTATCAAGGGATATTTACATATTATTAATATCACAATTTTTAGAAGTTGTCTTTCACCACCAACAACTTTGTTTCTAGTGGTTCACTTTGCACGGTGTTTGTTAACACCACCAACTGGTGTTTATTAACACCTCAAATAAAATATACATGTTGTCCGCAAACAGTGTTTATTAACACCACCAAATACATGATTTTCAAACTCTACCACAAATGCTTTGTTTTGGTTATTATACCCAATGAAACTTTTCACAACCAATGAAGTTTTTCATAATCATTGAAATTTCCAAATATCAGCATATTAAATATTGGAAAAGTTCCCACAATCAATGAAAATTTTCCCAAATTGAATGAAACCTTTCCCAAATTTAATGAAATCCACCCAATTTCAAAATTCCCAAAATGCAACTTTTGTCCCACTTTATCTAATACGGTGTTCTTGAGGACCGTGACCTCGGGAGTGTGTTGCGTCTTCTATGTTGATCACTTGTGCCGGTCTATTTGGGAGCTCGTCTCGTCTTGAAGCTCCCCCTCCGTGATTTGTGATGGCATGACTATGGGGGTGGGTATGAAGGCCAAGTTCTTCTTTGAACTCGAAGAAGTCATTGGTCTCGTTGTTCATGTGGGAAATGGTGGGGATGCGACTTAGCAAGGAATCTGTGAACGTGAAGGATGAGGAGCTCGTACGAGGGATGAGGTGGAAATTTAGGCAGATTCTGGAAGCTGTTTGGAGCTGGCAAGTTTCTACAAAATTTTCGGTAGAGTTTCAATACAAGGGCTATGCTTTCAGCTGATGGGGGCAGCGGGTTAGGGCCTCAGCCACACCGATGAGATACCATGCTGATGTTGATGGTAGGATAGGGTTGCAAGCCACTAGGCAAAGGGATAAACGATGATGTGGTAATGATACAAGCCAAGGGGATAAGGAGGTAAGCCACTGCTGCCACCGATGGGTTATGGATGGTGATGTGTACTATGACATGGTCGGTGGGTTAGTTGCAAGACATCGTGGGTGGGATATTGGTGATGACGTTGTAGTTTGGGAGGCCGACAAGATGCAAAGGGAAGCCAGTGTCACCACTGACGGGATCTTTGAGATGACATGGCAGTTCAGTAGGCCGGCAAGATACAAAGGTAAGCCATTGACTACAACGGGATCTTTGAGATTATGTGACTAGCGGGATGTGTAAGTAAGCCTCCACTATTGGGTTAGGGACTTAAGCCATCGTCACCGATGTGTTAGGCTGTTAAGCCGCCATTGGTGGGTTATCTAAAGCAAAAAATTTTTCTGTTTTCAAAATTTGAAGGATTCTAAAAAATTGTGATGGGGGCCTTGTGGTGACCTGGTGTGAAGTGAATATCTAGAGTGACTGAGTGAGGGTGTAGCTGAAAATATGCCAGACTATGATGTGATGCAAGCATTGTGTGAGCACGATGAGGGTGAGCTCGGAAAATGGTTCAAGTGAGTGGAGATGCTCTACCCTATGACTCACCTATCATGACCTATTGTGTGCATGCACTGCAGAAGAAAATTAGAGGGGTGGAAGAGCGAGCTGATGCATAGCATGCTGATAGTCAGGCAGAGCAAGCATTAACCTTGCTCACGAGCTTAGCTACCACACCAATGAGGCTTGGGAAGTATGTGTTGTGGCCTTTGTTGGACTATCGACTCTTAACATTAGGGGAAATGAAGAGTCAAAAAGGGCCTCATAAGGGTGGGATATCATTTAGGGACTAATTACAAGTGAAAATGGTGTGGTAGGTGGTATTAAATGTAGAATTTTGACTATGAGAGGAGACCTACACATGAGTAAAATCTAGAAAGCCATGTGTCATGCATTAAGGGGCTGGCCAAGGGAGCCCTTAGATTATATCGAGATCTAACGGGCCATAAGAAGGCACAAGCGGGTAGCGGCATGTGGCAAGAGATGAGGGACTACCCACTTATAGTTAAGGGAAGCCCCTAGATGCAAAGTAGATCCAACAGTTACGAGAGACTACCCACCTGCAGTGTGAAGGGTAGCCCTTAGATTTTATGGAGATCTAACGTGTTAGATGCATGTGCAGCTAGGCATCAAATGGGAACCAAGTGGCACAAACTGCCACTGGTCCTACGATTCACATGTCATGCCAATTCTCTGCCATTCGATTGCATGTACATCCCACGGTCATGTGATCACTTCCATCACGTGGAACCTTTTCTAAGCCATTAGATCTACATAGATCTACATAGATCTAATGGTCCATAGCCCAAGATGCCATTCTTTATTGTGTCTCTTTGTGACCATTAGATCTCAAGTAGATCTGATGGTCCTTATCTTCCAACTACATTTTAATCTCCCACAATTGGATCCTCCTTGATCCAACCATCCTCAAAATTCTATGAGGTGTTTGTAAGGGTTAGATGCCCCTTTACTTGAATAACTTGAAGTAAATTGGGGGTCAAGTGGTAGGGTGGAAGGTCTCTCCACCAATGAGAGGCCTTGGAGATTTTCTACAAATATTAAATTTTGAAGCCTCCTCATTGTTGGATTGCTAAACTTTTAATTAGAGCATAGATTAGCTCCTTAAGCCAAAGGGCCCTTTTTGACCCCAAATCTCCCCTAATGTAGGGTCTTATTTATTTGTTGTAGCCTCATAGGTTCTTGTGGCATTGGCCCTTTTTTTTAGGTAGGTTATTGTGTAGTTGTGGGTACCTTGGAGTTGCTTGGAATGGGGCGCCATAGTGAAGTCGCGTGGCTGCCCTTTGTTGTGAAGTTTGTTGCGCCTGACATTAGTCCATTAAAAGGTTCTTGTGGCTATCCCCTCATGTTAGGAATAGGTTCTTGTGGTACTTCCTAGGTTGGAAGTTGCTTCTCTTTAGATAGTTGAACCACCTTTGGCACCATTAGAGGAGTCTGCAATGGTGCGACCATAGGTACAAGGGGGTTGGTGGTAGGTTCTTGTGTTCCCTATTGAGGTTAGTAGGAGGCTTCTGCCATGGAACTTACTATGATTGACATAGCCTTGGATGCAATTATGGCCGAGGGGCTTGTGGCCTAGCCCTACATAGATGAGACATAGAACTCGAGGGCATCTTGGGAAGCTTTGGCACCTACATTCGTTGATTGCCCTCATAATACCCTTGAGGACCCAATAATCGTTTAGGTACCCACTAGTCATGTGTTTTCTGCTTGTGCTTTTGAGTCTTATGTTGTCCTTGATGCATAGGGGGCAAGGTTGTCCTTTGGCAAGGTACTTGAAGTGGAAGGGGTGTGGTCTTGCAAGGCTTCATCTTAGGGACCCATATGAGTTCATTGCCTTGATGGTAGTTTTGGGCTCCATGTAACCTAGTGGGGGCCCACTGCATGTGGCTCTTTTGCTTTGGCCATGGCGCTCGGGGGGGTCACTGTATAGAAACCCTCTATACCACGTGCGTTCAAGGCCTATTTCTAAAATCCCTTATCTGTAAATTTTTCATTAATAAAATGTACCCCTTTTCTATACAAATCTGTAAATTTTTTCCAAAACTATTTTAAATAGTCCCTTATGTATATTTATTTCTGTAAATTTTAGAAATAAAAAATATCCTTCTGTTGAACTCACGTGATAGGGTTACATATGATGAGTGACCCCCCAGAGCCATGGCATTCAAGGAGATTTGGTGGGATGTTTCCTTGGTTGTGATTAATGATGTGGCTTTGCTGGATGAAGAGGGGGCATCATTTTGTGTGGTTTAGCAAGCCACCTGTAGTAGTCAGATGGGAGGAAGTGTGTCAAATCTTTGGCTTCCTTCTACCTAGAGGACAATCCATTGACCCATTAGCTCTCCTACTTCCGTGCAGAGGTCGCGGATGTCAAGTTTGTTGAGCGATCTTTTGCAAAAACCTTGGTCGGGTTGAGATGAATTGGTACAGTGTCATGGCCTAGTAATATGATCACTAAGGTTCGGCCACTACACGTGAGAGTAGCAATGCATTGGCGCCAATCAATCTGGCAGTTTGTTTGCCAACACCACCCTCTGCCAGTACCACTTATTCTTTGATACTACTTGTAGGCAAAATATAAAACCTTGCACATACTTTATGCCTCTGTTAACTATAGCATACAATGTAACATAGCCCAGTGCATGCAAATATTTTCCGTTGATAGCACACACTTTCTCAGGGTTGGGAATAAGGGGTGCCTGGACTAAGCATTACTAGACCTCCTAGGCCATAAAATTATGGCTGGCACTAGGGTCAACCAGTGCTTCACATGTCTATAGATGTTGCCCATTTACCTGCACCTGTACTGACTCTTTAACAGGATCTACCATTAATTTGTCAGTGTCAATTGTGGGTTCAAAGGTTGCCTCATACATGATTTTCTCTTGCCTTTTCCTATTCTTGGTGTGGCTTCCTCCAAGGCTTGCTTTTTCATACGTTGCACCTCCACTTTTAGTTCCTTTTCTCGATGTATAGCTTGGAGGATTTGGAGGGTGAGTGGACCATAATAGCATTTCAATTTTCTACCATTAATATAGTTGTCCATCTCAACACCATCCAAGGTGGCAATGCGACATGCACCCTGTGGAGTTATCTCCACTATGTGATAAGGACACATGCCCCTATATTTTAGTTTACGCTTTGTGTTTCCAACACTATATAGGAGTGCTAAGTCTCCTTCATTAAGGTCCTTATTACGGAGGTGGCGACCATCAAACCAGTGCTTCAATCTGATTTTTTCAACTTGCATGTAATAGGCTACCCACAACTGTGCTTCATCCAATCTCTCTAAGTCAAGGAGGCATTTAGATAAGGCATTTTTTGTGAGCCTCTCTTGTACTACCACCCGTTGTAGGCTGGGCACTACAATCCCATAGGCATGACTGCTTCTACCCCAAAAGCGAGACTAAAGGGGGTGTAGTTCGTCACTACCTTGTAAGTTGTGCGGTATGCCCATAGAGCTATAGTGAGTTTGTTTTCCCAATCAAATCAATTGGCCTCGAGCATCCGTGTTATGATCAAGCAAGCAGTCTCATTTGTGCTCTTGGCCAAGCCATTGGCTTGTGGGTAGTATGGAGTTGACTTTTGATGAATAATCATGTATTCACTGGTTAGGATGGCAATTGTTTCATTGAGGAAGTGGGTTCCTCGATCACTAACCAGTTCAAGGGGAAACCCAAACCTTGTTATTACATTTTTGTCCAAGAACCGTGCTATCAATCGTGCATCCGCCTTGTGAGTGGCCTTGGACTCTATCCATTTTGTAAAATAGTATGTTGCCATAATGATGTAATGGGCTTTAGACACTCTAGACGTTGGGCTAATCAGACCAATAAAGTCTATGCCCCATTTCTCAAAGGGTTGGTTTAAAAGGACTACTTGGAGGGGCATCATGTCGACTTGATGAGGCACCTTAGACCTCTGGCAGGGGTTGCATTATTTTACAAACTCATCCACATCGTGGAAGAGTATTAGCCACCAAAGTTCAAACTAAAGCACTTTACATGTTGTAATATTTGTGGTTCTCTCTTTGTTGATGGGTTAATCCATGGGGAACCCATTTTCCAAGAAGTGTCCGACCTCTGAGACCCATTATACAATAATATCAACCATGAATAGAGGGGCATCAAGAAGGTCATCGTCCACTCCGCTTTGAGGCTCCATGTTAGGGATCCTCGACAAATGGTTAGCAAGCACGTATGTTCTACCTTTTCTTACTGTGACTGTAAAGTCAAATGCAAGTAGGATCAACATCCAATGTGTGATCCTATCTGACATGCATGGCTTATTTACAAGATAAAAGAAGGCTTGGTGGTCTATGAAAAACACAAACTTGTTGGCCACCAATTAGTGTCGAAACTTTTTGACCGCATACACCATGGCCAACCCTTCATGCTCGATTGTCATGTGATTGTCCTTAGCATCATTAAGTTGTTGACTAGCAAAGTAAATGCCAGGGTGTTCCAAGTTATGTTCCCTTGGTTGAGCTAACACACACCCTATAGCGTAATTAGATGCATCTATGTGGACATGGAAAATAAGACTCTAGTTTGGAGCTCTTAATACAGGTGCGGTAGCTAAAGCTAGCTTGAGGGTGTCATAGGCCTTTTGACATGCCTCGGTTCATTTGAATTCAATGAGCAACTTGTACAGTGGGTGGGCAATCATTGCTTACATAAGGATAAATCTCATATAATAGCATGTATGACCCATAAAGGGATGCACTCCTTTGGTGTTTGTAGGTGGGGGAAGCTCCATGATTAACTTAATCTTGTTGTAGTCGGTGGAGATCCTATTCTTAGACACAATGTGCCCAAGAATAACACCATGTTTTACCCAAAACTAACATTTTAGAATGTTTAAGGAGACCCGAATTGACACATAGATCATTCAAGAAGACCTCAAGGAAGTCTCTTAGATAATCCGTAAAGGCCATGATCATAAGACTTTGGAATGAAGATGGGGCATTGGTGAGACAAAAGATCATCACCTTTGAAGCAAATACGCCCCACTCTATGGTAGATGCCATTTTGTGTTGATTTTCTGGGGCAACGGACACTTGATTATAACCTAAAAATCCATCCAAGAATCTATAGCATCCTTCTAGGCCACCCTTTCGAGTACATGTCCCATAAATCGCAAGGGGTAGTGATCACGTCTCATGGCGGCATTCACCTTCTTTAAATCGATGCATACTCTAATTTTGTTGTTCTTTTTCAAGACTATCACTATAGGTGATACCCAGTCAATATGCTCGATGTTATAGATGAACCCTACATCTATGAGCTTTTGGGTTTCTTCTCGTACTATCATTGCATCCTTGGGATTCATCAGGTAGGGACATTGATGTACTGTCCTAGCATCATCTAGCATTAGGATGGTGTGCTGCATTACTTTCAGGGGCACACCCTTCATATCGGTATACTTCCAAGTGAAGCAATCCTTGAATTCTATGAGGAGGGCTATCAAGGCCTTCTCCTCCTTGAGAGGGAGGTCATTAGCTATGAACACTGGTTGGGGTTCCTCTCCCTCTAGAGCTAGGTTTACTTCCTTAACTTTGGCAGACCCACTGTGTCCTTGGAAGAGATCCTTTTCTTGGGTCCTCTTTGCGTGTTGGAAGAGAATTTTCCAATCCTCTACCACATAGGAATTGTAGTGAGAGGGGACTTGTTGTAAGTCTTCTTTTTTCTCATCATCCTCCTCGTCTACCTCAAATTGGACATTTTTGAGACCCTTGGGTGGACTTGATATGCTCTTGGATTTGGGGAGCTCTAGCTCTGGAGTTTTCTCCTTTGTGGCATTGATTGAGCCTACTAGAGACATGATCTTACTCAAACGAGAGTCCCAATTTGAGGTGAACTTGTGAGTCAACCAATGCAGATTTGACTTGAATTTGACTTCCCCTTGGCACACCTTTCTAGGCTTAAGCATGTTGAGCATGCGCAAGGGTAATACCACCTTCTGTTCTTCTATTTCAAGTGTGGTGATCTGGAAACCAGTTCGGTTAGGTACATCGATGGTCGCAAGGACATGCATCCAATTTTGAGAGTATTCAGGCTTGGGTAGGGGGGCATACCAATGTTCATCCCTTTCATGTTTGGGGTCGCTCTCTTTCTCACAAGCTTTTAGAAGCTTGACGGATGCGGTCCTGCTAGTCGTATTGGACTCAACAACAAATAAATGTCCGTCTAGGGGAAGCACCTTATATGTGTCTAGGTCCATCCTTAGGACTTGTTCCCCTTGTCATATATAGATGTTCTTGGAACATCAATCATGTACCATTCTTGCAATGCGCAAGAACGGACGTCCTGATATAACCTTGTAATTGGGCTACTGTGTGAAATCCATGACTACAAACCTGACCAGGTACATGAAGGTGAATACTTTAATTTTAATCCCCTAGAGCACTCCTAGGGGTTTGGTTCCACCGCCATCTACTAGCTTCACAACCACCAAAGTGCGGACTAAGTCGGGCTTGCCCCACTTTTCCCAGCACTCCTTGGTACACACACTGACACCTACTCCACCATCTAAGATCACATCAACCTTTTGTTTTGGTACGAGATGGCGATAGTGGCCAGTTCTCCCATGTCAGCACCCTTTGAGGTCGTGGCCTTCTCCTTTGTCAGCTTCTGTAGTTGAAGCCCTGGTACTAAGTGACACTTCTGAAGAGGCATAAAAGTTTTCTTTTTGTGCCTTCTCTAGCATGTTGTCACTAAGATGGATTGCCATCTTACTGCATAACTCAAAGGAAATTGGGCTCATTGCAAACAAGAGGTCATGCAGTTTTGGATCATACAACTTGATGTGACAAATCGAGGTAAGAGCTGAGCATCGCTCATATGCTCATGCGGCTTGCACCTAAAGTTCAAATTCTTGATCATGGCAATATAGTCCCAAAGGGACTCTGCCTCTTTTTGCTTTACTTCACACAATTAGTTTATAGGACTCCACTTGGGTCCGCTTTGGGCAAACCCCACTATGAATGATTTTCAGACCATTTCACAATTTATATTCTCTTCAGTATTGAGAGCCCTAAACCACTGACCTGCCTTGCCATTGAGGCTTAAGCCGAAGGAATTTACCATCTCTAGATCTCCCAAGGCTTCGAAAGTTTCACAAATTTGTTCGAAGCACTCTACATGAAGGACTAGGTCTCCTTCTCCTAAGAATTTAGTGATTAGTTTTGAAATGGTTACAGGTCGACTTCTTGAGGAGTTGATGTCCCTTCTTGGGAAAACTGAAAGTGAAGCTTCCCCCCTTCCTAGTGCTTCCACTAGGATCCACATTGCCTCATCTGAGAGGACCGTTTGGGCTACAGGTGGAGTTTGCATTGGTGCTAGGCCAACATTTTGTGTTGGTGTCCTTGTGCCTCTTAAGTTGATTCCAGGGGTGGGGACCCATTGGTTCATTGTTATGGGAGATGGTCCCGACACCCCTTGTCCCAAAATATTGGAGTAGACATTGGTGGAGAAGCAAGTACTACCCCTTAGGATGGAAAGCTACTTGGCATAGGGGTAGAAAGCCCTTGCATAGGCCTGTAGGGTGGGGCTTGATAGGGCACACCACCCATGTTTTGTGTCCATGTTGTGAAGGTTGGTGGAACTTGGAAGTTCAAGGGACCATAAGAGAGTCCCTCTTGATATACAAGTTGGTTTCCAAGTTTCAGATCTTGCCTACTGAGGGTAGCTTGAGGGCCAAATTGTTCCCTCAACCACTAGTCTTCATCAAATAATGGGTAGGGATTCTATCTCCTAGTGGAAATTGAAATGGGCCTCCGCACCATCAGGGCAAGCATCACCTGCCTGTGGTCTTGACTCCATCCTGGTCCTTACCTGATCAAAAAAGGGATTTTCCATATCTGAGGCTCCATTGCTTCCCAACCTTCCAACGGTGTTGGATATTGTTGGGCGAGATGCTCCTAAAGGAGCTCGGGGGGGTCACCATTTATAAACCCGCTATACTACATGCGTTCAAGGCCTATTTTTAAAATCCCTTACCTGTAAATTTTTCATTAATAAAATCTATACAAATCTATAAATTTTTTCCAAAACTATTTTAAATAGTCCCTTATGTATATTTATTTTTGTAAATTTTATAAATAAAAAATATCCTTTTGTTGAACTCACCTGATAGGGTTACATATGATGAGTGACCCCCCCGAGTAAAGGAGTGAGAGATGATGCTTGGGTTGCACTTGTCATAGGAACCTCCGACGCTCTCAAACTTGATGGCTCACCCATCCTGGCTTAGGGAATCGTCAGAACTCAAGGGTTCACTATGCCTTGGCTCGCATACGGAATAGGAACTAGGGATTAAAGTCCCTGTCCGACGGGCGGATTTGTAACTAGGTTGTTGCATGTAAAGTGTGTAGTTTGACATGCTATCGTCAAGACCTCACAACGGGGAATGGGGGACGGAAGTTTGAATTTTAGAACGAGAAGTTTGAATTCCTTGAGGGAAGTATATTGACTCTCACCTCTCCCTCTCCCTTTTCAATCACACCCTCCCTCTCATCATGTTCCCCTTCCTTCCTCTCTCCCTCTCCCTCCTCCTTGCATTGCGCTCCCTCTCCCTCTCTCTCGTGTTGCACACCCGTTCATGTTCCCGTTCCCCTCCCCCTCTCGCCCTCCCTCTCCCTCTCCTTTCTCCTCCCTTCTCTCCCTCCGTCTTTCTCCCCCCGTCTCTCCCTCCCTCCCTCTCTCTCTCTCTCCCTCCCTCCCTCTCTCTCTCTCTCTCTCCTCCATCTCGTCTCCTCTCTCCCTCCCTTTCTTCTATAGTGTGCGGTGGCAACACACACGCCAAGAGAGAGTCTCGCACTGCCATAGCAGTGTAATGGCGGCGAGCGACCCAAAAAAATAAATAAATAAAATAAATAAATAAATAAATAAAATTATATATATATATATATTGCTGTCACTGTGCTACCGTGGCAGCATGACTCTCTCTCTCTCTCTCTCTCTCTCTCTCTCTCTCTCTCTCTCTCTCCTTCCCTTACCTTCATTCGTTCCCCCTCTTCTTTCCTCTCTTTCCCTCTGCATTGTCTTCCCTTCCTCCTCGTCACCCACCTATCTAATTAAATTTATTTCTAAAAAATTATTACTTCCTCCTCTACGCTTCTCTTCCTCTCTCTCTCTCCCTTTCTCTCTCCCTCTTCCTTCTACTCTAGTCCTTCCTTCTACTCTCGCTCCCATCATGGTCCCCTCCCTTCCTCCCTCTTCCCCTCCCTTGTGTTGCGCTCGGTTCCCCCTCTCCCTCTTCCTTCCCTTTTTCCTCCCTTCTCTCCCTCTCTCTTCCCATTCTCCTCCCTTCTCTCCCTCTCTCTTCCCTTCTCCTCTCCTTCCTCCCTCCCTTGTCCAAGAGATCGGCAACGCCGATGCGACGATAAAAATAAAACAAAATAAAATAAAACAAAACAAAATAAAACAAAATAAAAAAAACAAAACAAAACAAAATAAAATAAAATAAAATAAAAATTTTAATTTTAATTTAAAAAAACAAATTTCCCTCTCCTCCCCCCTAAAAATTCTTTGTAACTATTGCAAGGTGTTTATTGGCACCATTATAAAGTTCTTTGAGATTATACCATTTTTGCTTTTTGAAACTCTAAATGGTGTTTATTGGCACCGTTATTAACTCTTGGAGATTTTAGAGTTCCGAAACTCTCAAAGGTGTTTATTAGCACCGTTATTAAGTCTTGGAGATTTAAGAGGACTCTCATGGTAAATTAATATAATGCATGGACCTTATATATATATGTATGTATGTACATACGTATGTACATAGATACGTACACACACGCACACACACACACACACACATAGTTTATCCATGGATTTAAATGATTTTTATTTATTAAAGTTATTAAAAAGTTAAACTTTTAAATGAAGATTCTTTAAAATGAAAAATTATACTAGGATTTCTACAATATAGAGTAATGTAAGAATTACATTTCTTAGTTTTTGCATTATTAGTACAATATGATAGTGTAAGTAAATAAACTCTTTATTTCAAAAGGGTAGTGTCATCTTTTGGTTTTGGAAGGATATTTTCATAAAGTAGATTTTTTCAATAGAAATATAAGTACAAAAATGAATCGGGACCACGCACTAGTCTATGTAAGAAGTTACGTTAATTTTCATAATTTTAGTTTTATTTGCTACTGTTTCTTACCTTTTGGTGTAGCTTATCTTTGTCATGATTTTACAATTTTGATTTTACTTCCTTCAAAACACTCTTAAAAATTCCATGTTTTTATGTTTTTATTTGTGTTTTGAAGCATGAGTTTTTCCTTAAATTTTATCCATAAACTAGTCCAAAAGTATCTACTAAAATGAATTTGTACATTGACAAGTCCAAAATGAATGAAATAAGTGTTTAAGGATGACCTCTATTGTGCCTTAAGGGAAAGGACGGGGAAAAGTAATAGACATAGAGTTGCTTAATAACAACAACCTCTATTGCATGCTTAATAGTGTTGTAATGAAAAGATGGGTGACAAGATATGAGGATGACAAGGCAAGAAGACAAGGAGAAAGGGCCCTCTTTCGTACACACCATGGACCTCATGTGCCATACCCTCAACATCTAAGAGCACTTCCAAAGGATATTCATGTGAATTGGCTACTTGATGAAATGGAGAGAGCAGAGAGAGACGAGGGGATGCATATCACAATGGAAGAATGGGAGTATGCTAGAGGATGCATGAGCAAGGTCGATATATATAATGTTATGCATAAGTTAGGAGCTTTCAACAATTTATATTGCTTATTTAATTGATTTTGTCTTGGTCTGGTGTACTATGTTCAATGCTATATGGTGTGAGGGCAAGCATTTTCAAACACAATGGATTGATGATAAGAGAAACACATAAGATTGCGGCATCATTGCTAGCTTTGTGGGAGCCATGGGTGATTATTGTGGTATAATCCAAGATATTATTAAGCTTGACTTTCGACGCTTCTTTGTGTATGTTTTGGATGTCAAGTGGTTTAAGGACGTGGTGGAAAGAGGCCCTAATGCAACAATCGAATGCCATGCAAGTGGCTTTGTAGCTATTGATTCCACAAAGTTTTGGCAAAGTAAGAATTACACACTAGTACTACTGCAACAATGTGAACAGGTATTGTACACACATATAAACATACTCACTTTTAAATATTTGATACCTTTGATGCAAGGAAAATAACATGATTGTATTTGTGTTTAAATTATGTTGTCTATCAACCAATGGTGGATAATAATAGGTGGTGGCATGTCACACCTATTACGCCATCTTCCAAAGTGATGTATAGTACATTTACTAATATGGAGCATATGGAGGATGATCACGGCCATGGAGCTGATGATGACCATGATACGAGAGAGGAGGATGATCATGAGATAGGAGATACAGATATTGAGGCCATTACTCATGAGGATGAGCCTACCATTGGTGATGCTGATTTGGATGAGCACATGAGTAGCACAAGTAGTAGTGGGCTGAATGTATTTGTAGATCTAAACATTGGTTTGGATTTTGAAGTAGATAGTTTGGCAAGGGTTGATCTCATTGACGATGAGATTGAACTGTAGCCCATCATTGATATTGGCAAAACTATTTTACATATTGTCTCATTCTCCTCACCTCACTTAATTTTTGTATATGTGGGTTTGCCAAAAAGCATTGATATGTTTATTAAAATTACGTGCTTTGGTAATCATGGGTAATGTTTGGAAAGCATTGATGCACATTTATTAGCCTGCACCAAAATATCACTTTCTATATTCTATATTCTGCATTTATAAGGGTGTCTAAATCTGCATCTAGTTCACAGTGTAGACGTGCGAATAGACGCTCTATTAGATGCGCGAATAGATGCACTTTATGCACTTATAGACACACTTGTATTTTCACTATTGTAGCTATGCCTATAGATGCGCCCGCTATTTCATGCATCTATCAAGAGCATCTATAGTTGCTTTGTCTTGTTGGTTGTGAAGGGGCATGATAGGGCAACCATCAAAATGCATAGTAATAGTGTGGAAGGACAAGGAGAACTACCCAACATTCATGGTGGCATTGATGATATCAACATTTACCTAGATACATGTTATGTATGAGCATCCGAGGCATGTCGGCAAATTTATGAATAAGATATAGCCTATGCATGATGAGCAACCAAATGTCCAGAGATTACAACTCCATCTTCAAATGATGAATGGCATATGCTAAGATGGTGATGATTTGCAAAATGTGATGGACAAAAAAACTATTCTCACAGAATGGTTCGCATAAGGGGAGATTTAGGGTCTCAAAAGGGCCTCCATTTAGTGTTTCCTAATTTCAAGGGATTATATAAGTATTTGTGTACCAATGAGAGTGCTCCTCTGTGTGGGGCAATGGTACATTGAGGTGTACAAAATGACATGTTGAGAATATATGTGTGGGGAGACCTCTCACCAATGGCTTAGACCCATGATCTTTACTCCCAGCCATTGATCTGATCTACAATCCAAGAGATACATTCAAACTTGTGGTAGAACCCTCCAAGCCATTAGATCAAGGTGTAGATACAATAAGGATCAAATCTAAACCCTTGAAAATGGCAAGGATCTAATGGATGAGATCAAAAGAGAAGGGGGTTCATTTTAAGCCAACCATCTAGAAATAGATCTAAGGGTGGAGATGCAAAGAAAAGGCATTGGAATCCGGACCATTGATCTAAGGAGATACAAGGGTGGAGATGCAAGAAAAAGTTGCTCAAATCTAGGCCATCCATTATGCACCTAGATCTTAGCCATCGATCTAAAGTGCTCTATCTACACCCTCCAAAATGTGCCTAGATCTAGGCCCTTGATTGGATTCTTTGATCTCCACCATTAGATCTATCGTAGATCTAATGGTCCACAACAAATGGTGACCTCGACCCCTTCATTACACCTCTATTTTGTCAACCTTTGCCAATTTGGTGCCCACCAAAGGTGCCTCCCACAAATTTGAGCATCCTAGGCCTTTGATTCATCCACCATCTACCTCCATCCAAGGGCCAAGGCTGATCAATTTCAAAATAAAGGTACCCATGCCAGTTGAGTAAATGCTACGGGACCCTTAGCCCATGGGTTACCATAGTGGGTTCAATTGGTATTAGCTTAATCCTTTCCTTATGAGGCCCTTTTGAGACCCCAATTCTCCCCTAATGCTTACAATCAATTGCAACGTGATGCACATTGTTGACTTTATAGATACTTTCCAAGAGAGTTGGTCTAGAACAAAAGCAATAAAAAGTGGACTAGAAGAAAGTGAGGCAAAAGCTTTGTCCGGATGTGTAATGTCTATCCATCTGCTAGTGAGCTATATTTCATGTGTATATTGCTTAACGTATGCAAGTGTTGTAAGTCTTTTGATGATCTAGGTGCACTTTTGATGGTGGCCAAGTTTACCCTACTTTCAAGGTAGCATGTGTAGCTAGAGGGTGGTTAGAAAGTGATGATGAATGGTTTGTGTGCATGCAAGAGGCTACTTTTTATCAAAATAGTGCATAGTGGAGACACCTGTTCATCAAGAATTTTTTTTTTTGTGAGCCATCATCTCTCGAGATTTTTTCGAAAAGATTTGCATCAGATCTTTTAGATGATTTCTTCAATGCCTTGGAATCAAGTATGGTTGACCATCGTACGGTGGCAATAAAAAAGTCTTTAGCAAAGTTTGACAAATTGCCTACCCTGTCTTTGTTGGTAGCTATAAATGGCTCATTGCAAGAAGAAAGAATATTTGATGCCATGAGAGAAGCACAAACTGGGCAATAGATGGAAAGTACCTTGAATCATAGTTAGCAGGGTGCCTTCGATCGAATTTGAGCAAGGGTCTATACAAATCATGGAGAGGTATTTTTTTATAGATGGTCCACACAGCACACAAGATGTTGATAGCACTTGCAAAATAAAGGTTAACAATCACCTAGCAGATGTTTTGAAATTGGCTAAGATGATAATGTGGGATGAAGCACCCATGACTCATTGATTCACATTTGAAGCATTAGATAGGACATCGCAAGATGTCATGAGGAATGATCAACATTTTGGTGGAAAGGTGGTGGTGTTAGGGGTAGATTTTAGGCACTTCTTGCTAGTGCTTCCAAAGGCAAGACGAGAGGACATTCTCAATACTATGTTGTGTCACTTAAGGGTTTGGAGATGCATTAAAGTATTGAAGCTGACATAGAATATGTGGGTTCTTCAAAATGGTTACAATTCAATTGAGCAAGAATTCATAAAATGGGTTTTAGATATTGAAATGTAACAAGTAGATGTGTGAAAGAAGATATTATTGCAATTCCATCAGAAATGCTTTTGCAAACAAAATCCATGGAAGGCTTGATTGGATGGGTGTATAGAGGACTTTCAAGAGTTGTAAATTATGCACCATATTTTTGAGACCATGCTATTCTTGTACCTCGGAACCTTGAGGTTGATGCAGTTGATACCACCACACTAAAGGAAATGCCTAAGGAGGAAAAGGAGTACCTAAGTGCAGACTTTGTGGATAACTCAGGTGGAGATTCCTTTTTTTTTAGTAGAGTTTAGATATTGGTGGTGGATACCCTCCTCATCGGTTGGTTGAAAAAAAAAAAAAAATGCTCTAGTAATTTTGTTGCATGAGATAATTGTGCAATGGGACCCGATTGATATGTTTCACACGAAGGGCATTAGAAGCTGAAATTATTACCGGTACCAATACTAGGGATAGAACATTCATTCCAAGGGTAACATTCATTCCGAGCAACCTGAAACTTCCATTCTATAATATGAGAAGAATGCAGTTTCCTATCCGATTGACATTGGGCATGATAGTTAATAAGTCACATGGCCAAACAATTTTTATTCTAGGGCTCTACTTAGCGATGCCGATGCTCAGTCATGGGCTACTTTAAATGGCTTTCAAGCACATGTCTGATCATTGAGAGCTATCAAGGTGTTCCTTCCAAAGAGTGTGTATTGTGCCAATAATGAGGTTGCAGGAATAATTTCTACCACAAATAATGTATATAAGAGCCAATGACAAGAGCCTAAGAGTATGCCATTGGTATGCAATTGTTCTTTCCTTGACAATGTTTTCTTTTTATGAGTTTTGTGTGTTCACTATTTTGTGAAAAATAATTTTCCTTCAAGTTATGGATTTGCTATATATCACTTATTATTTTCTCTAGAAATTATGGTTTTGAAAGTCTTTATTGCTCTCCCCTTTATATAGATTGACACATATGTATTTACTTTTGCATTTGGTACAGCATGTCTAGATCCTTTACTTTTACCAGTGGCAACAGGTACATAATTTCTTAATAGCCAAGTTTAATTTTGATCTATTTAATAGTACAATCAGTGACTTCTAGAAATATATAGATCTTGAGGGCCGGGGATCTCTAGAGCATGCACAGCTATTGCTTGATCTTCTAGAGCTCTCGAACTACCTTGGGTAGATAAACCTAAGTATTTTTTGTGGTTTTATGACCTTTCTCTTGTGGTTTTATGGCCTTTTTCTTATCCCTAGCAAGAAAATGAGCAATCAGTGGATTTGCCAACCATTAACTCCAATTATGTATGGCATTGAACACCCACAAGTGCAGGTGCTCATGCCCACCCAATCATAGGAAGAATTGAACTCTCTCCCAAATCCTCAAGGATTGCATTGGGCATGTTATCAAGGCGAGACTTATTGATTGATTGATTTTCTTATTCCCATGTACACTTCATTCCATGTCATCCTACCTAATTGCCGAGTTGGAGTGCAAGTAGAGTCATGGGTCATTTCTAGCAAAACAAAGAATTCTCAAACTGGAGGCCATGCCTCCTTGGTTAGCGAGCTTAGTCATGCAAGAAAAGAGGACAGCTCAAAATCCAAAGGCTACAGCTTAAAATTTTGGATTATATATGAGTACATAAACATGCTATTGTTTTCCTTTTAGGGTTGTTCCTAATCTCCATATTGACCATCCTTTGGAGGGACGAATCCACTTGGGATTTTACAGTGTGGTTGCACGGTGAGTTCATGGGACAACTGGACCACAAAACATCTCAGTCTCTTGGCTAGGATACACAATGCATGTGAGAACATAGGTTTTCCAAGGGTGAATTTAGACTATGGGTATACCTTGTGTGCATTGTACCTGAAGTAAGTACTCTAACTAATAAGCTAGATTTTATCAACATATAGTTATAAAAGTCTTTTGGCACAATAAATATAGTTCTTAAATTATCTTTTTGTTTGGCGTGGGTTCAGATCAGATTCTTTATGCTGTGCAGTTATACATCCGTCATCGACAGTAGACGTGGGAGACATGGGACACATTCCTAAAGAATTTTTCCTTAGGAAGTTTTGTGTGCCTATTGCAGATTTTGTATCTTCGGATATGTCTCTGTTCAAGGAATGTACCTTTGGATATATGAGTTAGTTCTCAGATGTAGATATTGCATGTTCGGATATATGACTCCATTTTTTAATGTAATATTTTAAAGTATTGGGCACATTCCAGTAGACTTTTTCCTTAGGGGGGTTTGTGTATCTATTGCAAATTTTGTATATCTAGATATGACTCTGTTTGTGGATTTAATTTGGATATATGAGTTAGTTCTCGGATGTAGATATTGCATGTTCGAATATATGACTCCATTTTTTAATGTAATATTTTGAAGTACTCTTTTATGGAGCATTTTTTGGTTGCAGTTTGTTGCTTCCATTTAAAAATTTTAAGCACATTCTTGAAATTGTCTTTTTTCAATTTTAAGTTCAATTGAATTACAGGCATTTTGATTATCATTTAAATTAAATATCTTGAATTTTATACATACATATATATATACATACATATATGCATAGACACACACACACACACACACACACACACACACACACACACACACATATATATAGAGAGAGAGATACATACATATACATGTATGTATGTATGGATGCACAACAAGACAAAGCATCTACAGATGTGCACACAGTCGCGTTTACTGAACTTTAAAAAAAACTTGTGGGCACATCTATTTGCATGTCTAGAGACCCGCATCTAAAGGTGTGTCTATATAGTAGATAGACACGCCTATAGACCCACATATAGACACGTAAATAGACGCTCTACTATAAAATTTTAAAAACAAACAAACGAATCCTTAAACGCATTTATAGATGCATTTATAGATGCGTTTATAAACGCATTTATAGATGCGCAAATAGATGCCCCTCGAACAGATAAATGCATATATAGACGCATCTATAGACGGTATGATAGACGCGCTACATAATATTTTTTAAATTTTGTGTGCTTGAACAAAATGCTGTGTATGTTGTGTATGCTATGTAGTTACAGCAATCCCATTTTCACATTGTGTAATTCAATTCTTATAGCCAACCACATTTTAATTAGCACTCTTGCAAGCATGTCTATAGCCGACAATTACAATTCCAAATAAAACATTACAACTCCAAAACATTTAGTTCACAAGGCATTAATTGATAGAATGTTGCACAAGAAAATTGAAAGCCAAAAAAATATAAAGAGTCTGTATAAATTCATAGCTCAAAAAATGCTTGTATGTACATATAACACGAAGCTAAGCCACGTCCTGTGGCTTCAAGTACCAAAAATAAGAGGAGTATATATACAAGAGGCACGAAGACAAGCCAGTGGCTTTAAGTACAGAAAAGAGTAGCTAGCACTACTTCTATGACTAATCTAAGTTCTCCATGTCCTCGCTCCCTTCTACGCTCCTTTTTGCACTCCCTTCTCTGCCTCTGTCTTCCTCATCTTCTTGTGCAGGGGCCTATAAACAAGGGACAACATATATCAATGTATGAAAAATTAAATCTTTACTTATAATATTGACATTATTTAATTACTTTCAAATACGTCGGGGGGCGCTCTAGTATCCTGGATATACTGCTCCTTAATAATCAACCTGTCATTATAGAAGTGCTTCCATGTATCTCCTTTGTGATGGTGGTGGTGGTAGGTTGTCTCGACAGCAGTAGGGTACCTGCCCACGATATCAAGCTGCAAGATGACACAATTTGTGGAGGGGTTAGTACAAAGAAACAACCTCCTAATAAACTACATAAACATTATAATTTAAGATCGATACTTACAAATTGGGCCTCCCATGATTCAACACCCCCTTGCTCCAAAATGCACGCCTCCATATTTTTCCATTTAGATCCTTCGTGCCTCCACGTGCTGCAGACTGGGTTCCTCCCTCGTTGACTTCATTGCTTTCTTCCACTTACGCTTGTGAGTGGTGTGGGGTGGGCCCCTTGGTGGTTGACCTCCCTCGAGTCTGGCAAGCTCTGCTAGTGCCTACCTCTTAAGCGAAGATCTTTATCGTAACAATCTTTGACTTGGCCCATTTATCTGTGAACTGAACATTGGGGGGGTTAGGATACCTAGAGCGAACAGTAGCGAGGGTCTCATCAGCCAACCTCTTTGGATGGTCTTTGTAGTGGATAAAGCAATCTTTGTAATTGTTAGCAATTACAGAGTGCATGAAGGCCATGATGTCCTTCCCCCGTGCATCCATCAAGATGCCTCCTATCTAAGTGATGTCATAGTAGATCATACCATCATTCGGAGCCACATCTAAATCATCTGAAACATCCTCGTCCCCACCACCGACCCTCCCAAAGCACTATGCCATGCATCCCCCACTGCTCTCCTTGCTACTACATTTGCTACTGTGTCGTGTCGAGCTAGTACATTGGTCACTCGTAGCTGGAGACTGCACGGGACTACGTGGACCACTCGTAGCGGGAGAATTGAGTTTCGATTGCACAGGAGTATGCCGACGGCTCTGTGAGGTAGAAGGGCCTCCTGATGGCATCAAAGAAGGGGCATAGGATGGCATGGGGGAAGGGGCTCGGCTGTGTAGCCAGCTGGGCTGTGTTGACTTCGCTGGGGTAATCTCAGCTGGTGTGGGGTTGGGGTGGTTTGGAGTTTGTAGTGCCGACTCCTAGGGGGTGTTTAGAGTACCCGTCATGTAGCCATTGTTATGGATAAATTTGTCTAAGGAAAAAGGCATAAATATGAGTGTGTATTTGTATGTGTGGCAATAGTATAATAAAATATGGAGTGCATAGGGCCCAGGGTTGAGGTGGCAGGGCATGAGCATGTGCCACCCTTCCACATAAGAGGACCCATAAGGTGTGATGTACATAATCCATGGTAGTAATATTATAAAATGTAAGGTGGCATGGGTCCTCCATGCCACCCCTCCACCTAGGCTGCATTTAGTGAGATATGGCCCAAAGTCCATGGGAGAAGTAATATAAAATAGCTAGAGATGGATATTATATTGGGTTATTCCTCCATATAGGATAGGCCCATGTGGGGGAGGTATAGAAGGTCCAAGAGTGAAAGTTAAATAATGGGGAAAGTATGATGAGGTGGCAAGATTCCTTGTGCCAACCCTCCACTTGTCCTCCTAGAGGTTTGAACGTATTATAAAATTAGGGAGAGACCAAGGGAGTATCATAGACTTGAGATATGGGGCTTGATTTATGTGAGAAAATGAGGCAAAGGGTTGTCTCACACAATTCAGAGTGCATAACCACCTAGCCCACATGGGAGACTTTTCCACACACACCATGCATGTGGGACGATGCATTTATTGGAAGAGACCCCCTCTCTTGGCTATAAAAGGAGGGGACTATTCCTTGATGAGACATGCTCATTCTTATAAAGCCACCTAGCTAGTACTTTGATTTCCCCCTCCCCTTCCTTTCAAATAAAGCATGGCCCTCTTCCCTTGATGTCTCCATCTTTACATTCCTCCTCCAATCATGTACATGCTTCTCTTCCAATCATGTACATGCTTCTCTTCCCCCACTCCCTTTCCCCTTGTACCATAAACTCCCTCTTCATTCCCTCCCCCTCCCCTTCTAATGCCTTTTCCTCTCCCATTATAACGTTTTGCCCTCATGTTCTCCTTTCCTCTATGGCCCTTGAGCATCGCCATGCTTAGTGTCTAGCCTTTTGTCCTGATTTCTTTTCTTGCTAACAGAAATGGTGTGGCGGCTGGGATCGAAATCTCCATGACTAGTGGTGTAAATCCTGTTACTCCTACCTCTGGATGCGGCTCTGCGGCCTATTCTGTGTGTAGTTCTCTACTTTTGCACCTCCAAATTGCATGCCTTCCCTGTCTCTACGGCTGCAAAACCTCCCTGCTTCTGTGCTTCTAGTCGGCCTGCTTTTTGCTTGCAGTTCCTATGTGTATTATGGCTGGCAAATCTTTTGCTTATACCGATCGCATCTATAGAACTACAACATCTGTGCTCCTGCGTGCGCATTCGCACGAATGTGCATCCACTGTGTACACTCGTGCACATCGCAGACAGATTGCGACAGTTTTCTGGGCTCTTGCGTCTTCTAGTCACGGATAGTTTTTTTGAATTTTTGCAAAAGTGTAACAGATGCCGTGCCCCCCCTCTCTCTTCTAATCACCATCGATTTCTCCCACCTGATCATCCTAGATATGTTGCCCCTTGGAATGAAGTCCTTCCACAATCACTCACTGCGGGAGATTGGATGAGAATTTGGAACGGTTCCACGACTCCTCCACCACTTGGCATGAGCCGGTAAGGGTTTGTAACTTTTGTGTGCTATATTGGCTAGAAATAAAGATTGCCCAATAATACCAACTTTTTTTTAGATACTCCATCTTTTATCGTTTACCATATTGGTCCCACCTCAAGATCAATCACTTGCTTGATCCCATGCATATCTTCAAGAATGTGGCATCTACCATTTGGGAACATTTGAATGGGACACGAGATTTTGCAGGCATAAGGGAGGATCTACGTACTGTGACATGAAGTTGGGGGTAATAAACATCACGCACCTCTTCACTTCCTGCAGCATTCGAACTGACTGCCAAAGATACTTATCATTGAGAATGAGACATTAGAAAGAAGCTTTTATGCCAAGATACCACACCATACTTTCCTCCCTTAGATGAGAATGAAGATGGTAACATCCCAAGTGATGTTGTAGTCAAGCATAGGGAGAAGGAAAGGATCAGCAGAGGCCATAATCTCAGCGAGCCGGTCTACACCAAAGAGAAGAGTGATACGTTGTTGAAAGAAGATCTTGCAGCTCAACATGACATGAACTGATATATATCAAGGAGTTTGAAGGGGCTGATTAGGTCGAATGGGTAGATTCCAAGGAAACATTGCACCTCCTTCATAGACTCCTTTATACTTAGCTCAAAACACTCTACAAACTGTCATTAGACATAGAGGCCTATAACTTTCAATAGAGATATGATATCAGAGATTCAAGTACACAAAGAGATGCGCCCTGAGATGGGCTTCGCGCTGATATAAGTTTCATTGAAAACAGACAGACGGTTGAAGAGATATGGACAGATTACTGGAAGGGAGTAAAAACTATCATGAAAACAAACTGTCAAACACAGAGACTCATAACTTTTTACAGCAGTATCTGATTCAAGATCTGATCAATAGAAACATGCGCCTTGAAGAGAGCTTCGCGCTGATATAAATTTCATTGAAAAAGACAGACGGTTGAAGAGATATGGACAGTTTACTGGAAGGGGGTAAAAACTGTCATGAAAATAGACTGTCAAACACAGAGACTCATAACTTTTTGCAGCAATATCTGATTCAAAATCTGATCACATAGAAACATGCGGTTGAAGAGAGCTTCGTGCTGATATAAATTTCATTACAATCGGACTATCGAGCAGAAAGTTATGAGCAAAACACTAACAGGGGGTCAAACTGTCATGAAAACTACCCTCCAGCTAGGCTAATTTCACCTGAGCAGGATGCTCCCTCAAGACTCCACCTTCATCAACGATCCACCCCTCATAGATTTCGCCTAGAAGAGGGGAAGAAGTTTGCATAGTGGCTCGGGAAACAAATGGACCATGTGTGCACAGTGAGCAGCCAAATAGAAAGAACTTTTAAGGCTTTGAAAGAAAGAAAAGGGAAGAGACACTCAAGAGAGAGAGAGAACCTGAAGTGACCTTCATTACAAATAGAGTGAGAATCCACCTCAACACTATAAACACAAGGGAGAAGGAGAGGTTTCATACATACAAGAGGGAGCGGAAGCTCCAAGACTACTCATAGAGAGAGAATAAACTAGAGAGAGAAGGACTCAAGAGTCTACATAAGAGAATATCTACAAGAGGAAGAGAAGGCTCATGGAAGAGGCTTGGGGAGACTAGAACTACAGCAACATAAGGCCCAATGGTGGAAGAGATTCTGATGAACAAGGGAGAGGAGGGCTCCTTTTATAGAGACTTTGTTACCCTCCTTCACCCATTTACAATTGCTACCTGTAGATTCCTTTCCCCATCAATCACATAAGCACGTATGTCACCATCCATGTCCTTTTTGGCTACTCTTGCCATGTGTCCCATCAAAAGATGCTCAAGACTCTTAAAATATTGAGAAAGTCAAGAGTCTCCTCACATGGAGCCCATAGGGACTCTCTCTTTTCCACATGTCCACATCCTTCTTATTCCACATAGGAGTTCTAGAAGGATTCCTCTTGACTTCACACTCCTCCACATGCCTTCCACACGCTTGGCATGTGGCCTCTGTTATATTATTGGAACACATGGACATGAGCGCACCTCTTTATATGACTCACTCTTCCTATTTTCTAAAAAACTCCATAATATCCCATACACAAATAACTCTCACCCCATACCAAGGTATTTATAATTCATACCTATGGTATTTACAATGAGCCATTCCACTCATCCTCTCAATCCCATACAATATCATAGAAAATAGAAATAAGTGAGAGCCACTAGGCTATCACTTGATACTCAAACCCTTATCAAACATAGAGAAAAACAATATCAATGCCAAGTTAAAAATATCAATTTTTGGCGTCACAGTACCATAGGGAGGATGCATGAAGCTTAGCCACAAGAGAGACCAAAAGGGCATGTTTTTTTACCTCGTGCACTGTGGAGGTTATCAAAGCTAGAGATGGTGGCGGTGAAGTGTGCTATTACTACAGTTCGTACTCCCATTGGATGCATGAGGTGTTTGAAGGGGGCCTTTACAAAGAGCAAGAAAAGAGGTGTGGATCAATTAGATGGCTTGAAATCTCATGATTGGCACAAGATGCTCTAAGTAAGTATTTTATGTGCATAATATCTTTTTCCTTTCAAATTTGTGAGTGAATTAGAAGCAACTAATCAACCGCCTCCTCGTGTGTTCAATTCATACTACCTACTAGCATTTCTCGTAGTGCATCAAAGGACATGAAGGATTGTATTTACAAGATGGGTGAGCTTGTGAGGTACTTTACATGATACAAAATGTGATGCGTATCAATGCTCCATGCAAGGTGTTCATATTGCTAATATGGTATACTTTCTCATTTCTAGGTATGTGAGCTCAAAGGAAATAGATCCCATCACGCTTAAGAATGCTCGAGTTATGTCAGTGGAGGTGGTTTGTTTAGTCGTCTCACAAGCCAACTACATCTCATAGTGCATTTGGAGGATGAGATTGCAATATGCGATACTATACATGCATGATGGTTGTTCTTCCTCAAGCGCTTCATGAAGACATTGAAGGGCTTCATGAGACAAAATGCAAGACCCAAAGCTAGCATGGCCGAGGGTTGGTTGGTACAAGAGTCACTTGTATATATTTTTGAGTTTCTTGTTGATGTGGATAGCTCTGTCCCACGACTATGGAGAGATGATGAAGACCTAAGGATGACCTCTATTGTGTCTCAAGGGAAAGGATGCAACAAAGTAATGAACACGGAGTTGCTTAATAATATCAACCTCTATTGCATGCTTAATAGTGATGTGATGAAAAGATGGGTGACAAGATACGAGGATGCAAAGGCAAGAAGACAAGAAGAAAGGGCCCTCTTTCGTACACACCACGAATCTCGTGTGCCATACCCTCAGTATCTAAGAGCACTTCCAAAGGATATTCATGTGGATTGGCTACTTGACGAAATGGAGAAAGCAGAGAAAGATGAGGGGATGCATATCATAATGGAAGAATGGGAGTATGCTAGGGGATGCATGAGCAAGGTCGGTATATAGAATGTTATGCATAAGTTAGGAGCTTTCAATAATTTAGGTTGCTTATTTAATTGATTTTTTCTTTGTGTAGTGCACTATGTTCAATGCTATATGGTGTGAGGGCAAGCATTTTCGAACACAACGGATTGATGATAAGAGAAACACACAAGATTGCGGCATCATTGCTAGCTTTGAGGGAGCCAACGGAGCCATGGATGATTATTGTGGCATAATCCAAGATATTATTAAGCTTGACTTTCAACGCTTCTTTGTGTATGTTTTGGATGTAAAGTGGTTTAAGGACATGGTGGAAAGAGGCCCTAATGCAACAATTAAATGCCATGCAAGTGGCTTTGTAACTATTGACTCCACAAAGTTTTGGCAAAGTAAGAAGGACACACTAGTACTACCGCAACAATGTGAACAGGTACTGTACACACATATAAAAATACTCACTTTTAAATATTTGAAACCTTCGATGCAAGGAAAATAACATGATTGTATTTGTGTTTGAATTAGGTTGTCTATCAACCATAATAACACAAAGCAACTATAGACGCGCTTGGTAGACACGTAAAATAGCGGCCGCATCTATAGGCGTTGCTTTAGTAGAGGAATTACGGGCGCATCTATGTCCCTTGCTCCATGCCATCTTATGTCCCTTCTGCCATCCCGTCTTATGCCCCTTCCCCTATGCCGTCAGGAGGTCCTTCTATCTCATGGAGCCATCGACGTACTCCTGTGCCATCGAGACTCGGTTCTCCAGCTACGCGTGGTCAGCGTAGTCCCGTGCAGTCTCCAACTACGAGTGGCCAGCGTACGAGCTCGACACGACAGGGTAGCAGGCGTAGTAGCAGGGAGAGCGGTGGCGGATGCATGGCACAGTGCTCTCAGCCATGTGGCGGTGGGGAGGATGATGATTCAGATGATTCAGACGTGCCTCTGGGTGATGGTACGATTTATTATGACATCACTCAGATAGGATGCATCTTGATGGATGCGCGGGGGAAGGACATCATGGCCTTCATGCGCTCTGTAATTGCTAACAATTACAGAGATTGCTTTATCCACTACAAAGACCACCCAAAGAGGTTGGCTGATGAGACCCTCGCTACTGTTCGCTCTAGGTATCCTAACCCCCCCAATTGCCAATTCACAAATAAATGGGCCAAGTCAAAGATTGTTACGATACTTGGCAGTAAGAGATCTTCGCTTAAGAGGCAGGCACTAGCGGAGCTTGCCAGGCTTGAGGCAGGTCAACGACCAAGGGGCCCGCCCCACACCACTCACAAGCGTGAGTGGAAGAAGGCAATGAAGTTAGCGAGGGAGGACCCAATCTGCAGCACATGGAGGCACGGAGGATCCAGATGGAGGAATATGGAAGCGTGCATTTTGGAGCAGGGGGTGTTGAATCATGGGAGGCCCAATTTGTAAGTATCGATCTCAAATTATATTGCTTATGTAGTTTATTAGGAGGTTGGTTGTTTCTTTGTACTAATCCCTCCACAAAGTGTATCGCGGTCATGCAGCTTGAGATCGTGGGCAGATACCCTACTCCAGTGGAGACAGCCTACCACCGCCACCATCGCAGAGGAGATACATGGAGGCACTTCTATGATGACGGGTTGATTACTGAGGAGCAGTATACCCGGGCTACTGGAGCTGCCCCCAGGTATTTGAAAGTAATTAAATAATGCTAAAATTATAAGTAAAGATTTGATTTTTCATACATTGATATATGTTGTCCCTTGTTTACAGGCTCGTGCACAAGACGATGAGGAAGAGGAGGAAGGAGGCACAGAAGGGAGCGCAGAAGGGAGCGTGGAAGGAAGCGAGGACCTGGAGAACATAGATTAGTCGTACAAGTAGTGCTAGCTACTCTTTTTTGTACTTAAAGCCACTGGCTTGGCTTTGTGCCTCTTGTATATACACTCCTCTTATTTTTTGTACTTGAAGCCACATGACATGGCTTAGCTTCATGCTATATGTATATACAAGCACTTTTTGAGCTTTCAATTTTATTGCGTTTTGGAGTTGTAATGTTTTATTTGGAATTGTAATTAAAATGTGGTTGGCTGTAAGAATTGAATTACACAATGTGGATCACAACAAGACAAAGCACCCATAGACACGCACACAGACGCGTTTCATGAACTAAATAAAAAACTTACGGGCACGTCTATTTATGCGTCTGGAGACCCGTGTCTAATTGCGCATCTATATATCAAACTTACACGCATATAGACATGCACAAAGATGCATAAATAGACGCGCTTATAAATGCTTTTATAGACGCACGTATAGATGCAAGTCGAACGGACAGACGCGAATATAAACGCGTTTTTAAATGCACTGATAGACGCGCTTTTTTTAAAAAAAAAATTTATAGAATACTGTGTATGTTGTGTATGCTATATAGTTACAAGAATCCCATATCCACATTCTGTAATTCAATTCTTACAGCCAACCGCATTTTAATTACAATTCCAAATAAAATATTACAACTCCAAAACGCAATAAAATTGAAAGCTCAAAAAGTGCTTGTATATACATATAGCACGAAGCTAAGCCATGTCATGTGGCTTCAAGTACAAAAAATAAGGAAGCTAAGACATGTCATGTGGCTTCAAGTACAAAAAATAAGAGGAGCCTATATACAAGAGGCATGAAGCCAAGCCAGTGGCTTTAAGTACAAAAAAGAATAGTAGCACTACTTCTACGACTAATCCTCGCTGCCTTCCACGCTCCCTTCTGCGCTCCCTTCTGTGCCTCCTTCCTCGTCTTCCTCGTCGTCTTGTGCATGGGCCTGTAAACAAGGGACAACATATATCAATGTATGAAAAATCAAATCTTTACTTATAATTTTGGCATTATTTAATTACTTTCAAATACCTGGGGGGCCTGTCCAGTAGCTCGAGCATACTGCTCCTCAGTAATCAACCCGTCATCATAGAAGTGCCTCCATGTATCTCCTCTGGGATGGTGGCGGTGGTAGGCTGTCTCCACTGGAGTAGGGTATCTTCCCACGATCTCAAGCTGCATGACCGCGATACACTTTGTGGAGGGATTAGTACAAAGAAACAACCAACCTCCTAATAAACTACATAAGCAATATAATTTGAGATCGATACTTACAAATTGGGCCTCCCATGATTCAACACCCCCTGCTCCAAAATGCACGCTTCCATATTCCTCCATCTGGATCCTCCATGCCTCCATGTGCTGCAGACTGGGCTCCTCCCTCGCTGACTTCATTGCCTTCTTCCACTCACGCTTGTGAGCGGTGTGGGGTGGGCCCCTTGGAGGTTGACCTGCCTCAAGCCTGGCAAGCTCCGCTAGTGCCTGCCTCTTAAGGGAAGATCTTTTATTGCTAAGTATCGTAACAATCTTTGACTTCCCCCATTTATCTGTGAACTGGCGATTGGGGGGGTTAGGATACCTAGAGCGAACAGTAGCGAGGGTCTCATCAGCCAACCTCTTTGGGTGGTCTTTATAGTGGATAAAGCAATCTCTGTAATTGTTAGCAATTACAGAGCGCATGAAGGCCATGATGTCCTTCCCCCGCGCATCCATCAAGATGCCTCCTGTCTTAGTGATGTCATAATAAATCGTACCATCACCCAGAGGCATGTCTAAATCATCTGAATCATCCTTCTCCTCACTGCCACATGGCCGAAAGCACTGTGCCATGCATCCGCCACCGCTCTCCCTGCTACTACGCCTACTACCCTGTCGTGTCGAGCTCATACGCTGGCCAATCGTAGCTGGGGACTGCACGGGACTATGCTGACCACTCGTAGCTGGAGAACCGAGTCTCGACGGCTGGGGAGTATGTCGACGGCTCGTCGAGACAGAAGGACCTCCTGACGGCATGGGGAAAGGGGCATAAGACGGGATGGCAGAAGGGACATAAGATGGCATGGGGGAAGGGGCATAAGATGGTACGGGGGAAGGGGCATAAGACGACTGTGCGGACTCCGCTGGGGTGATCTCGGGCGGTGTGGGGTGGCTCGGAGTCTGTAGTGCCGACTCCTGGGGAGTGTTAAGGGTACCCGTCATATACCCATATAACTCCGTAGGACTAGGAGGGTGCCCTAAAAGATTATATAAGTCCTTCCAAATCGATTCCCGCAGATCAGGTGAGCTAGAAGCACTTCCTGGCCACATGTTGAACTGGAAAATAGGAAACAAATCTATTACTTTGGGAGCTGAGAAGAAAGGGGAAGAAAAAAGAGGCTCTGTCAGAGCGCATCTATAGACCCGTCTGATTTGCGCATCTATAGATGCGTCTAACAGAGCATTTAACAATGCATTTAAAAGCGCATCTAACAGTTCGTCTAACATTCCGTCTAACAGTGCGTTTAAAAGCGCGTCTAACAGTGCATTTAAAAGTGTGTTTAACAGAGCGTCTACAAACGCGTCTGTGTGTGTCTACAACAAACCAGACGCACGGATAGACGTGCCTGTAGATGCGCTTTTAGACGCGCCCTGAGACGCGCCTATAGACGTGCTCCGACAGGCGAGAATACTAAAAAGTCGAAAAGGACGTTGCGCCTGACAAAAGAACGTGACGCTCATACCTAGATCCTACGTTTCCTGGATACGAGAAAGTACAAAACTGGAAAGAGCAAGCAAGAACAACTTCAAAAGAACTTACTTGGAAAAAGGTATGGAAGGATCTTTCTTTTCTAAACTTGTTTCTTCTCCTTGTTCGTACTCCTCCTCTCCTTTAGGCTTGGAAGCAAGTGTAGGTACGGTCCCTTTCTCTTGAGTGAAAGCTTGGAACTGTGTATGGGAGGCTCTCTCTTAAGCTTCGAATCTATGGAACTGCTAATAAAGAAGGAAGGAAGCCGCTCGCGAAGTTTAAGTAATGAAAAGAAAAGCAAAGCGAGCGGCGCGCCGAAAAGCAGGTTTAAAAGCCGCGTCTATAGTCGCGTCTATTAGCGCGTCTATAGTCGCGTCTGAATACACAGAGTAGACGCGTCTATAGTCGCGTCTATTAGCGCGTCTATAGGCGTGTTTAAATACATAGAGTAGATGCGTGTTTAGACGCACCGTTAGACGCGATGTTAGACGCGACTATAGACACAGCGATAGACACAACACAGAGTTTAAATTAAGCATTTGAAGAAGAGCAAATTTGGTGGGTTGTTTGTTTGTAGGATTTCTCCATCTTCAACAAGTAGCTCCAGTGAGGATGAATCCCTCCGTATCCACCATCGCGAAATGTGGTTGGAGCAAAAAATAAAATGTCTGTGTGATTGATGTCGAGGAAACATGTATCGTGCACGCAGGATTACGCTCAATCATATCTCAAAGTATGGAGAAAGTGATGTGACCATAAACAGGGTAAGGGTTTGTAAGTTAAGGTTGATTGAGATACCTATGGGTGTTCATATGTTTGAGTTATGATCCCGTTTTAATTTGATACAGGATGCAGTGCCACACCCGCACATGTTACCCTATGCCCATCGTGAGGAGGCGAAGCATCGGCGATATGAGGTGGGATCTTCAGGAGGGACCGTTACGGATGCATGGAGTGATGGTGATAGTAGCCCTCCGCCATTACCTCATGAAGCCGTGGAGGAGGAGGTGTTTGATGATATGGTGCGGGATTTATATGTCCATCAAGGGAAGGATAATAGCATGGAGCAGGATGATCTTTTTACCACAGCATCGACTCCACTGTTTGAGGGGTGCACATTCTCTGTTCTACGTGCCTCCCTTGGGTTACTAAACTTGCAAACCATCTATGGATGGAGCAATGCAAGTTTGAATGCATTACTCAAGTAAGCCTTAAAGTCGATTTTGCAAACATGGTGAATTATGCGCGTGGGTCAATTACTCGAATGCTTTTCCTCATTTATGGTCTTCACGTGCAGGCTATTGCGTAAAATGCTAAGGGAGAATAAATTACCGACCTCAAGAGATATGGCAAGGCAACATGTGACCTCTCTTGGAGGATTAGATTACAAGCGCATCCATGCATGTGTCAACGATTGCGTTTTGTTTCGTGGACTACATAAGGATGCAAGAGAGTATCCTACTTGTGGAGAGGCAAGATATAGAGCAGATCTCAAAACCTTGGACGTGCCTCGTAAGGTATTGCGACATTTTCCCATAATCCCTCGCATCCAACATATGTTCAAGTGCAAATCTATTGCAGAGCTCATGCCATGGCATTCCTCCCATCGATCAACCGATGGCAAGTGGAGAACTCCCGCGGACTCTCCAGCGTGGAAGCATATTGAAGACACATGGCCAAGCTTCAAGGAAGAACCTAGGAGCTTGAGACTTGGATTGGGTATGGACGGTGTGAACATATTTGGTCTCAAAAGCACGTCTTACAGTGTATGGCCAATGGTATTGGTGAATTACAATCTTCCACCCTCTATGGCTATTAAGAAAGGACATGTCATGCTGTCCCTTCTAATTCCAAGGAAACATAAAGTCCAAAATCCTGATGTTTATTTGGAGCCTTTGATTGATGAGCTAGAGATACTTTGGAGAGGTATCGAGGTGCATGATGTGAGCAGGCCTCCCTCGTCACGAGACTTCAACTGCAAAGCAGTCTTGATGTGGACGATGCATGACTTCCCAGGCTATGGCAAGTGTTCAGGTAAGCATTGCATTTTTTAATTATGAATAGGCAAAGGACGTGGCACCCTAAACCCGCCTTCCACTCTTAATTTCATCTATTGTTCAGGTCTCACTACATCGGGTTACCATGCATGTCCTGTTTGTGGTCCTTCGCTAGTTGCCTCACGGGCAGACGCATTGAATAAGGTCATCTATGAGAATCACCATCGATTTCTCCCACCTGATCATCCTAGATATGTTCCCCCTTGGAATGAAGTCCTCCTACAATCACTCACCGCGGGAGAATGGATGAGAATTTGGGATGGTTCCACGACTCCTCCACCACTTGGCATGAGCCGGTAAGGGTTTGTAACTCTTGGCTGGAAGTAAAGATTGGCTATATTGGTTGAAAGTAAAGTTTGCACGCTAACACTTTATTTTGTTTAGATACTCCATCTTTTATCGTTTACCATATTGGTCCCACCTCAAGATCAATCACCTGCTCGATCCCATGCATATCTTCAAGAATGTGACATCTACCATTTGGGAGCACTTGAATGGGACACGAGATTCAGCAGGCATAAGGGAGGATCTACGTACCACAGGGAGGATGCATGAAGCTTGGCCTCAAGAGAGACCAAATGGGCGTGTTTTTTTACCTCGTGCACCGTGGATGTTATCAAAGCTAGAGATGGCGATGGTGAAGCGCGCTATTACTACAATTCGTACTCCCACTGGATGCATGAGGTGTTTGAAGGAAGCCTTTACAAAGAGCAAGAAAAGAGGTGTAGAGCAATTATATGGCTTGAAATCTCATGATTGGCAAAAGATGCTCCAAGTAAGTATTTTATATGCATAATATCTTTTTCCTTTCAAATTTGTGAGTGAATAGCTATAAGCAACTAATCAACCACCTCCTCGCGGTTCAGTTCATACTACCTACTAGCATTTCACGTAGTGCATCAAAGGACGTGAAAGATTGTATTTACAAGATGGGCGAGCTTGTGAGGTATGTGAGCTCAAAGGAAATAGATCCCACCACGCTTGAGAATGCTCGAGTTATGCCAGTGGAGGTGGTTTGTTTAGTGGAGGAGACATTTCCACGTTCAATTCTCACAAGCCAACAACATCTCATAGTACATTTGGTGGATGAGATTGCTATATGCGGTACTATACATGCACGATGGTTGTTCTTCCTCGAGCGCTTCATGAAGACCTTGAAGGGCTTCGTGAGACAAAATGCAAGACCCGAAGGTAGCATGGCCGAGGGTTGGTTGGTACAAGAGTCACTTGTATATATTTCTGAGTTTCTTGTTGATGTGGATAGCTCTCTCCCACGACTATGGAGAGATGATGAAGACCTAAGGATGACCTCTATTGTGCCTCAAGGAAAAGGATGCAACAAAGTAATAGACACGGAGTTGCATAATAGTATCAACCTCTTTTGCGTGCTTAATAGTGATGTGATGAAAAGATGGGTGACAAGATACGAGGATGCAAAGGCAAGAAGACAAGAAGAAAGGGCCCTCTTTCGTACACACCACGGATCTTGTGTGCCATACCCTCAGCATCTAAGAGCACTTCCAAAGGATATTCATGTGGATTGGCTACTTGATGAAATGGAGAAAGCAGAGAAAGACGAGGGGATGCATATCACAATGGAAGAATGGGAGTATGCTAAGGGATGCATGAGCAAGGTCGGTATATAGAATGTTATGCATAAGTTAGGAGCTTTTTATAATTTAGATTGCTTATATAATTGATTTTTTCTTGGTGTAGTGCACTATGTTCAATGCTATATGGTGTGAGGGCAAGCATTTTCAAACACAACGGATTGATGATAAGAGAAACACACAAGATTGCGGCATTGCTAGCTTTGAGGGAGCCAATGGAGCCATGGATGATTATTGTGGCATAATCCAAGATATCATTATGCTTGACTTTCGACGCTTCTTTGTGTATGTTTTGGATATAAAGTGGTTTAAGGACGTGGTGGAAAGAGGCCCTAATGCAACAATCAAACGCCATGCAAGTGGCTTTGTAACTATTGACTCGACAAAGTTTTGGCAAAGTAGGAAGGACACACTAGTACTACCGCAACAATGTGAACAGGTACTGTGCACACACATAAAAATACTCGCTTTTAAATATTTGAAGCAAGAAAAGTAACATGATTATATTTGTGTTTGAATTAGGTTGTCTATCAACCAATGGTGGATAATAATAGATGGTGGCATGTCATACCTATTATGCCACGTTCCAAAGTGATGTATAGTACATTTACTAATATGGAGCGTATGGAGGATGATCATGGCCATGGATGTGATGATGACCATGATACAAGAGAGGAGGATGATCATGAGATAGGAGATATAGATATTGAGACTGGCATTACCCGTGAGGACGAGCCTACCATTGGAGATGTTGATTTCGATGAGCACATGAGTGGCACAAGTAGTAGTGGGTTGAATGTATTTGTAGATCTAAACACTTGTTTGGATTTTGAAGTAGATAGTTTGGCAAGGGTTGATCTCATTGAGGACAAGATTGAACCGTAGCCCCACAATTGATATTGGCAAAACTATTTTACATATTCTCATTCTCCTCATTTCACTTAATTCTTGTATATGTGGGCTTGCAAAAAATTATGTGCTTTGGTAATCATGGGCAATGTTTGGAAAGCAATGATGTACACCAAAATCTCACTTTCTATATTCTCTGGAGCACGTCTATTTACGCATCTAAATGCGCATCTGAGTCTCAGTGTAAATGCGCAAATAAACACGCAAATACACACGCAAATAGACGCGCTAATAAACGGGATGTTAGACGGGCCCGTATTTTCTCATATCAAATGCGCAAATAGACGCGGTGATTTACGCGCAAATAGACGAGCGTTTAGCCACGCATTTAGACGCGCCCGTAATTTCTCTACTAAAGCAATGCCTATAGACGCGCCCGCTATTTTGCACATCTACCAAGTGCGTCTATAGTTGCTTTGTGTTGTTGTGGATATGGGATTCTTGTAACTTTATAGCATACACAACATACATAGCATTCTGTAAAATTTAAAAAAAAAAATAAAGCGCGTCTATTAGTGCATTTAAAAATGCATTTATATACGCGTCTGTCTGTTCGACTTGCATCTATATTTGCGTCTATAAATGCGTTTATAAGCACGTCTATTTATGCATCTAAGTGCGCATCTATACGCGCGTGTGTCTGATATATAAACATGCAATTAGATGCGGGTCTCCAGACGCGAAAATAGACGTGCAAATAGATGCGCCCGTAAGTTTTTTATTTAGTTCAGTAAATGCGTCTGTGCGCACATCTATGGGTGCTTTGTCTTGTTGTGAACCAATGGTGGATAATAATAGATGGTAGCATGTCATGCCTATTATGCCACGTTCCAAAGTGATGTATAGTACATTTACTAATATGGAGCGTATGGAGGATGATCATGGCCATGGAGGTGATGATGACCATGATACGAGAGAGGAGGATGATCATGAGATAGGAGATATAGATATTTAGGCCATTATCCGTGAGGACGAGCCTACCATTGGTGATGCTGATTTTGATGAGCACATGAGTAGCACAAGTAGTAGTGGGTTGAATATATTTGTAGATCTAAACACTTGTTTGGATTTTGAAGTAGATAGTTTGGTAAGGGTTGATCTCATTGAGGATGAGATTGAACCATAGCCCATCATTGATATTGGCAAAACTATTTTACATATTGTCTCATTCTCCTCACCTCACTAAATTTTTGTATATGTGGGTTTGTAAAAAAGCATTGATGTTTTTGTTAAAATTATGTGCTTTGGTAATCATGGGCAATGTTTGGAAAGCAGTGATGTATACCAAAATCTCACTTTCGGTATTCTCTATTTTGCATCTAAATACATGTCTAATTCTTAGTGTAGATGCACTAATAGACGTGCTAATATACGTGCTAATAGATGTGCTGACAGATGCAGTGTTAGACGGGCCCGTATTTTCTCAGTGTAGACGTGCTAATAGACGTGTCAATACATGCACAAATAGATGCACTGTTAGACGTGCCCATAATTTCTTTATTCAAGCAATACGTATAGACGCGCCCGCTATTTTGTGCGTCCATCAAGCACGTCTATAGTTGCTTTGTGTTATTGTGATGTACCTTTAAATGAAAAATTATTTTAAGCTAATAAATGAGATGATTGATTACAGTTGACAACTTAACTTAATTAATCTTAATCACATTTTGAATAAAGCACTCCTATGGCTTCATTGGGATTTAATTATAAATTTTATTAAAATGCGTATAGATGTTGAAATGTGTAAATATAGCCAATCAATTACACACACACACACACACAAAGAAAGACATATATACATATATATATAGAGAGAGAGAGAGAGGGAGAGAGAGAGAGACATACATACAAATACATGTATGTATGTATGTATGCACCTTTCAATGAAAAATCATTTTAAGCTAACAAATGAGATGATTGATTATAGTTGATGACTTAACTTTATTAATCTTAATCACATTTTGAATAAAGCACTCCTATGGCTTCATTGGGATTTAATTAGAAAATTTATTAAAACGCGTATAAATGTTGAAATGTGTAAATATAGCCGATCAATTACATACACACATGTATACACACACAAAGAGAGACACACATACATATATATGTGTGTGTGTGTGTGTGTGTGTGTGTGTGTGTGTGTGTGTGTATAGAGAGAGAGAGAGAGAATCAATGCTAAAAAATCCAATTTTTACAACTAGACGTCCTTAATTAATTTCCTCGAAATTAAAGGCAACCAATGATCCGAACTTTTAGACCCAAGATAGCGAGTCTCTAACCCATCGTAGACATGTCACAATAGTGGTTGGCCTTAAGTTACTAAGGACATCTCTTGGAGGAGAAGAAAAGAGTGCCACATGGTTGGTTAATAGGAAGGGAGGTGTCAAAGGTTGGAAATTTTTGGTGAGCCAATGGAAAATTTCTCTCGAGACAATGCGAGATGAAATGTCCTTTAAGTCTCGCAGGCGAAGGTTATGGGAAGGTGGAGGAAAGAGACTCGTGTAGGCCCTTAGGACTCCGAAGATCTAAGGCTAGAAATGCTTAATAGCTTTTGAAAGATGATGTGAGTCATGCGGTTAGAAGGAGGTTGTGTGGGGAAGAGGAAGTGTGCCACAATGCCACAGGGTTGGTTGGCAAGGAGAAAGCGTCGAGGAAGTTTTGGGTGAAAGCTGTGTTGGCAAAAATTGCAGAGGCGCTTTTGTATCGCAGAAAATTCGTATAAAGTTGTACGCTGCTGCAGCAACCGTTCCCCTGCAGACGTTAACCCACACGGCAGGAAATCGGTCGTTTCCTCTTACGTTGTACGTGCCTTTCTTTTGCGTTGCATGGAGGTAATAGCAACGTGTTCCAACTCTCATCGAACACCCAAACGCCCACAAACACCGAAGAGCTCTCCATGACATGTCTGCTGGTGGGTGTACTTGCCTCACACAGAAAAAGCCGGCTCTCAAAACAAAAACCATTCGCATTCTCACCAGCTGCTGCTCCGAGAAGGGCCATGCACGTATGAGCTGTTCGGTGATAATAAGCTCTGTAGAAAGACCCCGCATCCCCACCACCAAGAATTGGAAGCAAGAGGCGGGTGACTTTTAACGCACTGCAATTAGCTGCTAGCAGCAAATGCGACCGACGAGCAAAGGATGATGAGAGGTGTGCGAATTCACAACGTTGGAAAAAAGGCCCATGGGCGGCCACAGCCCGCATCTTCAACTATTCGGGATATTCCGTTTCTCTAAGAGCCTCCCATTCTCTTTCTCTCACCGCGTGCCTACACTTTTTTCCAGACCTCCTCTCTCCTGCTCGTTGCTAGTTTATATAAATATCGGCCACTGTGCAGCTTACCCAGGCATGCCATCTCCACTCTCGCTTGCACCACCAACTGATCTTAAAATCTTTGCCACCTTTTGCAAACACGCTTCTTGTTGTGTACTATATGATCCTCTGCAGACCTTCCTTCCTCCAATCGCAACCGTCCCTCCTAACATTGCAGCTCCTTCTAACCCCCTCTACCTTGCCTTCTGTCCTCTCTCCTCCTCGCCCTTCCCCTCGGTCGCAGTCCTGAGTTCCTGGGAAGGCTGCCCCTTCACCAATCCCCTTGTGACCCAATCTTGCGATCTGACTAGGGCTCTCCAAGAAAGTCTTAATGGGCGCCCATGCTTTGGAGTTGAGATTCCTGAGTACAGACAGTCGAAGTCAGCTGCAAGATGGCCTTCCTCTCGTCTCGGATCCCAGCCAAGCATCCGCCAGAATCCTGTCTAAACAACTCCATTCATCGTTTGTACCAAATTTTTCAACACACGGATGTGCACGATCCTCCAAAAATTATATTGTCGCGTGTGTTTTTGGGCACCCAAAAGACACATGTGGAAGCCGACCGAATCTTAGAAATGTGGTTCGTCCACTGACAATGGAATGGGGCAAATGGACGAGTAAGCTTCCAGGGATTTGCCCTCCTTTCACCGCGCCACGGCCCCTTCGAGCATAGGCAATTGGAAACAGCTACGCAGGTCTCGAAGTTTTGGTGCAACCCGAAACAGACAAACGCGCATTGCATACAGGACATCGCAATCATCCGGCCATCGAGGAACTCATTGAGAAGGTGAATTATAAGAATACAGTATTCCTCCCCTACCTTCACTCAGCTGTGTAGCGTCTGCACTTTCGAGCTTTAATATCTGCCGGCAAAGCGTTCCACTAATGCTTTAATTGCACCTGGATGTCATGTTAACTTTAAAACTGTTTCGCCCATCAGGTTATATTTGACTGTCGTTTTTTCACACTCCTGGCGGTCATGGGTTCTTTAGCTGGATCACTCCTCTGCTTTTTCCAGGTAAAGGGCTGTTAGGCTTACGGATTTGCTTTCCTGAAAAGTACTACGCAACTGTCTAATTCACCCATTAGGAGCTCTTCCTCTGGGTTTGTCGTTATTGTTTGTAATTAGAAATGCAAGTTGGTAAACCTCACGAGCTTCCAAACGTGAAATCTACAAACTTAAACTTGCATTTTAAAAATAAGTGACAAGAAAGAATATCCCGTAAGTGTTGCATTGACCCGGTTTCTAAGACGACGCACTGTGTTACTGTGTATTCCCAGGGCTGTGTTTTCGTAATGGAATCCTTTTTCCACTACTTCCATTCAGCATTTCATGGATTTGATTCCGGACAACTTATCCTTCTGCTCGTCGAAGCTCTTGGTGAGTATACGTCTGAACAGTTACTGTGTCCTTTCCTATGGAATGCCCTCCACAGCTACAATGATGCAGCTAGTCTTGGTTACGCTCTTCATTCTTGTAGGCCGTGGATTCTCGTTGCAGCAACCTTCCTGGTTTTATATTGCTTCTTGAGGAATGATTCTTTTCCTGTCAGTCGGCCTAGATCCTACTACATTGCATCTTCGTTGCCTGCTAATAACTGGGGCGAAAATTCGTGCAAAAGCACTGACTCGACTATATGGCCGGTGCAGATGTATACCTCGTGGGAACGGTGATGCTTATATTTGGTATGGGTCTTTATGAGTTATTTGTGAACAACATTGACGTCTCAAGAGATATGGCTTCATCAAGATTTCCGCGCAAAAGTATATCTGGGTCGAATTTGTTCGGACTCTTTCGGCTCAGGGTATGCTAGTGTGCTCTTCTTCTTTATGGGTTCCACTAGATTACGATAGATTGAACTATACATACCGTTGTATACGTAGGTTCTTTCACTCAAACGACGCTAAACAAGAGAAAGTTTCTCTCGTATTCTAAAGCAGGGTTATTTTGCAGGAGCGTCCTTTGTGGTTGGAAATTCGGTCCCTCGATGAACTAAAGACAAAAGTAGGACATGTGATCGTGATGATACTACTTGTGGGGATGTTTGAAAAGAGCAAAAAGGTTCCCATTAATTCGGGAATCGATTTGCTATTTTTTTCAGCATCCATTCTCATGTCATCTGGATGCCTTTTCTTACTTTCCAAGTTGCAGTCATCAAAATGAAACGTAATGTAGGTGCCACATCTCTACGGAGCACTTGAATCTCCCAAAAGTGAAATTTTGCACAATGAAACTGGTCATATGTATATAAGCCAAGGAATAGATTTATATTATCCAAAACACAAGTTTAGGAATTTGAAACAAAAGTTTATGAATACGAAACACTTGTAAGTTCATGGTTCATGAATAAGAGCTAGAACATTTTAATTTCTTGTTATGAGCCTTGAAAATTGATTTGCTCTCCTTCTTTAGATATGCAAATCTACTTATTGTCTCCATCTCTTGTTTAGCATTCATTTTTAGTCTTGTGGCATAATTATAGTCGTCCATGCTTCTAGGGTAAGTTGCATTATGCCATAAATGTGAAAAATAAAAACGCAAAGAGGCACTTTATATGTCGGGGAAAAAAAGGTTTTCAATTAAAAAGTGTTTTGATAAAAAGTGAATTTAATTGAAATACCATGAAACTCTCTTTCAAACCTCTTTTCATTGTTTACTCATTCCCACTGAAGGGTGTTGACTTAGAGCATCCCTACAAGTATATCCAAGGTAAGGGAGATTTTTATTAGAAAGAATGACTATTGGTTAAGGATTCTCTCAATAGAATTAGGTATATCTAAGGGTGGATGATTTTTTCAAGTTATTTTCGTTAATAAGCTAAAATTTTATATTGGCGTCGAAAGTTTGTATGCCTTAATAAAGATAAATGTTTTAAACATTAGCCAAGATTTGAAACTTTATGCAAAAAAATTTAATGTTTCACTAGGATTTACATTTTTTCCTTCAAAATTCATAAGAAAATATATACAAAAGTACTACATTCTACCAATATTGTGAAATTTTAAAAATGAGCTTGAAAACTTTTGCCAAGATTTTATATTAATATATAAGCATAGCTTCAATAAAAACATCCTTGGTTTATGTAAGATGTTTGTATAGTATGGTTTTTATAGTTAAGATATCGGTCAAAATAGGCTCGAGTATAGCCATTTTTTGGTGAGCTTTGGTGGATGTATTACATATGAATAAGTTGTAAGAGATATATCTTAATTGTTCAAGCACCTTTTGAGCTTCTTCCATAGCCCTTGAGGAGACTTGTAAGAGCTTTCATAACTCATTGGGCTAATTCTTGATGGTAAATCCTTCACAATAGTTTGAAGATCTTTGCAACAATCAAGTTAGTCAAAGTGTGCAGTTAGGATATGGGTTAAAATAGGCTTGAATATACTCATTGTTTGGTGATCTCGTGGGTGTATGGGCCAATGTATGATTGGGTGTAGCCATTTTTTGCCAGGTTCACGGGGTCTTGCATATGGATAACTTGCTCAATTCATAACGTATGCATTTCTCAATGCACTTTGATAAACTTGGTGTCTAAAATAATGAGCTTGAAGTTGAGATTAAAACATTACACAATCGGCATCTTGAGTGAGAACATTAAACTATTACAAATGCTATAATGCCTATGAAGCCTGCATCGTTAGACTAATAGGACCTCCAAATATTTTAAAAACATCAAATAATTGTTTTACACATGCATGGAAGCAACTGTTCAATTGAAAGTGCACTATTTGAGCTTCCCATAAAGCAAAGGAGGCAAGCACTGAGAACCTTTGCTATGTGAGTGCATGCCCAATACCTTTTTCGAGTTTGGTTGGAAAGGAAAACTTTTTGAAAAGATGCACTCCAAACTTATGGAGCGACTACATGGTGGTATTAAAATTTTGATATTTGGTGATATTTATAGCCTAATTTACCCATAGATGGATGCATTAGCAAAAACTTAATTGATACATGTGCAATGCTCCTTCAATAAATTTAATTTTGCATTGGTTCCTTTTTGAGTCATTACCTTCTAATGAGACCCATAAGCATACTAAAGGTGGTTCCATTTCTTAATCAATTGACATCATCAAGCGAGCAATTTTGTCTTTTGCTTTTTTCATCCATTTTGGGCATCTTTGCACTTGTTTAATGGACACAAGCTGGTGATGTGTATAGCTTAAAGGCGGCAAAACATGGCCATGCATTTTTCCCAACATTTGACATTTATCACTTTTTCTTTCAAAGTTTCACTTCTACCATGCTGGGAAATCCTAAATAAAATATACACAGTGCATACCCATGACATGCCCTATCCCTTATGTAGAACATTCTCTTTGTATCTATGAATTGTTTCTTTCATAATTTCTTTCAGGCATTCTACTTCCTTTTTAGAATACTTTTGCTTGACATATATATCTTGGCTTCTTTCCATACGAGAACCTTTCCCTTTTAGAGACATTCTCTCCCTTTTAGGGATATTCACCTCCGTGCTCTTTGTGCTACTGATCAGGCTCTCTTAGAATGTGCACAAGTCTAAAATTTCTTATCATGAAGCTTCAAGCGAGTCCTTGTTTCTCCTCGCATCTAACTCATCTAACATAAATTGTTTCTCATTTTGTGGTTTGTTTTCTTTAATTAAAACAAGGTACAACATGGTGCAATGCATTGTCATGGGCTACAAGAGAACTAGACAGAGGCTATGAGATAGAAAAGTTGATCAACCCAATCAAGATATGAGAAGGAAGTTGTAGGCCATGGAAACCAACATTGCAGTATCCAAATGGTGATGGATGACAATTTCGCAAGTGAATGTGGAGGGAGAGAAAATGTCAGGAAAAATGCCTCCTTGTTGAGCAGCTAGCCTCGAAGGTAGTAGATGCACCCAAAACTAATGGGAGGCTGGGAGCATTTGAGGCAAGAACATCAAGCCATTTGTGGGACCACCAGGCTCATGTCCTCAAAAACTTTACCTTGCACCCGAGCATTCATCAAGTAACACCCTGGGAGTTGCATGTCCAAGAGACCATACTCTCTAAATTTGAGAGATAGACTTGATAATATGAAAAGGGTACATAGCTTAGATTAGCTAGCTACTACAAAGAGGACAACATTAGTTATGTTATATTTTTCTTTGAAACAAATATGATACTGCTATGTTATTTTCCTCTAAAACAAACATGCTTGGGTGCACAAGGCCAAAGATGTCCATTATAGGGAAAAATATGAATCTAGTGATCGGCCATCAAGTGAAAGTAATATAGCCTAATGAGAGACGCTTGTGGGCATCAACTCAATGCAACCAAATGAGACACTGCCTAAATGAGGAAGTTGTCTCTACTGTGATGTTGTTTTCATACAATAACAAGAGAATGTCTCCAAATGAGAAGGAGTTCTATAGGCTATGGAGGGAATACAAGTAGTATGAGGAGCACATCATATACATGCTTGACACAATGCATGTCGATAGTCAGAATTTCAGTGCTACTAGTTGCTGTCTTTTTTGCTCAGAAATCATTATGTTGTTTAATTTTCATTTGCATCCTATGAAATTTTGAGAGAGAGAGAGAGAAAGAGAGAGAGAGGGAAAATATTATTTTGCAAGCTTGATGGTTGAAATACCAACCATCTTGTAGGGTCTAGTTGGGGATCTAATATGTGAACTAACCTCAGCAAGCTAATTGAGTCATTGCATGATCATGTCTAGCCATGAATATATCTATATTGAAATAGTATACTATATAGCAAGTTAGTGGGCACATACAATGTGCTACATAGCTATTACAATGTGGTAATGGCACATCATGTGTAATAAAGCACATTCAATATGATAAATTGAGTGTGCTATGTGTGTACAGTGCACTACATCAATGCCCTACTGGTCTAAAGTCCCAATCCTAGCACATGAAAAGAAACTTCCAAGCTAGCCATAATGGCAAATTATGAGTACCACTATCATATGCTAGTTACCAATCTTGATCATGCATAATAATGCTTCTTTAACTATGGGACAATGCATTATTGGCTGTAGCCATTTTTTAGGAAGTTCATGATAATGATGGAGTGCCAATATTCTTTTGCTAGCTTTTGCCACTATGTTGTTTGTATTAATTTGTAGAGAAAGATTATATGAGGTTGTGGCAGCTTGTTGGGGAGGCTTGCAAGTGAGAGAGAGGGATCTACTGATCAAGGAGTGGAGGAATAGCTATAGACGCAAGAGGGGTAGCTGGTATTCATAGTGAAGTACCTGTTCCATTGAAAAGTGGAACTATCACATCAATAGTCAAGGAACTCGGTTAATTTTTGATTGCATATTATGAAATTGGGGGAAGGAGAGAGAGAGAGAGAGAATATTCTTTTACAAAATTCCAACATGGTGGTTAAAATAAAACCCAAGTGATGATTGCAACCACTATGCTAGTTGTTTGAGCTTCTATATGCTGCTTAATTTTCATTTGCATCTTATGAAAATTTTTTGGGGGGGGGGGGGGGGGGCAGAGAGAGAGTATTATTTTTCAAGCGACTGCCATAGTGGTTGAAATGATGACCGCACCATGCTTGCGGTTGTAGCCTGTAGACATCATGTTAGTACATAGGTTTCAAATGTACTCTTAGTTATTTATTGGATGAGCAGACAACTAAGATGCAAGTCTAAGAACCCTAACATAAGGATCAAGAAGAGGAGCATTGAGCATTCTAAGTCTTGTTATGTTAGGAGACTCAAGGACAAGAATGTGTGTTGCTAAAAGACATTCATACACTTCGACCTAGCCTAGAAAGATTTGAATGGCTTGATATGTCATCATACTAGAACATTCCTTCATTGAGATAGATGGCCATGTCGTTCAAATGAATGTTCCATCTATCGGCCACTTGTATCCTTAATGTGGTGTGTTGCAAGCGAAAGAAAGTTTGACACACTACATCTTGTGTGGGAGCCAATGATTTGTCCAAAGAGAGGTTTTTAGTGGCATCAAACTGATTGAATTCATGGCATATGCCCATGGACTAGTGTGAAGGAGAAGCAATTTATCTTCCCAAATGAATTTAGGAAAGACAACCCTATCGTTGTAAAATTGAGAAGATTTGAAATGGTTGATGTTGTTGGACCAAACAATAAGACATGACTATTGTCATACAAGGCCACTCCACCATAGGAGCTTGCCAACCACATAGTAAAATGCATCTCAAAATATGTGCTTCATAATTTCACAATATGATGGCAAGACAAGCAATTCAAGATATGCCTTGCCAATTTTCCCAAAGGACACATTGATCTCTGTGGTTATGATTTTGCTAAAAATTACTCTTTTCAAGAATTTGGTGAAATAAAAAGTGCACATTGGTAGCACAAGTAGCTAACAATTTTGGTGCATATCACCTACATCTACCTATTGGATTCCATGAATGATACCAATCTTCTAGTAGACTCCAAGGAATTAGGAAAGTGTAGCACACATACTGTTTGCAAATTTTAGGTGGCAAAGAACATGACACCTTATTTTTCTAGCATGCTTGCTCATGGATTCTATTTTGCTGGAATATTTGAATCCCTCACCAATCCAAACTCCCACGCAGTTGTTTGGGATCTATCCATGAAAAGGGGAGCATGCTAGGATGCGGTACCATCATTAAGCGAGATCTTTATCGACATCAGTTAACATGACTTGAAGATAAGTTGCAAAATGCCCATTACATAGCAACACATACTTGAATCTAACCTCTCCATAGGGGTACACATCAACATATAGTAAAAAAAGGCTCAACTATGGCTTAATGTGTAGAGTGCTTCATGAGGTGAAGGTGGATGAAGTAGAAATAAGGAACATGAATGACTATGGTACCATTGATGGGATGAAAAGTTTGCACAACATATGGGGGTTTTTTAAACCACCTTTGTATCAAAACCCAACATCTTTCTTTCTTTTGTAGTGCATGCATCATGGGAGATTATGAGATGTTTGAGCACATTGTAACCATGAAACAATTGAAGATATGCCATGTTTAACCTCTACATTATGGTTGTGTTGAAGAGACAGACAATGGACCATAGTTTGGGGAGAAAATCAATGATTAAATCACTGATACATTGGAAGATGGGGGTAACTTTGCAATTCTCGTTGACTCTAAGGAGAATGAGGAAGATGATCCCATATTTTGTGTTGTAGTGTACCAATCAAAACATGGTCAAAAATTAAGTTGAAGGAAGCATTTTAGAATCATTAGGGACTGATCTATGAAAAATGGGAAGTATTAGTTGGAGGTATTGCCGATTGGTACCAAAATACATCTAAGAAAGCCACTGATCTAGACCCTTAGATAGGAAGCCACATGAATTTGTCTACTCTCATCTAGTTAGAGCTATTCAGTTTCAGATGCAAGTTGTGTGCATGGACGAAAGAAGGGTAAAAGGGTCTTCTAAATGTATGTAGACACTCATGAGCACATCATGGGGTGTCTTGCAAGCATTGATGACTGAGGTAGACAACTACTAAATTTAATGCTCAAAGCCACTCAGTCTGGGCTAGGTGCCATCTAATCAGGCTTTAGATTTATGGTCCTCAAGTCACTTAGCCAACCCAGGTTAAGTTCAAGCAATGGGTATGGGTGAACTAGGCATTACAACCAAGCAGACAAGTGGCACAACCCTAAGAATTTAGAAAGAGGAAATGTCCATTCCATGCAGCCAATCCCTAGAAGTAGTTTTGTTCCAAGTCTAAGATTGAAAAGTAGTTGTCTCAACGGTTGTCAACAATGATAGAGTCTAGAGTCCTAGGCTACTTAAGTCATGAGTCTATTTTAGAATGGGCTTCTAGTCACCCTCTTACTAGCATTGTAAGTATGGATACGAGTGGAGCCTTGCTACCCTAAGTGAGTGTGGTGCAGTGTCGTGGTGTCTTGTGTACAGAAGTGCATTGCTTTGTCTATCACAGAGGCCAAGTATGTTGCAGGCACAAAGGGTTGCAAGGAGGCTATATGGCTTGATCAGCTAGTGGGATATTTGGGAATTCATACAGGTTTACCGACATTGCATACTGATTCCATGACTGCTATTCAACTAGCATGGAATCCCATTTTTCATGCAAAGACCAAACACATTGATGTCAAGTATCATTTCATCAGGGAGGTGAGTGGACTGTACCTTCGATGTTTATATAGGTTGAGGCCTTTTGGTAATACAAGTATTGGTAATAAAGGTTGAGGCCTTTTGGTAATACAAATATTCAATTTGGCATCTTGAATATTCATTAGTTTAGTTCTTACAAACAACTCATATCATCCTTGTGTAGGATGGGACCTTTTGGTAATATAAGTATTGGATTTGGCATCTTAAATATCCATTAGCTCTTACAAATAAATCATATCATCCTTGTGCACGCTCATTCTCGTGTTCATACGATTTTGACCATGTAGCACAAAAATCAATGTTATTCCTCAATGTCTAACTTGTATGCCCGAGCACCAAGTAGGTCTCGTGCACCATGTGATTTTTAGAGAGTGCAAGAGAGGGCATCTTCCACCCAAGAACTAGATTTGTTTGCATTTGAGCATGGGGTTAACTGATCAGCTAAGTGGTGGGAGAAAAATATCATCCACATTTGGTGATCTTGTTAGGGATTTACGTGCTAAATTATCGACTAGAGAATTGAGTGGATTGAGCATAGCAGTATATTGGATTGGATGCATAGACATTTAGCACTAGCAGCTCATGTTGATAGGTGACAACGTACATACATTTACCAGATTAGCATATCATTATAAAGATACATCTGAGTGTCTAAGTATGATTTGTGGTGTTTAAAAACCTATCTGACCACCGATGTTTGGATAGAGAATTCTACCCAGGAAGGCTGCAAGTTACTTCTTACTTTGATTGGTGTCTAACACATGCTCAGAGAGAGTCCAAAGATATGTAGTCAAAGAAAGAGGAAAACTTTCCTTGAGGTAGAAGGAGTTGTCATATGAAGTTTAGAATGGAATTAGGACCAGGGATGGCTCATCAATGGCGATGAGTGAGAGTAGCAGAGACCAAGAGCTTGAGGATGGATAAGGCCTATCCACATGCTCGACGAGGTGGCAATTGACTACTATGCAAACACTAGAAGCAAGCTAGTCCCTAAGCTTCATCCATGGTGTCCCAAGGAGCTTTGACATCATTGGGGGATCCCTCACATAATGGTATAAAAAATCCAAGCATTCTTCCATGAAAAGCCGAGCATTAATCCATGAAAAGCCAAGATTTTGAGTAGACAATCAGTCTATCCATGAGCCAAACCTTAAGCATGTCTTGTGACCTAAAAACCATGAATCAACTCTGAAACTAGACAAGCCTTGGAGCTAGAATTAAGACAAAGATGACTTGCTTGTGCAATGGAGGCATGGCAAGAACCAAACTATGGACATGATATAGTAGCTGAAACATGTGCTATGAGATTCACCCTAATTAATGGAAGATGAGTTTATTAGGAAGATATATGAGAGCCTAAGAAACCATCTATGACTAATCAGACTCGCATTGCCCAAGCCAAGAATACAAAGGCCTGTCCATAATGATAAAATATACAAAAGAAAATGTATAAAATAATACGATGTTTGGTCAATACCATGAAAGTAAAAAAATTATATTTATAAACTTTCACCAAGTTTTTATATTAATATAAAATTATAGCTACTCTAAAAGAACATCTAGGCTGCCGACATGGAGAGGATGGACACTTGGCTCTAGTTGGTTTTTGAGCTAAGAGCATCTAAGTACCAAGTCCTTAATCAAACTACAAAAGGCATGGCCACGACCAAAAAGACAGTTTGCATGACCAAAAAGTTTGCATACCCTCGTACCATGAGCTGGAATAGGATAACCAATTCAAAAAACTACTGCACTTGGTTGTCTCATGTCTCTTGAACTACTCCCATGGTTAGCCCTCTATGCATAACCGTAGCATCATTGAAGTGGCACTACACGTGGAAAAAAATATCAACAAAGATAATGAGTGATCTTTACCTCGCCTCGCCAAAGGTAAGCCACATGATGGACAACTAGAACTGAGTATAACAAAGTGGCCTTGAAACAAACCGAGCTACCTAGATGGGGTTCCTCGGGGGGGTCACTATGTATAAACCCTCTATATCACGTGCATTCAAGGCCTATATTTAAAATCCCTTATCTGTAAATTTTTTCATCAATAAAATGTACCCCTTTTCTATACAAATCTGTAAATTTTTTCCAAAACTATTTTAAATAGTCCCTTATGTATATTTATTTTTGTAAATTTTAGGAATAAAAAATATCCTTCTTTTGAACTCACATGATAGGGTTACATATGATGAGTGACCCCCCCGAGTGGGGTTCCGAGTGAATTAATTGGTAGATCGATCGGCCCAAACCCGAACGATGTGGGTTGGTTCGAATCCCACTCCCTAACCACGTGGCCCTTAATGGGGGTCACAGGATCAAAGCCCTATCCTCCACCACAAGGCTATAAACGGAGGTTGCCCCCCCTCTGTGTGTGTGTGTGTGCGCGCACGCATAACCCTTCTCTCTATGACCTCTCTCTCTCTCTCTCTCTCTCTCTCTCTCTCTCTCCCTCCCTCCCTCCCTCTCCCTCCCTCTTTCTCTGTCTGTCTGTCTGTCTCTCTTTGTGTGTGTGTGCGCGTGTGCGTGTACATGTGCATGTGTGTGTGTGTGTGTGTGTGTGTGTGTGTGTGTGTGTGCATGCATAACCCCTCTCTCTCTTTCAGCACACTCTTCACCATAGAGCATCACAACAAGTAATAATCCACACCCTCCTCATTGCCCTCTGAAGCAATGACCGCGAAGATATCACCAATACGCAACATATATGTAAGTTGGTCATAATCTCTAGAGGAACTGAATCCTGCATCCTAATCATCATGTACCTCCTCCCAAGGCTAGAAGGGAGAAAGCACTCGTCGTGCCCATGGATCGGCCCATGGTATCATGGAGCACCTCACCAATCATCATCAATGCATGCGGAGCAAAAACATGCAAACCGTCGAGAAAAGATCGCGGGGTGAGACTCACCTATGCTCCTGATGGAATGGAAATCAAGAGTGCCAGACATTGAACGACAATCAAAAATACTAGCTCACCATCCTATCGTCATGCAACTGAAACGAGGAGATAGCACTAGTGGATAAGTGCTGGCTGCACCACCACACCACATCATGTGCATCCTTGAAGCGATCAACACTATGACGCAACTGGTATCGACGCAAAGCACGCTTCACGCAAGCACTTGCACCATCGTGCCCTCCCTTACCATGCCCTGTCTCGAAGTAGCTCCATGTGATCGGAATGCCTGTATCACGGTGCCATCTGCAGAACTAATAAAACTGTCTAGCAAATTTGAACTGACCACCATAGCCGTCTGACCAGATCCAACACCGCTGCCATGTGACACCATGATCCCTCAAGAAAATATCATGCAAAGTGAAGCAATGTTGCACAAATTGGGCATCATGGGATCGATCATCACTAATGTAGAAGCGACTCTCGCACAATGATGCGTGAGTCCATGGTGCTATCAATGCCATCCACATGAGCCTGTGCATGACGATAGCTAATGTGCAGAAATATAGCAACCTGCAATATGGCATATTGAAATAATTCAATATAATGAGGCCATAAAAAAACCAATAACTCAATCACACGTCACCTATTTGGAGAAATAATACTCCGATTGGATCTCATGGTGTGGTGCAAAGGTATAATTCTCCGCAAAGTCCACCACTGAGACAACCACCCTAATAGGAAATGTCCTCAAACATGCACGAAACTAACGATCCTCCCACTTCACAGTGTGCAAGTGGCGTATGTAGCGGTATAGCTTCCCTCTAAAACTGTCAATGAATACAACACGTGGTGTCTCCTTCCCCACAAGCTGCAACCTCCTCGACTGTGCACCACCATCTAATGTCAGGGTACTGTACTCATACTGTTGCCAACGAACCATCTGCACGTCACAAGTATCTAGTGCAACTCGTGGCACTCTAGCAAAGTCACCACACAAAGTACACCTGCCTTCCACACAATCAAGGGAGTGGAATAAAGCATCGCCATCTCATGTACACAATATGGAATGAATGAAGTCGCGAGGGCTAGTAGGAACCACTCCCCTATGACCATCAAGGGAACGGAATATGTCATACATCAATCCAAAATCCACATGGTAGCAACAACAGCATGTGTCATGCTCCTGAGAGCATCGCATAAACCATGGCCTGCATCGCTCAAATGACCTCTGCCCAATCCTGAACTCTGGGTGTGCCTCTACAAACTGAGTGTACAACTCAGTCTAGGTACACTGCAAAAAACATGCACCATGCTCAATGTACACACCGCATGACACCTTCTTCCGCAATGCCTTCTTGAGCATCGGGGATGCTCTGCAATGCTCCTCCCAAAACTGTTGTATGAAGGACCTAGTGGAATCATCTAACAATTGATCACTGTGAGGTGCACGACCACTCGAAGCCCAAAGAGCATCAGTCTCACTATCTTCTAGACTCTGCCTCCTAATCATGCCTGCTCGCAATGTGCGCGGTGCAATCTGAAGAAGATGTGAAGTGGTACGCACATGGCCTGTCATATGAGGTCTACTAATGGCAGCCACAATAGCACAACGTGTTGCCAAGGCATCACTGGAGTTCCTATGCTTAATAGAAGCATAGGAACATCAACGAACACTGCTAAGGACCTCGCTACATACAACCCTATCTCTATGTGCACCAAGACTAGCAAGCCTCCTACACTCTATTAAGTCAGGGTAATCAATCAGGGATGTGAGAAGAGCAGATGCAAAGTTTGCGTGAGGTCACTAAAAAAAGACGGCACAATCTTGCTAGTACGACGATAGATAGTGGACTTTGGCAAGTCACGTCGTGAAGCAACACTGCTGCTGCAAGGTGGGGCAAGGGGATCAATGGGAGATGGTAGGGTGGAGGCAGGAATGGAGGCACCAAGGGAAGGGGGGGAGGGGGAGTGGGAGGGGGAGGGGGGAGGGTGGAGGGGGAAGAGGTAGAGGTGGAGGGTAAAATGTAGGTGGCTAGGGGAAGGCGGAGGTTGGAGGTAGGGGAGTGGATGAGGATGTGGAGGGGGGGACAATGGAGGTGGGGGTGGGGGTGGGGGTGGAGGTGGAGGTGGAGGTGGAGGTGGGATGTAGAGGTGAAGGTGGGTCGGTGGTGGCAGCACGAGCTCTAGCTCTAGAGGCTCTCTTGCGCTCACGAGCCTTCCGCTTGTGCTCCTCATCAATTAGATTTGGGGGGGGGCTTTCCTACATCTTTCACGTCTACTAGCTCTATGGCTTTGAGAACCCATTCTCAATGAAAGTAGGATGGAAGGTGTGACAAAGTGATGGGGAGGCAATAATGGCTAAGAATGGGTGAAATGAACCAAAACATGGTGTCTTATAGAGAGCCTCAACTCATCCACTAGATTGCTCTTGATTATTATTGGTGGAGAAGGTGCTAAGATTGAAAATAATTGGCTACTAAAATTATGTTTGATTTTGTTTTGAAACTAATTTTTGTGGTCTACTCAAATAAGTTGATTTTAATCATATTATATATACATGGAATCCAATGTTAATTTTGAATTTTTGCATCGTTTGATTTTATTTCAGTTTAATATTCAGATAACATATGTGCCTATCTTGATTAATATTTTCATTAATGCAGAGAATAACCTATGTGATAAACCATGATCATTTGATTATTTTGCCACTTCCAAATATCTCCAAATACCTTGATGTGTGGTCATACACCATGACAATTTGATTATTTTGCCACGTTTGGATACCTCCAAATACCTCGATCATGGTCATAAACCTCGATCGAGGTATTCTATGCCTCACGCACACAGTGGTCATAAACCTCGATCGAGGTATTCTATGCCTCATGCACATCGCGGTCATAAACCTCGATCGAGGTATTCTATGCCTCACGCACATCGCGATCATAAACCTCGATCGAGGTCTTCTATGCCTCATGCACATCGCGGTCATAAACCTTGATCGAGGTATTCTATGCCTCACGCATCAAGTGTGAGATTTGTTGGGCTTCTTTACAGTTGCTAATGCATGTTTTCTGAAATTGTTATACGTATTTACCCTAATAGAGGGTTTAGAGGTGGTGTTATATGAGAAGAATGAAGTCATAGGCTTTAGACAAATACATAGTCTTGATCCTATCAATGTGTGTTGTTTTCAATGTTGGGTGAGAGAAGATGTGTAGTGATCATAATCACCAAGGTGCTAAGTCCTATAGTGCAATTAAAATATCCACATGGAGATTTTGAAACATTGGGTGATATCTTACTATGTGACATTTTTTATATGTAATCACATAGAACTCTTTGGGATCGAGATGAAATCATTCCAATTATCGAGGGGGAAAAAGTTGAGATGTTTCTTTCTGAGGAGAAGTTTAAGAACTTGTCATATTTAAGGGCTATGCTCAAAATCTTCTTTGTAACGCAAAGGCAATTAAGCTGACTAGTGAAAGGGTCATTCGAAATGCAATTGATAATATAAGAAGTCTCAGTTGTTGCTGAAGGAGAAATGTGGAGAGAATGTGGAGGGCTTGATTTCTCAAAGAGGACACTCTTGTGGTACTTGATTGCACGATTGCTATGTAAGTATAATCTTCGGTATTCAAGCAAGGCAAGGTACTGATTCTTTGACTGCATAAAAAGATTCCGTTTTCTATCGGCTATAAATGTCCATGGTAAAAAGTAATTGTTTTGATAATGTTTAGTGTCACATTATCATATGTACAGTAGTGAAGCAATGAGAGCTTATAAGCTATAGGCTAACTTGATATCAAACAACATGTTAGTGTGTAAACATGATGTGTTGAAGGTGGAGCTTGATGTCTAACATGATTTGAAACTTCAACTTGATGTCTAACATCAAGGTCAAGGTTGAACTTAATGTTCCACAAAGGTTTGGAATGTAGTAGGCCCCCTAATAGCAAGGGTTTTGGGGGGGTGGTAGCCCCCCAAGAGCATGGGGGAGGCAAAAACCCCTAGGGGTGTCTGGGGGCAATGACCCTAGTGGCAGGGTTTGAGCTCTCGATGGTGTAAGACCACTTTGTGATTTGTTGTTTTTTTGCTTGGTCTGCGCCTCTTGAATTTGATTTTAAACCTCATATTAAAGCTTAATTTTGATGCTAAACATCAAGTTGAACCTTGAAGTCGATGTCCAACATCAACTTGAAGGCTCTACTCCTTAATGAAGGCTCAATGCAATGTTCAACAACAAAATTAAGTGGCACTCATAGATCGAGGGGGACAAGGGGATGTCCTCAAGCAAAACTTGGGTGCAGGAGAACTGTAGCCTTCCATTTTGAATCAATTAACTTATAACTTGATGCAAAACATCAAGTTGGAGGTTAACTTGATGCAAAATAAAGTATTTTCACACCCAATTTTCGCTTTAGGATGTAGCTTTTTGCACACTTTTGTCTCACTTAAGGAGACTCAATTTCCATCTTCTTCCTCCAAACTACCACCCTCATCGCCATCTTCTTTGTGCCTCTAGATTTTGTACCTCTTTCTTCTCGTTGCCAAGTGTACCCAAATCTTTGCAAATTTCCTACATGCACCTTCAGGTTGTGATGCCCCAGATTGGGTTGAATTCAATGTGAACTTTTTATCTTCTCCAACCTGAACTTCTCTGGGAGCATCTTCAATGTGACAAATACCAATGATGCATCTCCATCGGACCTCTCTAATATCAAATAATACAAAGTCTTGTGGAGAAGGAAAAAGATCAAATAATCCAAAGTCTTGTGGAAAGGTTTTAAGCACAAACTATGAAGACTCAGATAGTGATATTGTATTTCTCAATGTAAATGATGGGTACAGAGTAAGGGATTTTGCATTTAGTTAGAAACTCCTTAGAAAATATTTGTGTGGCCCAAGTAACTGCCAATCTTCCTTGGTGAAACATGATAGTATTATTGTGGCAATTGCACCCTTCACAAGTAGAGAGATCATGGAAATTCCTTCCTCTAGAAGAGAAGACATACAGTCGAATTTTCCTTCTCTACCAAATCTCTCACAGGTCAGATATGGTAACAAGGACGTAGTGAAAGCAATAGGGGTTTCTTAAAAAAAGAGGCCAAAAAAATGAGACACACTGCAAAGCCCTAGCTCATATGAATCAGGAGAGGGGGAAATAGAAATTATTACTCCAGATTGCGAACTTCACTCTAGAGTTATCACAACTGAGTAGAATAAAGTAAGGGAGGCAATCAAGAAAAATAATATTGTTATTGGAAAGGTCTATAATATTCCTATTGAGAGGTTACATCATCCACCTATAGACATTGCATGTGAAGAACTTTGAAAAGAAAATGAGACTGATCAATCCACATTCAATTGTTGTTCCTTTCTTAGTTATGGTGGATCTTGAGCGGTGTCCCAACAAAGATACCTTTCAAGATGAGGAAGAAAAGATCTATGATTATTTTGTCATTGGTGGGTCACATTCAACAGAAGTAGGAAGACAACTAGTACAGGAACGTCCAAATACAATCTTCTTTAAGTATGTGGAATGTAAGGTATATGCAGGTTTATCTCTAAAAGAAGAAAAGATTCTTGCTTGGGATCATAACAACGACAATGATACTGTGGAAAAATATCATTTAGTGAGAGCATTCAAATTTTTCATCATGAGTAAGAAGACTAATTGGCTGTATATGGGAAAATTGCTGCACTTTCGAGGCGACAGAGCCTTATGCAAGTGGGAATTAAAGTTGATGAATCTGAAAGATCAGATGGACTTTGCAAATATGACCCCTTCTTACAACTTTCCTTTAGAAGGGGAGAAATTTGGGAATTACAAGATATGATTTTCTCAATGTGGGAAAATAAAGACCCTGCTACTTGCATCAAGAAACATTTTTTAGGGATTGGCAATAGATGTTGAAGCTTGTACATGCACATTATTCCTTTGTGCAAATCATATTTAGAAAAAGGGAAAAGAGTGGTTAATCCAACTCTAATAAGGAATGATGGAAGTGCTAATGTTAGCACTAAGGTAAATGAGACAATGGAAGAGCTGTCAAATGTAAGAGGCACCCTAGCATGTAATGGGAATGCAGATCTACAAACCAACGAATCACATGTGAGTTCCTCAGCACGTAATGGGAGTGTAGATTTAAATCTCTCTCTTCACTCACTACACAAGAATTACCAAGCATCTCATTCCGAAAAACAATCAGAAAAACATCCACTCTCTATAGTCGCAATGCTTGTCTAAATGCCCTTTTTTTATTTCTCCTCCCTGTCCAAAAGCATCCGTGTGTTTCGAACATCTTCGATGTTGCCTATCCAAAAGCAACCACTATAGTGACGTATGCGCTTTGCTGCACAACGACACTTTATCCTAGGAGGCCCTTCCACAGCCATTGCCATAGTTCTACTCTTCATCTAAACTAAAAATGTACTGAACAGGCACAACAATGTCACCCCTCTTACTCAGTCCCGCATCACTGCTCTCAGGCAACTCTGTCGACAACTGTGTCGCCGCTCCACTCGAACCAGCATCCGGCAATCATCTCTAAATGCCGCTTTCACATGAACATCTTCAATCTTCGCTCCTGCTCCAGATCCATCAGCCATTGCAACAGATGAGGCTTCACTACTTGTTCAAGCCACTGCTCTGTGCTTCATCTATCCATGCACCCAATGGTAATTGCTATTGCCATCATTCCCGTGCCATCGTAGGTCTTTGAATCACATTGGCTCATAGGAAGGGGGATCTGGTAACCTTGGAAAAGGCATTTGCTAACGAAAATGCTTCCCCATAAACTTATCAGCCTCTTTTCACCAAGGAGGACGAGGAGGCAATGACAGACTGAAAGAATGAGTGCACAATTCCAACCACAAACAAAGTGAATGCCTCTGTCGCTTCAGCTTCACATCGCATCAATTCTTTTGCTGTTGCGGAGAACGACTTCCACAATGCCTTCTGCCAGGTCTTCATATTTGGCTTGCCAATCCTCTTCAATTTGCACTGTCTCCGCAACCACTCGGTTTCCCTTATCTGTACCACCACCACTTTTGAAGAAGTGCTAGACCCTTTTGGTCCAGAACTAGTCGGCACCTACGGACCCTGTTGCTAACCAGAACCCGCACCAGCGCTCGCATCTCCATCCGGCCTGGTTTGTCATTCGTGTAGAACCAGTTCCCATCGATAGGTCTACAAAACAATAGCCGCACTCCATTTGGCCACCTGCCTATCCCATTTCGCCCTCACATCACCTTCAAGAGCTTCTAGGAGCAAGCCCATCTGCTCCATGTTAACACTCCAAAATATTTTTGATGGTTTTAGAGCCTCTTCTTCTTTACATGAAAGATTGAATAGTCGATATCAAGACATTATTACAAGATTTTCTTATAAGAAGATCTATGTAAATAATATGAACTAAGGCTCAATTTACTCAGATAAAACTCATAGAATTATGAAGCTATTACAACCGAATTGTGTACTCACAACCAGGACTGTGGCTCATCCCATAGGGCTTTTTGCCAGTATAAAAGACACAACTTTACTACAAAGCCTAATATGAGTAGTACACAGACAAAGCCGCGAGGGCTTGGACAAAAAGATGGAGCTCGTCGACTCCATAGACTATAACATGTGGGCCACCAATCATAGATCACCGCCAAACACCTCATGGAGATTACCAAGCATCACCAAGTCACCAAGAGCCACCATGCACCGAAGCTTCCAAATCTGCCAGAGAAAAGATTCGCCAACAATAAATCACCAAGTGGCCAATACGTAGTGCCATGCAATGACCAACCTATATGGTCCAATCAAAACAGCCAAACCAATCACGTGTTCTCCCCAAGAGGTCACATCTAACATGCCCTCCCTGGACTGAAATGGGAGAACACCCCCAAAAATTATGGACATCATAGTCCAGAAGAAACATAGCCATCATAGCCTATCAAAGAACTCTGTCTAGCATCGGAGTTAGACACTGGCACCAAAGCCAGAACACTTAATCATTTTAATAAGCATATGTCATGGCTCAGAAAGCCCAATCCTGATCAGACATGTTATCTAAAATGAATGGTCTCTTCGTCTTCCACACCAACACTCGTCCGTTGATCTCAAGACTGCTTTGAGCTAGATCTGCTAACCCAACTCATGTGTTCTTCTTCCTCTAAGTCTCCATCATCTTGCTCTAATACCACTGGTGGTTTTAGAGCCTCTTCTTCTTTATGTGAAAGATTGAACAGTCGATATCAAGACGTTATTACAAGATTTTCTTATAAGAATCTATGTAAATAATATGCAACTAAGGCTTAATTGACTCAGATAAAACTCATAGAATTATGAAGCTATTACAACCAAACTGTCTGCTCATGACCAAGACTGTGGCTCATCCCTACGAGGCTTTTTGCCAGTACAAAAGACACAACTTTACTACTACGAACCCTAATATGAGTAGTACACAAACAAAGCCACGTGGGCTTGAACAAAAAGATGGAGCTCGTCGACTCCATAGACTATGACATGTGAGCCACCGATCATAGATCACCACCAAACACCGATCAGAAACTATAATATGTGAGCCACCGATCATAGATCACCGCCAAACACCTCATGGAGATTACCAAGTGTCACCAAGTTGCCAAGAGCCACCATGTATCGAAGCCTCTAGATCTGCCCGCCAATAGTAGATCGCCAAGTGGCCACTACGTAGTGCCATGCAATGACCAGCCTATATGGTCCAATCAAAATAGCCAAACCAATCACACGTTCTCCCCAAGAGGTCGCATCTAACAATTTTTGGGTAATATTATATTTTAAGAAGGGATGGCTATTGATCCCCACCATAAAGTTGAGGCCATCCTGAATGCTAAGGTCCTTGGAATGCTAAGGAGTTGTAGAGGTCTGTGGGCTAGGTAAAGTGGCATAACTAGGTTTTTTGCCATCTGGCATATGTTTGTCAGCCCCTCACAAGGTGACTAAGAAGGATGTCCTATTTATTTGGGTAGAGAAGTAGAGAAATGCATTTTGGCCACTGCTCAAAAAGATTTTGGTAGTAGCCCCAGTGTTTTAACTGCTAGATTGCAACCTAGATTTTCATGTATTTGTAAATGCCTCTGATATTACCATTCGTGCAGTAGTGACGAAAAAAGGCAAAAAGGTTGGTATCAACCAGCATATTATGCAAGCCATAAACTCACCAGCACAGAAAGGAATTAATCCATAACTGAGAGGGAATGCTTGGGCAATTGTGAAAATTCGGTCATTGTGTGTTGGGAAACAAAATAGTGTTTCACATGGATCACCAGGCATTGTATTTAGTGAAAAAGTCAGAGCCGACAAGCAAGTTGGCAAGATGGATTCTATTGATACAAGAATTTGATTAGACAGTAGTGCATATACCAGGGAGTTGGTGGCAGACTATATGAGTCAATTGCATGTTCCCATTCAGGAAACTATGTCCATTGGGTCAAGATCCATTGGGTCAAGTGGCCTTAGTGTTGGTGCCCTATTCTAACCCCGTTCTAAAAACTATGCATAGCTCTTAGGCTACCCTAGACCTACATCCATGCAAGATTTGGTCTCCAACTGATTTGGTATGTGCCATGTGGAAGGTATAATGCATACATTTTTAGAATCCCTACTAGTGACTACGCATGAAAAATGGCGCACATACTAACCAAATAGGCATGTGGACTTATCTGTTGGGGATGAAACTTTGCATGGCTCTTAGGCTCCCTAGACCTACATCCATGCAAGATTTGGTCTCCAATTGATTTGTTATGTGCCACGTGGAAGGTATAATGCGTACATTTTTACAATCCCTACTAGTGACTACGCATGAAAAATGGCACACGCACTAACCAAATAGGCATGTGGACTTATCTATTGGGGATGAAACTTTGTGTGGCTCTTAGGCTACCCTAGATCTACATCCATGCAAGATTTAGTCTCCAACTGATTTGGTATGTGCCACGTGGAAGGTATAATGCGTACATTTTTACAATCCCTACTATGACTACATATGAAAAATGGTGCATGTACTAACCAAATATGCACGTGGACTTATCTATTGGGGATGAAAATTTGTACGGCTCTTAGGCTACCCTAGACATACATCCATGCAAGATCTGGTCTCCAACTAATTTGGTATGTGCCATGTGGAAGGTATAATGCGTACATTTTTGCAAGCACTCCCTACTAGTGACTACGTATGGAAAATGGCGCATGTACTAACCAAATATGCATGTGGACTTATTTGTTGGGGATGAAACTTTGCACCGCTCTTAAGCTACCTTAGACCTACATCCATGCAAGATTTGGTCTCCAACTGATTTGGTATACGCCACGTGGAAGGTATAATGCATACATTTTTACAATCCCTACTAGTGACTACGTATGAAAAATGGCGCATGTACTAACCAAATATGCACATGGACTTATCTGTTGGGGATGAAACTTTGCACGGCTCTTAGGCTACCCTAGATGTACATCCACGCAAGATTTGGTCTCCAATGTATTTGGTATGTGCCATGTGGAAGGTATAATGCGTACATTTTTACAATCCCTACTAGTGACTACGCATGAAAAATGGCACACGTACTAACCAAATAGGCATGTGGACTTATCTATTGGGGATGAAACTTTGCGCGGCTCTTAGGATACCCTAGACCTACATCCATGCAAGATTTGGTCTCCAACCGATTTGGTATGTGCCACGTGGAAGGTATAATGCGTACATTTTTACAATGCCTACTAGTGACTACGCATGTACTAACCAAATAGGCATGTGGACTTATTTGTTGGGGATGAAACTTTGTGCGGCTCTTAGGCTCCCTAGACCTACATCCATGCAAGATTGGGTCTCCAACTGATTTGGTATGTGCCACATGGAAGGTATAATGTGTAGATTTTCACAATCCCTACTAGTGACTACGTATAAAAAATGGTGCACGTACTAACCAAATAGGCATGTGGACTTATCTGTTGGGGATGAAACTTTGCGCGGCTCTTAGGCTACCCTAGACCTACATCCACGCAATATTTGATCTCCTACTGATTTGGTGTGTGCCACATGGAAGGTATAATGCGTACATTTTTACAATCCCTAGTAATGACTACGCATGAAAAATGGTGCACGTACTAACCAAATAGGCATGTGGACTTATCTGTTGGGGATGAAACTTTGCTCGGCTCTTTGGCTACCCTAGACCTACATCCATGCAAGGTTGTGTCTCCAACTGATTTGGTATGTGCCACGTGGAAGGTATAATGCGTACATTTTTACAATCCCTACTAGTGACTATGTATGAAAAATGGCGCACATACTAACCAAATACGCATGTGGACTTATCTGTTGGGGATGATTTTGGGCCAATCGTACATAATCATGTATTAATGTTTGACACATGTTACTACCAATGAGCACCATTCCATGCTAAACATTGACATTTTTTTGTTAATCTACAATTTACAAAAATTAGTGACAATATTAGTGTAATAATTGCAAGCATTGATATATACGAAATTAAATATGATATTCAAATGATAAAGTTCATAGCATGAGAGAGAGAGAGAGAGAGAGAGAGAGAGAGAGAGAGAGACCTTATACTTGAACACCTTTTCAATGCTTAATGTTTACAATTACTTCATACAGCATTATTTTTGAAATACCTTATGTATTACATGTGTGAATTGAGATATCTGAAATTCAAAATGATACTCCTAATTTTAAATGTTTATGTTAGATTTGAACAAAATATAAACTGAGATAAACAAAGTAAGAAGAACATCATGAAAGTACCAAAATGAATGTGTAGATCATCATCATCATTGTGCAGAAGTGTATCCCTAAACAAGATATATGTGAAGCCTAAACAATCATTTTGAATCAGAATCTGATAACTCCACATATGATCCTCTAGTGGTCCTCTGACGTGGCTCCTGTATGACCCGCTGCCCAACCGTCCGCTGTGTGCCCTCAAGAAAAGCTGGATCAGATGGGCTAGCCTCATCTCCTGGATCAAATGGGCCAGCCTCATCCTGATGAAGAGGAGGGCATGCTGCACGAGCCACTGTTGCCATCTCTGCCTCCCTCACCTCCTCTATGTATGCGTGCCTCAGCTCCTAAAGTCGTGCACCTGCGAATACTCGTGCCTCAAATCCAGTGCGAGTAATCATCTCTACATGTAGAAGATGCTGGTCTCGGCCCTGCGCAAGCTGCTGCTCCACCCAGTGTTGCAATGATATATGAAGCTCTGCCTCTTGCTCAATACGACGTGCCTCCTCTTCTCGTGACTCGTCACTTGGCATGAAATCACCATATGAGAAGCGTCGCGGAGCACACACTACAACCACTGAAGTATCAGCACCCTCCTCTGCAGCAACGCCCTCTATGCCTCCTCCCTGTAGTGCTCTGTCAAGACCATGCGATATTAGCCGGAAAAGAAATCAGGACGAGAGGCTAGAGGAAGTTGCACCCTTAGACAAAGAGAAGACTTCGAGTAAATCAATAGCTTGGCTAGGAGCTCCTCAACCAAGTCCATAAGAACGGAAAATTGTGGGTGTGCCCTTGGATTGATAAATTGCTCATGCTCAACCCCTACCACCTTGAACAAACTCAAGCATATGGTATCCACTTAATTATAGAGTGCAACAAGAGATTCAAAAGGTTAACCCACACTAGAGATTTGAAATATCTAGGGCCCTCCTGATCAAAGGAAGCTAACCAACATTCCATATGTAATAGTTGAATTTTTATAGTATAAAGACAATGGTTCTTAACTATGACCCAAGCTATTTTTGGTTCTAAAAAAAGAAATTGATCTCTCTCTCTCTCTCTCTCACTCTCTCTCTCTCCTCTCTCAGTGTCAATGAGACACTGAATACTTGGTATTTTGACTGTGGTACTACAAAGCACATCACTTCCAAGAAGAGTCTTTTTGCATCTTTGCATCCTCCACCTACCAAAAAGAAGGTGACTTGTGCAAATAATTCTTCTTATTTGGTGTTTGGAGTGAGAGACATTATTCTCACATCCACTAATGGCACAAATTTCAGAATTTCAGATGTACTCTATGTGCTAGGCATAAAGAAGAATTTGCTTTCAGTGTCCTCTCTTAATAGAGGAGGATTTCAGGTTGTATTTGATGATGATAAGTGTGCAGTTAGAGACAAAGAGAATGACTATGCTTTGATGTTGTCTAACACTTTGTATCGGGGTCTTTTTCAGCTTGATTTATATGAAAAAAGATCCGATCTTGCATTATCAGTGAGCACTCCCACTGCCGCAATGCAGAATGCGAAGTTATGGCATGCCAGGTATGGGCACATGAGCTATGGCAGCTTAATGACACTTTAGAGGCATGATATGGTTGATGCATTGCCTCCTTTAGAGTCACCTCCTCCTCATGCATGTGAGGGTTGCATTCCTGGCAAGATGCATGGATTTCCTTTCAAGAAGGATGGTGACACCCACACACCCACCCACACACACACACACACACACAGTTATGGATAAATTTGACCAAGGTAAAAGGCATAAATATGTGTGTGTGCTTGTATGTGTGGCATAGTATAATACAATATGGTGTGCATACGGCCTAGGGTTGAGGTGGTAGGGCATGACCATGTGCCACCCTTCCACATAAGAGGACCCATAAGGAGTGTTGTACATAATCAATGGTAGTAATATTATAAAATGTTAAGGTGGCATGGTTCCTCCATGTGCCACCCCTCCACCTAGGCAATCCCATGCTTGCATTTAGTGAGACATGGCCCAAGGACCATGGGAGAAGTAATATAAAATAGGTGGAGATGGATATTATATGGGATTATTCCCTCCATGTAGGATAGGCTCATGTGGGGGGGGTAGATAGTCCAAGAGTGCAAGTTAAATAATGGGGAAAGTAGGATGAGGTGGCAAGACTCCTTATGCCAACCCTCCACTTGTCCTCCTAGATGTTTGAACATATTATAAAATTGGGGAGAGACTAAGGGAGTATCTTAGACTTGGGATATGGGGTTTGATTTATGTGGAAAAATGAGGCAAAGGGTTGTCGCATACAATTGAGAGTGCGTACCCACCTAGCCCACATGGGAGATTCCTCCACACACACCATGCATGTGGGAGGATGCATTTATTGGGAGAGACCCCCTCTCTTGGCTATAAAAGGAGGGGGCTATTCCTTGATGGCACACACTCATTCTCGCAAAGCCACCTAGCTAGTACTTTGATTCCCCCCCCCCATCCTTCTTTCAAATAAAGCATGACTCTCTTCCCTTGATGTCTCCATCTCTACATTCCACCTCCCATCATGTACATGCTCGTCTTCCTCTTCTCCCTTCTGCCTTGTGCCATAGTCCTCCTCTTCCTTCCCACCCCTCTTAATCCCTTTTCCCCACCCATGTTAATGCTTCTCCCCTCACATTCCCTTTCTCTCTATGGCCCTCGAGCGTCGCCATGCCTAGCATCAAACCTCATGCCTTGATTTCTTTTCTAGTTAATAGAATTGGTATGGCTGCTGGGATACGAAGTCTCCACCGCTAGTGGCATACAATCCATCCATCGACATCTATTACTCCTACGACTGTGTGCGGTCTTGCAGCATCTTCTATGCGCAGTTCTTTGTTCTCGCACTTCCAATCTGTGACATCTGCTCGTGGTTGTCCATCCTTACGGTAGTTGCAAAACTTCTCTATTTCTGTGCGTCTTCTGGTGGCGAGCGCATTCACACGTATTCTAAATTCCTCTATGCACTGCACCGCACATCTTTTGGTCGTGGTCTCTGTGCGTTTCCTGTGTGTATCATGCGTCTTCTAGTCACGGCCCGTGGTCTTTGCGTGTTTTCAAAAAAAAATTCTATAACAGACCTTGCAGTGACCTACACTCTCTTTCTCTTCTCTTCTCCTCTCCTCTCCTATAATTAAGGAGTGGGAATTGAACCCAAGACCTCACCATTCACAAAAGAAAGACTTACCAATGGGCCAACAAATAGGAAGTGATGAAAATGTAATGATATTGCTTATATGTTGAAATCTGATGAACTGTAACTCTCTAACCGTGGGGAGTTTCCTCTTGCTATAAAAAGCAAAAGTACTTCACTTCATGTGATCTATTCATATCTCATACTAGATTACAGATTTTGAGAATTTTCAAGCCCACACGTCACATGAGGATTGTGGATATTTATGTCACTTCTCAACGGGTTCAAGGATTTGGTGCTTGGTCCTCCGCTCATTACGGCTACCAATTGGCGAGATCTCTTTCTTGATCTTCATGTCGATCTTCAACACAACTAATTGTACAAAGGCATTGCTCAAGGAGACAATGGGTGGGATGATCTACCGTGGATGGTTCAAGGTGAAGAACTAGTGATACACTAGAAGGGCTTTGATTCCAATTCTACTCATTGTGTGGTGATCGAGCTACGTACTACATCGGAGGTAATTAAAAGGGTTACATTTTTCTAAGGGTGGGATGATCCACAAGCTTGGGGTGAGATTTGCCACATCTGCTTGTTAATTCCTGTGGATAAGCTCGTCTTGAATGATTTCTTCTCGTCCTCACTACAAAGGTTTCTAGGGCTCGGCTATGGTTGGTGATGTTTCGACCAAGGAATCCCTTTGTACCTAATCAACCCTTTGCACCTCATTTTGAGCTTCATGCTGTAATTCTTTTTGGTCGAAAGATAAAATATCAACAAAGGATAGTAAGTTTGTTTGGTGCTGAACGTCTTGCTCAAGTATTGAATTCTCCCCACCCTCTCCTTCTACCAATCTTGGACTACCGAGAAACCTGGGATGTTCAGATTTTAGTTTTGGTGTAATGACATCTTGGATCCTTCAATTTGATGGAGCATACAAACCTTCGACCAAGGCTGCTAGTGTGGGTGTGAAGCTCACTTCACCAGGGGGTGAGGTGTATTGTTATAGCAAGTCTGCATCTACAAGTACTTGCAACCAAGCTGAGTACTAGATACTCATTTTTGGGCTACAAAAGGCACAAGAACATCACATCAAGCAACTTGAGGTGCGAGGAGATTCTCAACTCGTGTGTGAACAAGTTAGTGGAAGGTGGAAGGTGCGGAGCGAAGGCTTGGTTCCATGACATCAACAAGCATCGAAACTTTGCAAACAATTTGAAGAGGTAAAAGTTTAGCATATCCCTCAAGCTCAAAATTTAGTTGCTGATTTCTTGGCATGTGAAGCTTGTACTTCAATCACGCATGAAACGAGGGGAAGAACCGACCCAACAAAGCCGCAAGCCATGAAGGAGTGTGATCATTTGTAAAGAATGCAAAGGTTGTGGTCATCATGAAACTCAGTGTTGTGCATATTTGATACGAGTTTATCGACTTTGAAACACCATCAAAAAGTTCCTTAAGGAAATTGCTCAAAAGAAGGATGCCAAATCGTGCACCCCTTGAAGAAATAGCATGGCGACTACAAGAACTGGAAGAAGCCGAAGGTGATGTGCAAGCTCTCCAATTATTGACATTTGTCATGGAATTCTTGTTTGCCTTGATGAACAACCTCATGCAACACCGTGTCTCTAACACTCGCTTGTAAAGATGGATGCAATATCATGCCTCGACCAATAAGGATTGGTCCTTTTAAGATTTTCTATGAGCTATTCTATGCTGAAGATTCTTCCTGTATAGTGTTTCACAATACACCAGTCACACCCTACCGTGCCTATGGGTGCTTTGTGGATGTACCTTCACTAGATTTTCAGTTCAAGCTACCTCTTTCCATTGTTTGCCAATAGATAAGCCTCATTTCACCTCTCTCTTTTCCATTTTCCAAGCATGGCTGACATTCTCGTGTTCTGTGGTCAGGTTGAAGAAAATCCAAATGAGTATCTTGTGGCCTTCAAGCGCCGTTGTGTTTCTCTCAACTTTCTTACTGAAGATAGATGGTTGTTGGTTATTCTCACATTTCTAGAGGGTTTGGCTCAAGTGTGATACAAGAAGCAAGCTGAGACGTTTACCAAAGTTGGCCGAGGTTGACAGTAGCTATGATCGAGTATTTCGGCAAAGAAGAGGAGCCAGAGAATATGTACCTGCAGGTGGCAAACCTGAAGCAGTCAGAAGGTGAGACGGTGCGTCGATATGTGGATCGAGCGACCATGCTCCTGGACCACTTGATTGCCACGCAAGAGGACAACTCCAGATTTCGAGCTGGAATGACTCAGCATGTGTCGAGCTACCTTGTAGCAGGAGCAAGTGATGAATTTCGCCTCAAGCTTAAATGGGAGAATCCATAAACCATGGTGCTAGCACATGAGATTGCTCAAAAGTTTGATAAAGTTCAGTCTGACCCCGCTTCAAAGAAGACGGTTGTCCCTCCGCAACCCCCTCAATTCTTGCAACAACAACCTGGGGGGTCCAACTCAGGGGCATACCCCCAACCCCCATCAGGGATGTATCCACCGCCTCCACCTGAAATGTATGGTCCCCCCTTAGATGCTTACCCTCAACAAGGTGTATATTCTCACCCCTCATTTGGAAGATTTCCTTAGCCTCGCCCATGAGCCCCCTCCTTCCTACTCCCCCGGCCCCTCCTGCTAAAGAACCCAGAGTCAATGACCTAGCCAAGGCCCTGAACAAATCTTTGTCTTGAGGTGGTAGGCATCAGAAATCAAGCCACTCGCCCTCCAAGAGAACGTGCCAATGTTGTGTGCTATGAGTGCCACCAGAAGGGTCATTATCGCACCGAATGTCCCAATATTCCAAGGGTGAATATTCTAAGTGGATCAAGCACCGAGGATTCTGACGTAGAGGTCCTTGACCTCGGGAAGGGAAGTCATACCACCTCGGACCCCTCTCCAAACCGTGGACCAGGCCACCCCAAGAAGGTGTCCTTCTCAGAGCCCTTAGATGCTAAGATGGCAAACCCACCAACAAAGAAGACTAAAAGATCTCGCAGGAGTAAGTGGTCACCTTTGGATTTTCCTATCGGCTCAAGGCAAGAAGACTATTCGGTCATTCAAGACCTTGCTCATCAATCTTTGAGCATCACGCTTCCTCAACTAATAGCATTAAGCCCTAAGGTGAGATGTGAGCTACAACAAGGGCTCTCAATAAGGAGGAGCAAGAAAAAGGGAAAGGTACGAGAGATTTCTTCTATCTCTAAAGAATTTGATCAGCACCTGCATGCAGTAGATGTCATCATAGATAATTGCCTTGTCAAAAGTGTGTGTTGATGGGGGAGCTACATGTAATATCATGGTGCCCTATATCACGAAGAAGTTGAATTTGAAATGCACAAGGCGTTCCTCCACTCGAATCAAGGTAGTAGATGGTCGACGACTCGCCACCCTGGGAGTCCTTGAGGATTTGCCCATCACTGTCAATGGGTTGAACACCACTGTCAATTTCTATGTAGTGGACATTGAAGATACAGGCGGCAGGAGTTATGCAGCCATACTCGGGAGACCGTGGTTGAGAAAGAGTGATGCATTCAGGTATTGGAAGACAGGACAGATGTCTTTTGGTGCTTCAAAGGAGAAGATCCTAGTGCAATCTGGTGCCACTGAACCAAAAGAAGAAGGGAGCAAGGCAGTGATACTCTCTCATCCTCGATGTATGAATCAATGGAATAATCAAATGAGGGGGAGGAGTTCTCAGAGGAAGAATTTTACATGATGGGGGTGTCTCCAACCCCGCCACCTGTGGAAAAGGTAACAGCTAGTCCTGAACAGCTTGAATCTACGCTCTCCCTAGACCTCACTCCGAGTGAGAAAGACGAGCTTCTAGAAATGTTCAAAGGTTTCCTTGACCTCTTCGCAACTAGCTACCACCACCTTTGCCATGTGACAGCCATAGAACACAAGATAGAGTTGAAGCCTGATGCTAAGCAGTGGCTCAGAAGTATCGGAGGTTAGGGCCCCTACAGACCGACACTTTGCACTCAGAGTTGCGAAAGCTTGTAGAAGCTAGGTTTATTGTTTTGGTCCACAATACTGAATGGGTTTCACCAGTGGTAGTCACCCCAAAGAAAAACAACAAGTGGCGGGTCTGCATCGATTATAAGAACCACCAAGAGGGACCATCATCCTTTGGCCTTTCAAGACCTCATTCTTGAGAAGGTAAGTGATCATGAGATGTATAGTTTTTGTGATGGTTACTTCAGGTTTTATCAAATTATAATTGCCGAGGAGGATGTGCTTAAAACCACATTTGCCACACCCTAGGGGACATTTGCATTCAAAGTAATTCCATTTGGCCTCACCAGTGCTCCTGCTACCTTTCAAAGAGTTATGCAGATGGTGTTTGCTCCTTATTTGGGGGTATTCTTGGAGGTGTTTTTAGATGATTTATGTATATTCTTGGCATGGAAGGAGCACGTCATGAAGGTCTGGCCTTACAAAGGGTCAATGATGCAAATGGCAGCCTCAACCCTGAAAAATGCACCATTGGAGCCACTCAAGGGAGGTTACTGGGACATATTGTCTTATCTGAGGGCGTCAAGCCTGACCCCAAGAAGGTAGAGGTTATCCTCAAGCTCCTATCCTCAAGCTCTCCCCACCAACAACCAAACGTCAGGTATGCTCATTTGTCAATCTAGTAGGATACTATCGTGGCTTCATTGATCAATATGCTTCTTTGACGCGACCCATGACTATGCTATTAAAAGATGGGGTTGATTTCTCTTGGGATGAGGATTGTGATCATGGGTTTGCACAAATCAAGAGTGCTTTGGATTCAAAACCCATTCTATGCAATCCTGATTGGTCAAAGACTTTCTATATCAATCTTGGGTTTGGTGAGCACACTCTGGTGGTATTCTTCTTTAGCAAGGGGAGGATCGGTTCATGTATCCTATTCGATTTGATTCTCGACAATTGCTCGAAACTGAACGACGCTACTTTGAGGCTAACAAGCAAGGGTATTTGGTGTTCTACATTGAGAAATTTAAGCATTATATGGCTAGAAAGTCCTTCATTATAATCTCTAGCAATGGTTTTGCAAAGCAGGTTCTTCAATCACCAAATCCCATGGGCCAGTTGGCCAAATGGTTGGCAGTTTTAAAGAAATATGAATTTTCTTTCAAAATTGTAAAAGGGGGTTGTTCTAACTTGAAGAATGCTTTGATTGATTTAGAGGAGTGCCTCGATGTAACCCTTGTAGCGGCCATAGAAGTTGGGGATCCATGGTATGGTGGTATCTATAGATTTCTAACCACTTTCTCCTTTCCTCTAGAAAGTAATAGCTATGGGAGAAAGAAGATCCGTAGAGATAGTAGGTGCTACACTCTCTTTGATGGGGTGTTGTACCATCAAGGCATGGATGGGGTACTAAGATGGGCCATTGATGCAGATGAAGTACCTAAGGTATTGAAGCATTATCATGATGGATTTTGTGGAGGCCATTATGCCGGTGACTATACAGCTAAGAAGATTTTACATGCTAGGTACTATTGGCCGACCTTGTTCAAGGATGTCACTATGTATTGCAAAACTTGTGAACCATGCCAATTCTTTGGTAGGAGGGATTTGCATCCTGGGCAACATCATCCAGTGATGTCCATCCATCTGTTTCAGAAGTGGGGAATAGATTTTGTCCGGACCCCTACCCATGACTGCCTGCAAAAAGAAGTATCTTTTGGTGGCCACTTAGTATGTCACTAAGTGGGTTGAAGCTATCGCCCTCCTCACTGCAAATGGTAAGGCAGTTTCAAAGTTCATATTTGAATGTATCTGCACAAGGTTTGGGACACCCATGGAAATAGTATCTGACCATGGGAGTCCATTCTTAAATGAAGCAGTGGAGTTGCTCATGGATCACATAGGCATTGATCATCACACTTCTAGCATCTATTATCCAGCATCCATGGGACAAACGGAGCAGACCAATGGCCTTTTTTGTAAATCCATGGGAAAAATGGCCACAGGGAACAGGAGCCAATCGTGGATGATTTTTTTAAGTTAGTTTCGTTAAGAAGATAAACTTTTATATTGGCATCGAAAGTTTGTAGGCTTTAATAAAAATAAATTGTTGAAATATTCGCCAAGATTTGAAACTTTTATGAAAAAAAATTTAAAGTTTCGCTAGGATTTACATTTTTTCCTCCAAAATTCAAAAGAAAATATATAAAAATTTACTACATTCTACCAATTTTGTGAAACTAAAAAAATGAGCTTGAATACTTTCGCCAGGATTTTATATTAATATATAAGCATAGCTTAGAAAAAAACATCCTTGGAGCCAATGGGATCAGAAGGTCACGGAAGCCATGTGGGCTTACAACATCACCCATAAAACATCTACAAGTCACACTCCTTTTGAGTTGGTGTACGGTACTAAGGCAGTTTTACCACTAGAGATAGAGATTCCGGTTTGGCACAAGAACAGAGGATGACAAAAGATGAACATGTAGAGGCCAGGTTGGTACAACTTGAGAAGCTAGATGAACCCAACCCCTTGCACTACATCAAACAGAGATCCAAAAGAATCGACAAAAGGCCTGCTTGGATGCTAAGATTTGTAAGGGATGGGAAAGACACTTTGTTGAGAGGGGATGTGGTGCTATGCTTTGATAACAGATTGGACCACCAAATGGATAAAAAGTTCCTTCCACTGTGGACCGGTCCATACAAAATGTAGCAATGGGTCTGTATAAGTTCATGAGCTACATGAGCCATATGGCAAGAAGGTGATCAACAAGCATTATCTCAAGCCCTTCTTTGTGCGTGATGGTCCCAAGCATGGAAATTCTATGCATTCCCTACCTAGGGGGGGGAACTGTTATGGATGAATCTGACCAAGGTAAAAGGCATAAATATGTGTGTGCTTGTATGTGTGGCAATAGAATAATACAATATGGTGTGCATAGGGCCCAGGGTTGAGGTGGCAGGGCATGACCATGTGCCACCCTTCCACTTAAGAGGACCCATAAGGTGTGTTGTACATAATCCATGGTAGTAATATTATAGAATGTTAATGTGGCATGGTTCCTCCATGTGCCACCCCTACACCTAGGCAGTCCCATGCTTGCATTTATATGGGATTATTCCCTCCATGTAGGATAGGCCCATGTGGGGGGGGTGTAGATAGCCCAAGAGTGCAAGTTAAATAATGGGGAAGGTAGGATGAGGTGGCAAGACTCCTTGTGCCAACCCTCCACTTGTCCTCCTAGATGTTTGAACGTATTATAAAATTGGGGAGAGACCAAGGGAGTATCTTAGACTTGGGATATGGGGTTTGATTTATGTGGGAAAATGAGGCAAAGGGTTGAGAGTGTGTACCCACCTAGCCCACATGGGAGATTCCTCCACACATACCATGCATGTGGGAGGATGCATTTATTGGGAGGGACCCCCTCTCTTGGCTATAAAAGGAGGGGGCTATTCCTTTATGGCACACGCTCATTCTTGTAAAGCCACCTAGCTAGTGCTTTGATTTCCCCCCCCATCCTTCCTTTCAAATAAAGCATTACTCTCTTCCCTTGATGTCTCCATCTCTACATTCCACCTCCCATCATGTACATGCTCCTCTTTCCCCTCTTCCTTCCCCCTTGTGCCATAGTCCCCCTCTTCCTTCCCACCCATCTTAATCCCTTTTCCCCACCCATGTTAATGCTTCTCTCCTCACGTTCCCTTTTCCTCTATGGCCCTTGAGCGTCGCCATGCCTAGCGTCAAACCTTATGCCTTGATTTCTTTTCTAGTTAATAACACACACACACACACACACACACACCCACTACCCAAGCTATTTTTGATTCTAAAAAAGAAATTGATCTCTCTCTCTCTCTCTCTCTCTCTCTCTCTCTCTCTCTCTCTCTCTCTCTCTCTCTCTAATACATGCACACACACACCCACACACACACCCACACACCCACCCACACACACACACACACAAAATCACTCAATCAATCACTCTTGCATAGAGGGATCCCTCTACTCTTCCCTTAACATCACCTCTTGTGACTACTATTTTCCTAGGCTTGGATCACATGTCCTTTTTGAGCATGTGATCCACTTGATTCTCATGGTCTAAGCTTGTCCTTCCATTGATCCTCTACTAGATTTGATCAATCTTGAGGGATTTTTAAAATGATAATAGGTGCTAGAGGCTTGAATTGGCTACAGACATAAACCATTGATTGGACATTTCAAGGACTACCCACCATGAGAGAAACCATCTATACGCATGGAGATGGCAACCTATTTTGGGTCAAAGACGAGAATATCTACATGTAAGTCTTTGAAATTCATATGCCTACTTTTGGTTGTAGACATAGGCTATGATCCATGAAGATGAGATATCGATCTATGTGCAGCAACGAAAGGTTGGCCCCAACTTAGGACCTCGTTCAATTAATGAAATAAAGGTCAATCTATGGAGTATGGAGCTACTATGGACCCCTTGATGTAGAAATCCACTAATCCCTATAGATATCGTGGTGGCTTGATAGAATTGACTAGGACTAATTCCATTAGAAATCTAGTGAAGAAGAAGATGGAGCCTACTCTAGAACTCCACTATGCCCTCCAAACATTATGGCTTGATGTGAATGATTAGGATAAATGCCATTGGAAATCTATTGAAGAAGATGATGGAGCCCCAATTGATCCAAGAATGGGGATGGACATAAGTAGTTGAGGCACCTATGATGTCGAAGGTCTCCTTCCATGAATTGATTTCATTTCCCATACAAAATTACTTGAGGAACTTATTGATTAATGATCTTTGTGGTGGAAGAGGTTGGACCCTTATTTGCATCTTACCATGCCCTTTTCACTTTAGGGTTAGGAAACTCATCATTTTCCTAATCGCATCCTTTTGAGGCCGTTTTTGAGCCCAAACTTGCCCTAATGTCAATGTGTTTGTGGAAGGATTGTGATGCTTTGAGGCCAAGTTTGACCCCAATATTGTATATAACTTTCCAAGGCTCAATTTTCCAATGGTGAGTACCTCCTATGTACTTGTGGCATAGATGGAGTAATTCAACACTACTTTTGTGACTGTCCTAGATCTAGTAGTAGTGACTATCATGTACTTTCTTTGCATACTCATCATTTTGTTACGAGACATTCCTAAACAAGAGCCCACCACGGAGGAATATTTTTAATGGATGTGCTAAAAAATTGTAGTCGACCTCAACATCGGTCCTCAATTTTTTAATTTTATGTGCCTCTATTTATGTGTCCATAATATTCATGGTCATCACATTCAGACTCAAAGATATGTTCAAGACACTTTTTTAGAAGACTCTCCATCTGTTTTGGTGCATCTCCCAAATTCTCTTTGACCACCACTGCATCATAAACAATGCCCTAAAGCTTGACATCATTAATTGAGTCATATCCATACATGGATCTTGAGCAAGAAGGGGGGCATGTTAACTACCACATGGTTCATAGTCTATGCAAGGGGCCATATATTTTGCAAGATATCATAGAGAAGAAAGAGAGGATGAGAGGAAGACAATAGAAAAATTTGCTTGGAGCCATATGGGGCCAAGTGTTTTGTAAAAATGAGAGAGAGAGTGTGTGGTAAGAAAGAATAGGGTTGTCCCTCTCTTCAAAAGCTAGAATGTATAAAAGGTCAAATGGTTGACTTTGCTCTTCCTTGTTGTATGCACAAGTTTGGAATACAAGCTCTCTCTTTCTCTTCAAGAGTGTTTGAGAGTTCTTTTGTTTCCTTTGTAGAGTGAATTTGTGTTTGCCACTCCATCCCCCTTCATTCCCCTCTTCTCTTTCCTCCTCCCCTCTTTTCTTCCATCTCCCCTTCCCCTTTTGGTCAAATTTATGGGTATATAGTACCCATGGCCTATGCTCCATAACAACTTAATCCCATCATCTTACACAACCCAACTTAACTCAAACAAATAACTCCCAAATAGCTCAATATCTTACTCATCTACCACAGAGCCACTAAGGTATTGAAAAAAAAACTTATTTTGGATACACTAGATCCTCAAAAAATTCCAGGCACGTATATATGGCCAGTAAGTGTATAGAGTCAAACCCAAAGAAGTCATCTCTCCTAGTAAAATCAACATCCACTTGGCACTTAGATTCCATAATATTTGCCTATTTTTCACATCATGACAAGAAAACTGATATACATATACACCTTCTTGGTGTAAAAATACACCCTAAAGTATAAAATAAAACCAATAAACAACCTATGTATACATTGTAATCTTCATCATTACAATTCATTTATTAAAAAAAAAAAACTCCATTGCATCATGAATTTTACATTTGGGAAACAATTTGTTTACATGCATCATGCCTTAACCCTAAATACTTTATGTCCAAGTTCTCATGTTAGTATCAAAAAATACATCGACGTTCTCCTATTGGATGATCTTTTGTCCGATGGGTTTGACTTTTTGAACACGTCTTAATCTTAACCATTATAAGTCCAATGTAATTTATAATACCTATTTGATAACATTTTCATGGTTGTACATGCACAACTCCTTTTTTTTTACCACGCCTCATTCATGAGTATTAAAAAATATGCATCGCATGCTCCTATTGTATCTGTGTTTTTCTGATGGTTGGGTACAATACTTTGCACACACTTTAATCATAGATACTTTAAGGCCCATGCAATGTATCATGTCCATCGAATACCATTTGCATGGTTAACATGCATATTTTCTTATTTTTTATCATGCCTCATACCTGAGTATAAAGAAAAACACATTGATGTGCTGGACTATCATATGTGTGTCTGTCCTATGGGTAAGATACTTTGCATACATATCAATCTTATTCATTTTAAGTCCTGTGCAAAGTATCATGCCAATTTGACACCGTGTATATGGTTGGGCATAAATATTTTGTTATTTTCCACCACGTCTCATATATGAGTTTCATAAAATGCACATCGGCATGCTCCTATTGGGTCAATGTTTGCTTGGGTGTAGCCAATTGTGGAGCTATTTTTGAGGCCATTTTGGGTCCGTGACGTGATGTGCTCTTGGGTGAGATTTTGAATTTGGGGTGGACCCACGCTCTCATCTGAAATTTTCTCAACATCATGATGCCTCACTGGCATAATAATGTGACACAATCTATTTATTTTAAACACTATAGAGCTTGACACACGGCAACTCTACCTTGCTTTGTGCATCAAAGTCTTTGGCTTGACTACATCATGCATTTATGCACTGCTTCATACCACACACTCTATGGCATGACCACCTGTCATCACGCAGCCTTTTGTCATAGCTTTGGCACTTGTCATCAGGTAGTGCGCCCATGCGAATCATGAAAATTCAAGGTTATCTTGGAGTGAGCACACTACGCTAGTTCTTTCTGTAATAATGAGATGAAATCCCTTATTCTAAATACTACAGAGCTTGGCACACAATAGCTCTGCCCTGATTTGTGCAACGTAGTATCTAGCTTGACAACCTATCCATTGCCCAGCCTTTGCACTAGCTTTGCCACCTGTTACTGGATAGCACGCCCATGTAGATTAGGAAAATTCAAAGTTGGCTTGGAGCGACCATTGTGCTAGTTCTTGGAGCTATGAATTTATCTATTTTTACTTATTATAGAAGGAGATCTATGACAACCACTGCATTGGCAAACAGAAGGAGATCCATGACAACCACCGCATTGGCTCTTAGAGTTATATATTAGTGCACCAAGGAAAATGTGTTTCTTTGTTAAACTAAGGAAAATGTGTTTCTTTGTTAAACCAAGGAAAATTCAATTTTTTGGTATGGCCCTTGAGGGGTCCCCTTTAGGGACAAGGGCCATATCGAGATGCCATATCTATCGAGTGGCATTTTGGATATCATATAATGTGTGTCGATATGGCCCTTGCCCCTAGATGGGACCCCTCAAGGGCCATATTGTCCATTGCATTTTCTAAAACTTTAATTGTACTTTTCTAGATGTATCTGCATGCAACCACTATGGTGGGTGGTTGGAGCTATTTTAGTGCTATTTTGGTCCTAAACCAAGGAAAATGCAATCCTACTTTACTAGTATTTTAGTCCCTGTTGCAATAAGTCCTAAATCAGGGAAAAAGTATATTGAATGACCATGGCGACTGGAGGCCCAATGGGGCCATCCAGATAATCAACTACAAGTCATCAAGTAAAATTTGATCAAAAGAGATTACATCTACATCCAACAATAGGTTATATAAAAATTAACAACAATTAATAAAGAAAGCAAAAATTGAAGAGAAGATCTTACATTTATAAAAACTCAGCAATTGCTAAAAACCTTAGAGGCCAAAATATTACATCTAGTGAGCATAACCACTCAACCATTGCTGAGTGGTTTATCTAAAAGTTAACAATGGTTTATACTGAGAGCCTCAAATTGAACAAAGAGATTACATTTGTAAAAATTTAGAAATTGTTGAAGCTTTAGAGACAAAAAGAATTACATCTAGCAAGCCAAAAGATCTGTGAGAGACTTAGATTCCAAAAGATTACATCTAGACATTACCGAGTGGTTATGAGCCTTGTTCAACATGAGGATATTCGTACAACTCAGTATTGCCACCAGCCTAGCTTGCTACATTTGAATTTATTGGGGAGATGATGGACATGCCAAAGACCATGCACACTGCACCAATGCTCCTCTCAGACTATGCTCCCCCCAACAAGATGAGAGTACTCTATTGTAAAAATCCTTAGCCCTTCATCAACATCTTCGGGGAATCCATATAGCACAACCATATAGAGGCCAAAGGTGTGCATGCCATTCAAGGTGGTGACATGCAAATGAGGGGGAAATCGACCAAGGGAATGAAGAGATTCCACAAGAGCGAGCATTTCCAATCCTAACGAGCACAACATAGAGACCTTATATGAGAAGGAAGACAAGATGAGGGTCACTTTCCATCAAGGGGTGATAGTTGTAATATGCATGGTAAAAAGAGAGGTTGAGTAGTGGAGCAGATGAGTAGGGAAGCCGATGGAGGAGACGATGGAGAGACTAAAGACCCGTGCACATTGCACAAATGTATGACTCATAATACACCCCTCTCCAACAAGATGTGAAAACTCTAGAGTAAAAATCCTTAGCCCTTCATCAATGTCTCTATGGAATCCATAGAGCACATCCATGTAGAGGCTAGAGGTGTGCATGCCATTGAAGGTGGTGACATGTAGATGTTGGGGGAAGTGCTCGAGGGAATGAAGAGATTCCACAAGAGCGAGCATGAGTGGTTCATACAAAAATTAACAACAATTTATACTGAGAGACTCATGGAGAAAAAATTGAAGAAAATAGATTACATTTATAAAAACTCAAAAATTGCTGAGATCCTGCGAGGCCAAAAGATTACATCCAATGAGCCAAAAGATTGCTAGGAGCCTTAGAAGCCAAGAGATTACATCCATCCATTGCTAAGTGGTTATGTGACTCGTTGAGCAAGAGGATATTTGTACAACTCAGTATTGGCACCAGTCCAGCTTGCAACATTCAAAATTTCTATGGAGCCGATGAAGGAGACAATGCAGAGGTCGAAGACCATGCACATTGCACAAATGCTCCTCTCAAACTACGGTCCCCCCAACAAGACAAGAGTACTCTACTATGAAAATGCTTAGACCTTTATCAACGTCTCTTGGGAATCCATATAGCATAGCCATAGAGAGGCCAGAGGTGTGCATCCCATCCAAGGTGGTGACATGCAGACGTGGGGGAATCGACTAAGGGAATGAAGAGATTCCACAAGAGTGAGCATTTCAAGTCCTAACACGTGCAACATAGTGACCTTATACAAGAAGTCAAACAATATGGGGATCACGTTGCATCAAGGGGGAATAGTATAGTAACAGGCATGGTAAAAGGGCAGATGGGAGAAAAGTAGCCAAATGTTAAATTCCAAATGCCACAGACCTTATATATTACAAAGTCAGAGCCACCATGGTGACTTGAGCCATGGGGGATCATCTTCTTCTTCTCCCTCTTGATGCGGAGGCCTAGTGTGCCATCCAAATAATCATGAGCCATTTTAAACCACTGCCTTAATTAATCAAAATCTAAGGAGGGTGCCATCCAAATTTAATCATGAGCCATTTTAATTGCGGGCCACCATGGTGGCTGATAATTAACTACCAGCCCGATGGAATCTTAGGTGCCACTCCAAATTCCCATTGGTAATCATCAAGCATATGACACCGTGCTGCTAATTTATTGGTAATTAACTAGTAATTAGTTGTGGTAATTACCTACACTCTATTGAGCATACAAGCCCGATGACTAGTAATTAACTGCACTCTATTGATCATGCAAGCCCAGTGGTGGTAACTTGCAAGTGAGTAATTGCAAGCTGGTAATTAACCTCCAGCCTATTGGAATCTTAGTCACCACCATAAACGTAGCTGGTAATCTTAGACGCCACCTCAGAGCCACCATCACTAGCCACAACCACCAACGAAAGGTGGTAGTAATTACCACAAACGTTAATTATGAATCCTAATCACCTCTAATCACTCATTATCAGTCACTCTACTGAGCATTCAAGCCCGGTGATTGGTAATTAACTACACTCTGTTGATCATGCAAACCCATTAGCATGCACTCTAGTTTCATTAACAAAGCGAGTTCCTTGATCACTAAGGGTAGGTCAAAGTGGGATATAATATTTTCATAAGGAACTTAGCTGTTGCCCTAGCATTAGCTTTCTTGGCTGCCTTAGCTTTTTCCCACTTGGTAAAGTAGTCATTTTTCCATGAGAATATATTAGGCTTGTGAGCCTTTGGTCGTTGCTAGACTTATTTGTCCAATAAAATTGATTCCCAACTTTTCAAAGAGTTGATATATAAGAATTTATGTAAGGGTTATATAATCCTTCTTTTGAGGGATGGATGCTCTTTAGAAGGAGTCACAATGTTTAGTGAATTTGACCATATCTATAAAGAGATTAGGCCACCATAGCCCATCTTGTACGAGACCTTGCAAGATGTAAGCTCTCCTGCAATCCTAGTATGCCCAAGTGGGCCTCTTCCAACACCTCAATAAACTCATTTTCATGGACATATTGGTGCATTATGTCATCCTTACCCATTCATTATATTTTGTCCAGCTATCAATTTGATAACATGCTACATTCTTAATGAGTTTAAGGACCCTATCCTTGTTAAGGGCCTTGTTTTGTGAAAACCCATTGGCCAAAATGTGGCCAACCTCCTAAGCCCATTACAAAAATAAATCAACAAGGAATAATGGGACATCACGAAGACAATCATTGATGTCAGATGCTGTCTCTCCTTCCTATGGGAATCCTAGACATATGGTCCACCATAAATTGGGTTCTTCCCTTGCAAAAAACAATGTGAAATCATACTTTAATAATATAAGCATTCACCACATAACGTGTCCAATCATACAAGGTTTGTTCACTAAATAGAGAAGTTCATGCTAGTCTACAAAGAAAACGAATTTATTTGCTAATCCATAGTGGCAAAACCTCTTCACAACGGACACCATTGTGAGGAATTTTCTCTCCATGGTTGTATAATTCGTTTCGGCATTGTTAAGTTGGCAACTTGTGAAATATATAGGGTAATCAAAATTATACTTGCCTGGCTGCACCAACAAGCATCCTATTGCAAACCTTGAGGCATCTATATGCACATGGAATATTAAATTCCAATATGGTTCTTGCAATATAGGAGCTGAATTCAGTGCAAGTTTAAGAGTCTCAAATGAGACTTGGCATGCCTCTACCCTATTAACTACAATTAAAAGAATATATAACGGGTGAGCAATCTTGGTATAGATATAGATAAATCTTCTATAATAGCTTGTGTGTCCAATAATGCATTTTATACCCTTGGCATGGTCAGGGGTGGTAGCTCTAACATGAGATTGATCTTGTTGTAATCCTTGGAGATTCCATTTTTGGGCACAACATGTCCTAGTCACCCTACGTAGAAAAATTCGAATTCATGATTTCAAAAAATTGAGAAAATCGCTCGAATGATTTGAATGGAAGAAAAAATCGGTTTAAAAAATGGTGACACGTCATGTTTTTTACATAAATCACCACGTCATCCCCACATATTTGTACGAATAACTTTTATTCGTATGAATAGGTATTCATACGAATGAAGTATTCGTACAAATAAACTTGTATTAGGACGAATAGGTTCCTACGTTTTTGCATATAACCTCACAGTTTGCCTATGCATCTTATCTCATGCTTGGTTCCCCAGCCGAGCATAAGAGATCAAAAAAGGAAAAGAAGAAGAAAGGTCCTCAAGGCTAGAAGGTCAGAAATAAGATGGATTTTTTGTTAGGGAGCTTTAGGACCTCATTTTGAGTTCTTTAGATCTCTTCTGATGATTTCGGTTTTGGTCTTTGTTCTTTTGTTTGTGGAAGTTCTACGTTCTCTTTATTGAGTTCCTTCGATCTCTTATGATAAAAATATGTTAGATATTTATGTGTTTGAAATTTGTTTGTGGGAGTTCTAGGATCTCCTTGTTGAGTTCCTTAGATCTCTCGTGAGATAAATTTATTTGTGAGAGTTTGAGGATCTCCTTGTTGAGTTCCTTAGATCTCTTGTGAGATATGTGCTTGTTTTTGTGTTTATGAAATTTGTTTGTGGGAGTTCTAAGATCTCCTTGTTGAGTTTCTTAGATCTCATGTGAATAGATTTTTGTGCGTGGGAGTTCTAGGATCTCTTTGGTGAGTTCCTTAGATCTCTTGTGATAAATGGGCTTGTTTTTGTGTCTATGAAATTATGAAATTTGTTTGTGGGAGTTCTAAGATCTCTTTGTTGAGTTCCTTAGATCTCTTGTGAGGATTTTTGTATGTGGGAATTCTAGGATCTCCTTATTGAGTTCCTTAGATCTTTTGTGAGAAATGGGCTTGTTTTTGTGTCTATAAGATTATGAAATTTGTTTGTGGGAGTTCTAAGATCTCCTTGTTGAGTTCGTTAGATCTCTTGTGAGAATTTTTGTATGTGGGAGTTCTAGGATCTCCTCGTTGAGTTCCCTAGATCTCATGTGAGAAATATGCTTTTATTCTGTGTTTGTATTCTCACACTTTCTTTGAATGAATATGTAATATTCTTTAAATAGAATGTGAAAGAATACAAAGAGTTCTAAAGTGTACGAATTGAAAGTTTTAAAAGTTATTAGAAGAGTTGTCTCATTCTTACACTTTCTTTTGAATGAATATTTAATATTCTTTCAATAGAATGTGAATGAATGATTTTTAATTTGAGTGTATTCTTTATTAAAAAAAGAATCCATATCTCTTTTCATTACTCAATTCTTTCACTTTCTTTTGAATGAATATATAAATAATTTTTAAATATAATGTGAATGAATAATTTTCAATTTGAGTATATTCTTTCAATAGAAATGAATCAATGTCTTAATTTTTATTATTTATTCTTACAGTTTCTTTTAAATGAATATTTTATATTATTTTAAAAGAGCATGATTGAATGACAATTAATATATTGCATGCTTGAACATGTTTTTCAAAGGATATGTGTTGTTTTTTATAAAATTTGTATATTGCAATATGTTTCTATTGTATACTCAAATTAGTTTTTTTGCATTTTGTTTTTGGCAACTTCAAAAGCATGGTGCACGGCAAGATTTGGTCAAACATGACGGAGATATGAAAAGTACATGCCTCGGTTTCCTTCTTGCACTGTAAATATTGTGGACACAAGTTCACAGGTGGTTCTACTCGCATCAAGCAACATTTTCTCGGAATAGCTAGTGACGTTGGAGCTTGCACATGCACTCCATCTGATGTTCTTCCATAATGCAAATCGTATTTAGAGAAAGTGAAGAAAGTGATTAATTTGACCCTAATAAGAAATTGTGCAAATCAACAAGATGTGAGCGTTGAGGTTGATGAGACTGTTGAAGGAGAAGCACCAATAAATGCGAGGAGTGTATCCATACATGAATGTGATGTTGATATGCTAGCAAGTGGGTCGCAGGTGAGTTTTGATGCGACTAATGTTTGTCACAGGTAAAGAAGAGAAAAAAGGGAGAACAATCTTCTATGAAGGATGGATTTCTTTGAAAACAATTGCATGAAGAGCACTTAAGATGGACAGAAGCATTTGTTAAAAATGGTATACCATTCAATGTTATGAGAGATGACACGTTTTGTAATGCCTTGAAATCATGTGCTAGACCAAGATTTATTTTGCCAGATTATAATAAAATGCATATGGATCATCTTGATAGAGTCAAACAAACTGTGGCGGATTGCTTTAAAAAAAAGATATTGGACTTTATTCCTACATATGGGTGCACTCTTGAGTTTGATGGATGGACTAGCAAGCAGGCCAGACCCTTGATAGATATAATGTGCATTACTCCTAAGGGAACTATGTTTTTGGAGAGTATTGATATGCCTCTACAAGAAAAAACTTCGGCATATATTGTAAAAATATACGAAAGAGCAATTCACAAAGTTGGTGGCAGTGAGAATGTTATTGCATTAGTAACAGATAATGCATCGAATTATAAGACTGCAAGTGACATGGTCATGGCAAAGTATCCCACTCTGACATGGGTGCCATGTGGCGCTGATACTCTCAACTTATTGTTGAAGGATATTGGACTTAAATCACTTGATCCATAGAAAACCACTTAAATCACTTATACCACTTAGTTCACTTAGATCACTTAAATCAGTTAGTCCACTTAAATCACTCAAGTCACTTAAATCACTTAAATCACTTAGTCCACTTAGATCACTTATACCACTTAAATCAATTAGTCCACTTAAATCACTTATACCACTTAATTCACTTAGATCACTTAAATCACTTATTCCACTTAAATCACTTAAGTCACTTAAATCACTTATACCACTTAGTTCACTTAGATCACTTAAATCACTTACTCCACTTAAATCACTTAAGTCACTTAAGTTACTAAAATTACTTAGTCCACTTAAATCACCTAGTCCACTTAAATCACTTAAGTCACTTAGTCCACTTAAATCACTTAAATCACTTAGTTTACTTAAATCACCTAAGTTACTTATATTACTTAGTTCACTTGAATCACTTAACTCACTTATATCACTTGAACCATCATTGCAAAAGAAGAGTATTATAAAGTTATATATTAAGTTTACAATGTACATAATTATGCAATAGGATCCATATCTACCATTCCTTGAGTGCTTGGTCCTGCACCCTGCAAATCTATATTAGTGAGGTCCTCAAAATAAAAAATATCAGTATCCTCAGCTGCATCCAAATCTCCAAAGGATTGTCTGTAGCGTGCAAGCTCAAACTCCAATGTCTGTACGCGTGCTTGCAGGTCCTCAATCTCTTTGGCTTGTGATGCAATGCAATCTTGTATCTCCTTAGCAGTAACACCTTGTTGACGGAGAGGTATGGCAGATGTGGCCAAGTCAACAAGATCATCACTATGTGCCTGGGGAGTTAGCACACGAGGTCTTTGAGACATGGGCTCTCTATTCTCTGTCCTTGCTCACTTGCTCTTTGTAGGACATCCTTTTATTGTTCCTGACAAGTGATGCTTGTCATTCCAATCCATGCGTCGATGCAAGACGTCGTAGACATACACCTATTGAAAGAAATACATGGGTATTTGCTGGTTGTTGGGGATGCTTCCTTCCACCTCTATGAATCGTTGGAGAAGGATGTGGGCTAGGGTTTTGTGCCACAAGTCTAACAACTTGGGCTGTGCATATTTATTCCGATCACTTCCTGAACGAAGAAACAAGGTGTTTCTTACGAACTCTAATGGACATAGTCTCTACACTTGTCGAAGAGAGACCGGGTCGCCTTGCATGGTATCGTCTCATCCACTGGACCAGCAATAAAAATACCTAGCCCCTCTCTGCCCAGCATTTCTCTTTGTGCTTGTAAGATAGCTTGAGCCTCGGCGTGATTTAGTTGGTTTGCTAAATCAGCCTCTTGAGGCACAAAAGCACCTTATGGGCCCTCTTGGACAGGAGGTTTCTCTAGTTGGGGAGGATCCTATGGGAGAATGTTCTCTAAGTTCTCTCCCTCCATGCTCATACTTGGCCTAAAAAATGACAACAAGATAGAATTAATTTGTAACCACAAATAATATTAAATATTTAAACAATATTAAACCTATACAAACAATATTTAAATATTTATTGTCACATCATTTATCATATTTTAAAATTGGACCATCATTTTTATCGCATCATTCACTTATACAAATAATATTTAAACATTAATTATTGCATCATTTATCATATTTGACAATTGGATCATCATTTTTATCGCATTATTTACTTATACAAACAATATTTAAACATTACTTATCGCATCATTTATCATGTCACTATAAATATACAAACTTGAACAATGGAGTGGATCCAAACTTGGATGATATATAAAGCTAAAAATGTTACAAGTTCCATGATCGGTCACTCATGTTACATTTCATCCAAGAAAGACTCATCCATTGGCTGGTCCAAGAAAGACTCAGTAATTGGCTGGTCTAAGCTTGTGGTTGTGGTGGATGTAATGCAGCATCTGACTAGGGGCATGGGTGCATTGATGCTTGTGGTTGCGGTTGTGCTTGGGGGCATGGGTGCATTGATGAAAGGGAGGTCCAGATAGCTCCTTTGCCTTTCTAACCTCGCCACACATTCTTGATGTACCTGACCCTGGCATCTACAGCAGGACCCTCCCACTTTGTGTCACATGAGTTTATGTCTTGATCTATTTGACTGAGGCATCGTTGACCTGACCCTCCATCGCTAAGTGGTACAAATACTGGTCATACAATGATTCTGACTTGATAGGCGCGTAGAGCTCAAAAAGATGATCACTTTTCCTTTTTGGAGCGTGTCCGAATTCTTTCTGGATTGCAAGTTACACCTTGTTGAAGGTGTTGTGAAGAAGAGGGCCTTTGATGATGTGGCACAGGGATTCACATGCTGAATTCCATACTGTGCTTAACAAGAGGCTGTGTGCTTAGAAGGCACTTGGGTGATGTGGCACAACTTTGACCAAATTGAAACTTAACCAACCTGTAACTGAACCAAACCCTATGTAACCTAACCAAATTCTATAACTCAAGTAACTTAGCTTAACTCAACCATTGTGTTAGCCAAGGTTAGAATATATCTTCCATATGGCAAGAAACTGACCAAGCCTATGAACCATGGGTTAACATCAGCTAACCTTGGTTAGAGCCTATCTGCCACGTGGCCTAATGCAAGAAACTTAGGAGAAATTGAAGATTTCCTGTGCAGGAACGTCGACGACGGACGAGCGATGGAGAGAGCTCGAGGAGCTGTGAGCTGAGCTGACAGAGTGAGGCACTGTAGAGAAGCCTAGTGTGGGCTTGAGAAGCTTGGGAGCTGCGAGAGATGGAGGAGCTCATAGGGGTCATCAAGGAGAAGGCAAAGGCTGATGCAGAGAGCTTCGTTCGTAAGTTGGAGAGTCGCGCTGCTTTGGCTGCTGGAGAGCGTCGAGGATGGCCGACTGTTGATGGTCTTGTTAGAGCTTGCTAGAGCTCTGAGCCACTGAAGCACACATGGAAGCCATCGTCGATGCTCTGTGGACGCCGAGCTATGCTTGTGTAGCGCTATTCATGGGTTTTAGGCTCTTTGTTGTAGAAGGTTGTGAGTCGGTGCTGAGAGGCTAGAGGTGACACTGTTGTAGCAGTTCTTCTGGGCTGAGAGCTTGTGGAGTGGCAGCAGTGTAGAGCAGCTCCGAATGTGTTGTCGGGAGCTGCCTTGTAAGAAGGCATTGTAGAGGCTGGCGTCGAGATGATACTTCGGTGCAAGGCGGCGATGATCTCCTACTGGAAAGCCTCCTCTCCCAACCGTTGCTTGTGGAATGGCATCGCCTGTGACTCCACCTCCGACCGTGTCACTCGCCTCAAGTTTAACCAAGCAAAGCTTGCTGGCCACCTTGCTTCTTCCCTAGGCACTGTATCTGAGCTGCAAGCTGTTGATAAGCAATAAAGAGAGCCCCGATACAGTGTTGAAGAAGGTGATGGCTATTGTTGTTGAAGATATGGTGCTATGGGTTGCTTTGGCCGTTGAAGGCTTTGTAGTATGCAGCCCACTCTTGCCTTGCTTTGAGCTCTGTTGAGAGGTCGATATAGGACACTAGGCTATATTGTAGAGAATAGAAGTTATAGACTAGTCTCTTTCTCTCAACTGAAGCTATCTCTCTCACATAAGAAATGCAATGAACGGAATTCTCAAATGCAATGGAAGGAAACAATGGATGGAACTTTTCTCTCTCTAGGGATGAAAATTTGTTTTCAATCTAAAACTAAAACTAACCTAGGAGAACTCATTAGCTTCTAAGACATGCCTACAACTAATCTAGGAATGGAAGCAATCCTAGTGAACTACTAATGAGCTAAACTAGGAGAGCTAAACCTATGCTCTGATACCTTGACAAAACATGTGTGCCTCAGGATCTATGGAGCACTCTAAGGTGGATGAAACCTGTGTGGAAACATGATGAAGAGACTGCTCATGACATGTACCTCAAGTCAATTAGGTTCCAAGATAGATTAGCTTGGACTCATAAAGAGTTTCTTGAGATAGTGCAAAGTGCTTGATTGATATTACTTCAAATGAGCCTCCCTTTTATAGGTGAGGGTACTTACATCCATATGCTTGCTCACATGTGGGATATCTCCTCCATGCCATGTGGCAGCTTGCCCTTTGCTCATACCTTTGCTCTACATGTGCTCATGGCACCACAACTCTCAACACCATCTCATATGTAGTAAGCTACGACACAGAATTCAAAATAGAATTCAGTGCCAAGTGCAATAAGAAACTCATTAAGCCATAACAATTAACAATGCAAGTAGTCTAAGAAACTACCTAGGTATAACCTCTCAACTCAAGCACAAATCATGTAACAGACTATAGAAAATCAAAACACAAAAAATGACCTAGGTATAACCGAATCATGGACTTCACCATGATTCTAACACTAGGCTTCAATTGCAACCACACAACTATCAAGGGACAGTTGAGTGCCAGACTAAGTGTCTAAGAGATGAGTGCCAGAATAAGCATCTATGAAAACATCACTAAGCTTGGGCTGCAACACACAACTCTCTTAAGAGAGATGAGTGCCAGCCTCAAGTAAAAGACAATTATTTTTATTATAATTAAAATTACAATACACGACAAAAACAGACTACAACACACAACTCTCACAAGAGAGATGAGTGCCAGCCTATCTACACACTTAAATACAATACAAAATAAATATTAAACAATTTAAAAAGATTGCAACACACAACTCTCCTAAGAAAGATGAGTGCCAGTCCTAAACAAAACAAAACAAAAGAAACATTAATTACTAACGAAAGACTATAACACAAGCAAGGGTGCAGTAAGGTACCTATGACAAGAGATGGTAGGTATGGAAGTAAGCAAGAGGTGGTAGGTAGGCAAGTAGGTAGGCAAGCAACTGGCTGAGGTGGCAAGGAATACAGGTGGATGTATTCGTACGAATACCAAAAATGACAGTGACTTAAGTCTATACTATGTTTATTCATACGAATAAAATGATCTATTTGTACGAATAACTTTATTCGTACAAATAGTGGTTTATTCGTACGAATAAAATAGCAAAAAACATTTGAAATGTTTTAAATTGCAAAAAACGCGTATTTGAGCGTTTTTTTTAATTTAAAGAAAAAACGTCCGAATTAATGCAACTTAGGTATCACCTCGTATTTAACCCAAAACTAGCATTTGAGGGGGTTGAGGGAAATTTTGTGTAGGCGACACCTCTCAAAGACTAGCCTTAAATGTTTGAGGTGGTCATCCCATGATGAATGAGCACATAGGTCATAGAGGAATAACTCCAAAGAATACCTCAAATATCCATGATCATCTGCCTTTGGAATGTTGTAGGAGCATTAGTGATCCCAAAGAGCATCACTCATGAATCATAGACTCCCCATTTCATGGTGAATTCCATTTTGTGTTGATCGGCTGGGGCTATGGATACCTCGTTGTAGCTAGAGATCTGTCAAGAAAGCATTAGGGGAGAATTGGGGTCTCAAAAGGGCCTTATAACCTGAATGGATTAGGGAATGCTTAGTGGGCTAATGCAAGGGGCTTGGAGGGTCCCAAAGAGGCTTAACCAGCCCAACCTAGGTGGGTTAAGCCCACATTTGAGCCCACCTCTCCCCCCATCAATGAGGGGAGGGGGCCACTTTTTGAAATTTGAATTTCAAATTTTGAATCTCCCTCCCTCCCACTCTCTCTCTCTCCCTCCCTCCCTCTCTCTCCCTCCCTCCCTCCCTCTCTCCCTCCTCCTCCTCCCTCTCCCTCTCCCTCTCCCTCCTCCTCTCCCTTCCTCCGTCTTGCTCCTCCTCCTCCCTCCTCCCTCTCCCCTCCTCCTCCTCCTTCTGGCTCCTCCTCCCTCCTTCCTCTCCCCTCCTTCTCCAGCCGCCCAAGATCCCTCTCCTCTGCTCCTCCCTCCTGCTGAATCTCTCCCGTCCTCCTCCCTCCTATAGCATCTCTCCCCTCCTCCTCCCTTCTATAGCAGCTCCTTCCCTCTCTTCTACACCGGTCGCCCTACTCTTCTCCTCCTCTTCCTCTTGCCCTCATCTGCTTCTCCTCCTCCCTCTTCCTTGCTACTCTCTCCCTCTCACTACTCCATCTTTGCTAGCTCTCCCCTACATTTTAGCCTGCATCACTGATACCTCTCTTTGAGTACTCATGGCACCATTCGAGGACATATCCAACAAGTACCATGTGAACCTATAACTAGAGGCATAATATGCAAGCACACGCTCTTTGGGATATACTGGAACTCCTCAAAGTGTGCTCCATAGTCTTTGATTGCAAAGGAAGAAGCATCTTGACCTTGGGTGGATGGAAACTTGTATCCTTTAGACCCTGCCATCCAAAAGAGTCCTCCTTTTCATACAGTGCATGATGTTATTTGGTTTGTTGGCAAGGGACATGCTAGATTGCTCGGTTATTGCAATCGATTGAACCATTCTCAGACATTGGCTATGCAAGCAAGCGAGGTGCAGAGAGCCCAAGCAGAAGAACTTGCACATTTGGGAAATATTACTATTGTGGCAATGCATAATAGTATGCAGGATCTCCAATTGCAAAACAAAGAACTTAGTGACAAAGCACATGCACTGGACTTGGAGCGACATGAATTGGAAGAATCAATCCAGAATCTTGCTAAAAGCAAACAAGATTTGGAAAGGTCTATCTATGGCCAAGTTCAACTTGCTGTGGAGAAGGAACGAGAGAAGTGATCGATAGAACAAGTACAAAAGTTGAAGGGAACACCTTTGGGACTGAAGGAGAGGAAAAGACAATTGCAATCTATGGATGCATTGTGAACCAATAGTGGTGCCCGAAAGAGGAGAATACGGGCTGCAAGGTTAGTTTCCCAAATTTTCAATGAAATTTCTTACCCCAAAATATTTGTGGTATTACATTCTTTCCAGTAAGACTCATTTGTACTCTACTTTAGGAATTTCATGGAGGATGTGATGGGAACACTGGAAATGGATGATAGTGATCCTTCATATGTTCTAAGAAGTTTAATAAAGCCAAGTGATGTCATGGAAGTGTTGAAGGACCCTAGACAAAAAGGGCTACGTAAACAAGTTGCTAGAGAGGTAATGAAGGATTTCAAGGGCCTCGTCCAAGCAAAGGAGGTGCTTGGAGCTTGTGATGCTACTAGTGTAAGTCGTGAAGCTTACAACTCTGTCTTTAAAATTTTCAAGTCTGCTATGGAGGAAAAGTATAAGATATCTACAATGCCATTGCCAACACTGTGGTCCGTAAGGCTTGCACATCAAGAAACAAACCAATGTGCTAGAGAAAAGCCTGGAGGATACCATTGTGTAAGTGGCACAATGACTTGGAAGAGTAAAAAGAAATTTGGCATCCAAATGTTTGAGATGAATGCTTTCAATAATGTTTACATGGATGTAGAGAATTTGCAGAGAGCCATGGTCAAATTCTATGGGATGAGAGAAGAAGGTAAGAGAAATTCCCTCTTCACATTGAACTTTATTTCTTCTTATTTCTATATCCTTACTGAATTTCTCTTTCATTGTACAGATGGCAAGCTAGTATTTTTTATAAAAATGGATGAAGCTCAGTTGGTAAAAGAGCACAAGCTAGAGAGGGTGAGCATTTGTATTATGAACGATGCCTTGCGTTTTGCTCAAGGGAATGAGGAAGTTGAGCAGCATTTCTTAGTCCAATCTAAGAAGGACATATGGTGGCTTGTAGCCTTTGAGACCCCAAAGGAGTGCCACGAGACATTGAAGTGGGTTTTCGAGAGAATCGGCATCCCGTCGATTATTCGAAGACAAGAGGCAGAGCAAACATTAATTGTGGACCGCGGCAACGGCCTCCCCCCCTCTCTCTCTCACCCCCCTCTCTCTCGCGCTACCGCGGATAGCGGCTTCTTCCCTCTCTCCCCTCTCTCCCCCCCCTTCTCTCCCCCCCCCTTTCTCTCCCCTCTCTTTCCCCCCCCTTCTCTCCTCTCTCTCCCTCTCTCTTTCTCTCTCTCTCTTTTGTTGCCGAGGCAGCAAGACTCTTTCTCTTATAATCTCTCTCTAAAAGTCTTTCCTTCACTTTTCTCTCTCTATAATAAAATTTCAAAGAATACAAATTTTAAAAAAAGTACCTGGAAAAAAGTTGAGATCTATGCTTGTGCTTGCTTTTGCTCTTCCTCCTCTTTTTGCTTCTCCTCTTGCTCTTCCTTGTTGAAATGAGAGAAACAATGAGAGAAGGAGAGTATATATAAGAAAAACTAGGGTTTTAAGTGCTTCTCTCTCAGTGGTCTTTCTATAACATTATCTCCTCTCCCATTGGCCTCTCTATTAGATTATCTTCTCTCTCTCTCCCACCCACTCCCATCCTCCCACCCCATTCCCACTCCCACCCCCATCCTCCCACCCCACCTCCCCCATTCCCACTCCCACGCCCACTCCCATTCTTTCACCTTCCCCATTCCCACTCCCTCTCCCACTCCCATCCTCCCACCCCACCCCTCCCACTCCCACCCTCACCCCACCCCCACCTCCCCCATTCCCACTCCCACTCCCACTCCCATTCTCCCACCCACTCCCATCCTCCCACCTCCACCTCTCACTCCCACTCCCATCCTCCCAGCCCCACCCCTCCCTCCCCCATTCCCACTCCCATTCCCACTCCCACTCCCATTCTCCCACCCTTATCCTCCCACCTCACCCCTCCCACTCCCATCCTCCCACTCCCTCTCCCACTCCCACTCCCATTTTCCCACCCCCCCCATCTCCCCCATTCTCACTCCCTCTCCCACTCCCACTCCCATTTTCCCACCCCCCCCACCTCCCCCATTCCCACTCCCTCCCCCATCCTCCCACCCCACCCCACCCCTCCCACTTCCACCCCCACCTCCCCCATTCCCACTCCCATCCTCCCACCTCACCCCTCCCACTTCCACCCCCACCTCCCCCATTCCCACTCCCTCTCCCACTCCCATCCTCCCACTCCCACTCCCCACCCCTCCCACTCCCACTCCCATCCTCCCACCCTCACCCCACCCCCACCTCCCCCATTCCCACCCTCTCCCACTCCCACTCCCATTCTCCCACCCCCACCCCCACCTCCCCCATTCCCACTCCCTCTCCCACTCCCACTCCCATCCTCCCACCCCCACCCCCACCCCCACCGCCCCCATTCCCACTCCCTCTCCCACTCTCCCTTTCTCCCACTACCACCCTCCCACACTCCCTTTCTCCACTTTCCCACTGTCCCTTTCTCCCACTACCACCCTCCCAACTATTAATTCCACTATTACTTATGAATTCTAATTAAAACTATTACTTAAATAAATGATATTACTGAAAACACTCATAGGATTTAAGGTTTAGGATTTCTTGGTTTGGGTTTACGATTTGGGGTTTGGTGAGTTAGGGTTTAGGGTTTAGGGTTTGTGAGTTAGGAATTAGGGTTTGTGAGATAGGGTTAGGGTTTAGGGTTTGTGAGTTAGGGTTTAGGGTTTGGTGGTTTGGATTTAGGGTTTGGGGGGTAGGGTTTAGGGTTTAGGGTTTAAGGTTTGGGAGTTAGGGTTTAGGGTTCAAGGTTTGAGGGTTAGGGTTTGGGGGTTAGGGTTTAGAGTTTGGTGGTTTGGGTTTAGGGTGTAGGGTTTAGGGTTTAGGGTTTGGGGGTTAGAGTTTAGGATTTAGGGTTTAGGGCTTAGGGTTTAGGGTTTGGGGGTTAGGGTTTAGGGTTTAGGGTTTGGGGGTTAGGGTTTAGAGTTTGGGAGTTAGGGTTTAAGGTCTAGGGTTAGGGTTTAGAGTTTGGGGGTTAGGGTTTAGGGTTTAGGGTTTAGGAGTTAGGGTTTAGGGTTTAGGGTTTGGGAGTTAGGGTTTAGGGTTTGGGGGTTAGGGTTTAGGGTTTAGGGTTTACGGGTTAGGGTTAAGGGTTTAGGGTTTAGGGTTTAAGAGTTATTAGGGTTTAGGGTTTAGGGTTTAGGGTTTGGGAGTTAGGGTTTAGGGTTTAGGGTTTGGGAGTTAGGGTTTAGGGTTGTTATTGGTTAGGGTTGAGGGTTTAGGGTTTAGGGTTGTTATTGGTTTACGGTTGTTATTGGTTAGTGTCTAATTAAATTTTCAAACAAGTTCTAGATTTTTAAATCATTAATAAATTAGATTATTGAGAAGAGACTTATGTTCTTTATAATGGTTGTTACAGCTTGTTTGCAAAGGAAACTCACAAAGGAGATGGCTACAAAATTTATTCTGGGGATGGAGGTGATTTTATGTTGCAAAAGAGAAGTAGTTGCATTTGCTATAATCCATGAAAGTGATCCAAATTCTATTTGTCACTTTAGAAGACTTGGCGAAGATAAGATGGCGGTTATCGTATCAAGGATTCTTAGTGCACATGTTGAGCTAAAGCATAAGTGTGGGGATATGGAAATCCTTGGAGATGTTATGCCCTATAATACTTCCAACAAAGCATTTATTGCATGGGACAGAGATGAGACTTGTCCAACACATGTCATCAGGAATACAACGTGCATATCTTTGGATTTTAGAGTGGGAGATATTTTACAAATGTTATCATTTGCAAATAAGTATGTAGCAGAAGGTCAAGTCTTGGGATTTGAACAAGTGGAACACTAGACATTTGCGCAGATGAGAATTCAAAAAGTTACTGATGATGGTATGGATGCTAACTCGATGTCATTGGATGGTCCCTACTATGAGGTAGGTAAGGATTTGAGATGGAGCATGCAATTTTTAAAGATTGGAAAGACTCGGCATGTGGTTTTTAATGATAAACATAATGTATACTACAACATCAAAGAATTGAAAGAATATGCCAATGTACCAAGCTCTATTCCTTCAGAGATGGATGATTCCAATGCACTCAACTATAGCACTGACGTCTTATCAGAAGTCAATGAGTTCATTGGTACCGAGAAAGAAAAATATTTCACAAGTGATGCCTTATCCGGGGTGGATGAGTTCATGCACATTGAGAACTTGGGCAAAGATGTCAAAAGTGTTATATTTTCAAGCATGGATGGCTTCATGGATACTGATGAAGTTCTTGGAGTCAAAGCAGGTAACTATGGAATTATGGAAATCATGCACAATAGTATAATGAGTGATCATGTTCTCTCTGGAGTAGAGGAGTTTCAAGACTATGGAGTTATGAAATCCATAGAAAGTGCATCAATGACTCAGGGGGGTCACTCATCATATGTAACCCTATCACGTGAGTTCAACAGAAGGATATTTTTTATTTCTAAAATTTACATAAATAAATATATATAAGGGACCACTTAAAATAGTTTTGGAAAAAATTTACAGATTTGTATAGAAAAGGGGTACATTTTATTAATGAAAAATTTATAGATAAGGGATTTTAGAAATATGCCTTGAACGCATGTGGTATAGAGGGTTTATACATCGTGACCCCCCCGAGATCAATGAGCGATGTTCTCTCAGGAATAGATGAGTTTGAAGATCATTCTGGACACTCTATCACCACTGACTATGGAGTTATGAAATCCATAGAAAGTGCATCAATGAGTGATGTTCTCTCAGGAATAGATGAGTTTGAAGATCATTCGGGACACTCTAATGCCATTGTGACAAGTGGTTCTACGATTGTATCAAAAGTAGGGATGAGATCAACAAAGACTATTCGGTGTTTGACTTTGATTGTGAACTTGTAAATGTTACAAATGGTTTGACGAATGTATCAAAAGCAAGGATGACATCAACAAAGGAATATTCAGTATTTGACTGTCAGAGTGATAAGATCAAGGATGCAACATCTCATGAAAACAATGTGACAAATAAATATTACAAGGAGAACTACACAAATCCAAATAAGAATGTACAGAAGGTCCCAAAACGGACATACAGATGCATGAAAAGACAACGAGTGCAGGCAGATCCAGAAAAGCAACCAAAGAGAATAAGAGTAATGAATGAAGATGTTATGCTAAAAGCAATGCGATCTACATGCTGTAAGCGTACATGTATGCGATCCATTAACTTACATGACATCAACGGTTGTAGAGAACATGTCTGGCAAAGGAAAGGAAGCAGAAGAAATTAATACCTACTCACGAGATTGTCTTGCTTTCTTGTAAATGATAAGAGAAGGCGAAGTTCAGGACATCAAATAAGGCCTCTTATAAATGGAAAAAGTATATGCAATAATGCATATTGCATTATTACAGGATTATCACATGGCACATATTGGAATTTGGCTAATAAAGCAAAGTATGGAGTTAAATTTAACATTCATGGAAACATAGGAAGGCCCAAAACAAGAGCCTCAACGGTTGCGACAACAGCAATTTTGAAAGATTACATTTATGAAAATGCTTTACCGCAACCCCACCTATCAGAAATGCATCTTCCGATAGGTTTGACCAAAAAAGAAGTATTTAACTCTATTGGAGAAACACAGAGGCAAAGAAGGCATGCACTGGCATCTTTTCATACTTTGTATACTCTTTGGAAAAAAAGCTTTGGACATGTTAAAATCCCAAAGAGGCAAAAAATGTCAAAGTGCAACGACTGTGATGATCTAAAGCGAGCACTTGAGACTGCAACATCTCCAGAACAAAAAGAAGCTTACAAAAGAAAGAGAGAATTTCATCATGGACTTGTTCGACATTCTAGAATAAAATATGCATTTTGGAAGGAGCAAGCTATTTCTCACCCAAATGAGTACATGTGCATTATTGTAGATGGTATGGATCAAAATACAACAACATTAACTTCATTCATTAACACTCCACCTAAGCTACAAGGCAAATACTTTTTAAAGACACATCTATGTGGAGTGTTAGTGCACGGATTTAAGTTTTTTGTAGACATATGGATTGATTCCTTGCATCTACACGATAGCAATCAAGTTGTAACATCCGTTATGAAGGCAATTCACAATGTACATGCAGAAAAAGGTCGCCTACCAGCAACTTTGAGAGTACAAGCAGACAATTGCGGATGAGAGAATAAGAATGTACTCTTCTTTGCATTTTGCTCAATGCTAATCGCTCATAGAATCTTCAATGAGATTGAAGTTGGGTTTTTGTTGGTTGGGCACACACATGAGGATATCGATCAGGTATTTAGCACAGTTTCAAGAGAACTAAAACACAAGGACATGGAGACAATGGATGACTTGATAAGAAAATGTGGGAGGCAAGTTGGTGGCCGTAAGGAAGGAACAATATGCTCAATGGCTGAGAGGATGTATGATTGGAAGAGCTTTATTCTACCTTTCATACAAAAAGGTGGTGATGCCCTGATTGGTCATAGCGCTCCACACTATTTTCGATTTTTCTTAAAGGATGAAAAACCAGTGATGCAATGGCAACACTATTCTCTTGATACAAAATGGGAACCTAAAGAACCTTACTCTCTCTTAACTTCAATCTCGAGCAAAGAAATGCATCCAACATGGGCTCCTATAAAAGAATTCAGTGAGAAATCCAAAGGTGAAATAGAAGGCTTAAAAGCTTTTATTGCATACAAAGAGGAAATGCTCCGGAGATTTCCTGATTGGAAGCCCTCTTGGAAGGAACACACTACTGTTGTAATTAGCAAGACCTACCAATTGATAAAGGACCTTGCAAAAATGTGAGAAGATGATATTAAGGCAGAACGGCCTTTATTTTGGCCAAATGTTAGTAATGACTTGAGTCCACAGCATGTGGTCTCTTTGAAAATGAGTTTGAATCATTGCTCCCACATCCATATTGTGGACCCAAGAAGAGAGAGTTTATGCCACAAATAGACATAGATGTCCATTGTTTTGTTGCAGTTCAACCATCGGATGATGAACATGAGAACGTGAAGTTTTGGGTTGCGAAAGTAGTTGACGTGAGCATGGATGACCACGGGAGAGCTACAACATTTACAGCGGTATGGTATGAGCCAAGGGGCAGGAAGGAGAACCAAGATAATAGTACATTGTATAGTAGTTGTTTGAAAAAGGAATGGTGTCCCAAACCATGAAGCAATTTCAAGACTTTCCACAGAGACAGTCATAGTATCCTGGAAATCAAGGTCAAAGAAAACAAAGAAGCACATAGGGTATGATGTAGAAGACAAAATAAAATTACCGCAACCAAATATTACGCACATTACAGAGTTCACAAAGATGCTTGCCCGGGAGGAAGTAGAAGGAGATAGTGCAAATGAAGAATGCCCATGATAACACCATTCAAATATCGAGAAAGAGTGAAGGTGGTGGTGGTTGTCAGATGAGAGTGAATGAAGATGGCACCCAAGCAACAAGTGATGACAGAAAGGACATTCTGAACAAGCAAATGTTTGGATCGCTCATTTTTGTGATCATGATAGAAAAGGACATTCAAACAAGCAAATGTTTGGATCACCCATTTGTACTAAACTCATTGTAAAGGAAAAATTAAATTATTGAAAAGGCCACAGGAGATCCTTTGTACAAAGACTCATCCAGAGCAATATTTGTTGTAAAACTTATGACATGATAATGTAAAATTGCAAGCATAGCTATTGCTATTTTTTGGATTACAAAAGAGGATTCCATCATGTCTCATGTCTATATAAACCTTTTAATTTCTTGAATATTCAAGAGTGTTATAGTTTTCTGCATTGAAAGTAAAAAGAGTCTTACAGGTCTCTTATGTATACATTTTTAAAATGTTGTGAATCCTCAATAGCATGGTTTTTCATGGATTTAAACTAATAACTCGGATTTTTTATTTTAAGAATATGATTCTTATAAACAAGAAATACAAATTTAGGATTTAATAGTAGTTTTTGCATTATTTGTACAACATTGTAGAGAGCTATTTTGAAATGTCTTATGTGAAAATGATAGTGCCAGAAAGTAAACTTTTGACTCTCGAATGACAGTTTCATAAAGTAAACTTTTCATTTGGGAAGGATTTTAAGGAATAGTCCAAAAGTAGACATATGAGGCCAAAATTAATGAAATAAGTGTTAAGTGCTATTTCAAAATACAATTTCAAACTGACTCATTAGACTGGTTCTATTTCAAAATACAATTTCAAGCTGACTCATTACACTTCAAAATCTTACACAAAATGCAGACTTACAATGCGATGGTATTGTCGATTGATTGCTTGACAGAGGAAGGTGCATGTCCTTCCCCATGTAGATGTGTTGCACCTTTCAAGCAATCCTTTCTTCCCAAGCTTGAATTTCATGATGCGGCCCTTCCATTCATGCAAAAGATCACCTCTTTTGCTCTTTGGAAGCTTATGTGGACCCTTGGCAAATCCTCTCATGACTATCCAATCATTTAAGCTGTAGGTGCAAGGCACCCATTCACCCCGTGCATTTTTTCTCCTATGGGACACAGAGTACATGTATGGTCTCCTCACCATGCTTGTATAGAGGTCACAACAACAATAGTGGACTAGAAAGTGCAGCTGGAGGGAGAGAGCAGCTCCGATAGAGGGAGAGAGAGGGAGAAGGTATAGAGGGTGCAACTAAAGGTTGAGAGAAGCTCTAAGAGGTGCTGTAGCTAGGAATGGAGGGAGAAAGAGTAGAGGGGGATGAGCAGCTGCTCCAGGAGGTGTTGCCTAGGACTGGTATACAAGGGGGCTTGGTCATACCGAGTACACTAGTGGTGGCCTAGGCATAGGCACACTTAGGATGGGTATTGGTCTATAGGGAGTACCCACCGAATAGGGAGTAATTTCTAAGTTGCTTCCTTAAGTTGGATATAATAGGGGTTAGGAAGCCAAAGTTCTGGGTAATTAGATTGAATCTACTCATTCATTTATTCCATAATTTGGTTCCAAAAGACACCTGGCATCCTTGCCTCAACGGTGTCACTAAATGAGTAGTGGAGGTGGCAGGCATCTTGTTTGTGGTTTCATTTGTGGTGCTCAACATGGAAGCCGCAACACCAGAGTATAGCATCCTCTTGGGCAAGACTTGGTTGTAGCAAGAAAAGGGCAAGCAAAATTGGGAGCAGAATGTCATTTCAGTGTGGGTCACAATGTGTCTGATCCACTTTGGCCAACGCTGTCTGCAAATCTCGTGATAGCCCTCAAATGAAGCAATCATTGAGTACCTCCTGAGCAGGCCATTCCCCTGTTGGCACACGTTGCATGAGTACGTTGAATTTGGATGCATAATTTTTCACATCCTGATCTCCCTGATCCAAGTGTCGCAATCTATCTAGAGTTTGTGGAATCATTTTTTCCCGATGAAACCGTCTCAAGAATGCTTCGCAGACTCCATCATATGTGGTGAAGTAATCCATCGTGTACTCTACCAACCACCATGCAGCCTTGCCTACTAAAGTTGACTCTAAAACCGCCTCCTGTGGAATGATACCAAGGGTGGCAGATTATTGAACTCATACACCTTCTCAAACTACCGGACATGAGAATCCAGGTCATCCGACTTTCTCCCCACAAACTTGGCATACTTGACTTGGCCCGCCATCAAAGCACCTCCAATGTTTGGTGCTCCTCCTCCTCTAGACATCCCTCCTTAACTGAAGAGATTGTGAGAAGCAGCCAAAACCACTATTGGAGATGAAGATGCACTCAGTACCTAGCGTCCATCAAGCGAGACTTGCACCCGCAGTCATGGCGGTGAAATTGAATGAGAAGGTGTCCGACTCTGATGCCAATCAACTGCTCCCAGAGAGCCTTGTGGAATGACATATACATGCTCAGGATCACTATTACGTTGCCGCAACCGCGTATTTGGTGTCAAGGGATCAGGAGGTCCTTGTGAGCCTGTGTGTATGCATGCCTATTGGGAAGATAGCAACTGCATAATTCACTGCCATGACCACCGGATGAGGTTCTTCACTGGTTCCGCACTTGCTCGACCATAAGCATGGTGCTGGGGATCAGATCGCATCCGCTGGAGTTCATCTTGAAATCCACGGATATGCCTCCTTACCGTAGCAATCTCCTCCTAAATCTCCACTGGGGTGAGTTCAACTGCTTACAAACCTCCATGTGTAGTGCCTCCGCAATGCCGACAAGGAACGGACGACATGAGTGCTCCCAAAACCTTGCCAGACAAAAATCAATTGCCATATATCCCTTGCATGGTGGTAAGAATGCGCATCTTGATCTCCAATGTGTAGCGTCGTAACTACATGCAGATGCTATAGGAAACAGAGATAAAACGATACGTGCCACATCTATAGAAAAGGAATACAGTCACGAGCAGACGCATTGAATAAGGTCATCTATGAGAATCACCATCGATTTCTCCCACCTGATCATCCTAGATATGTTGCCCCTTGGAATGAAGTCTTCCCACAATTACTCGCTGCAGGAGATTGGATGAGAATTTGGGACGGTTCCATGACTCCTCCACCACTTGGCATGAGCCGGTAAGGGTTTGTAACTATTGTGTGCTATATTGGCTGGAAATAAAGATTACCCGCTAACACCATCTTTTGTTTCGATACTCCATCTTTTATCGTTTACCATATTGATCCCACCTCAAGATCAATCACCTGCTTGATCCCATGCATATCTTCAAGAATGTGGCATCTACCATTTGGGAACATTTGAATGGGACATGAGATTCCGTAGGCATAAGGGAGGAAGCATGAAGCTTGGCCACAAGAGAGACCAAATGGGCATGTTTTTTTACCTCGTGCACCATGGAGGTTATCAAAGCTAGAGATGGTGGTGGTGAAGCACGCTATTACTACAATTCGTACTCCCACTGGATGCATGAGGTGTTTGAAGGGGGCCTTTACAAAGAGCAAGAAAAGAGGTGTAGAGCAATTATATGGCTTGAAATCTCATGATTGGCACAAGATGCTCCAAGTAAGTATTTTATGTGCATAATATCTTTTTCCTTTCAAATTTATGAGTGAATTAGAAGCAACTAATCAATCATTCCTCATGTGTTCACAGTTCATACTACCTACTAGCATTTCTCGTAGTGCATCAAAGGACATGAAGGATTGTATTTACAAGATGGGTGAGCTTGTGAGGTACTTTACATGATACAAAATGTGATGCATATCAATGCTCCATGCAAGGTGTTCATATTGCTAATATGGTGTACTTTTTCATTTCTAGGTATGTGAGCTCAAAGGAAATAGATCCCACCACGCTTGAGAATGCTCGAGTTATGTCAGTGGAGGTGGTTTGTTTAGTGGAGGAGACATTTCCGCGTTCTATTCTCACAAGCCAACTACATCTCATAGTGCATTTGGTGGATGAGATTGCTATATGCGGTACTATACATGCACGATGGTTGTTCTTCCTCGAGCACTTCATGAATACCTTGAAGGGTTTTGTGAGACAAAATGCAAGACCCGAAGGTAGCATGGCCGAGGGTTGGTTGGTACAAGAGTCACTTGTACATATTTCTGAGTTTCTTGTTGATGTGCATAGCTCTCTCTTATGACTATGGAGAGATGATGAAGACCTAAGGATGACCTCTATTGTGCCTCAAGGGAAAGGATGCAACAAAGTAATAGACACGGAGTTGCTTAATAATATCAACCTCTATTGCATGCTTAATAGTGATGTGATGAAAAGATGGGTGACAAGATATGAGGATGCAAAGGCAAGAAGACAAGAAGAAAGGGCCCTCTTTCGTACACATCACGGATCTTGTGTGCCATACCCTCAGTATCTAAGAGCACTTCCAAAGGATATTCATGTGGATTGGCTACTTGACGAAATGGAGAAAGCAGAGAAAGACGAGGGGATGCATATCACATGGACGAATGGGAGTATGCTAGGGGATGCATGAGCATGGTCAGTATATATAATGTTATGCATAAGTTAGGAGCTTTCAATAATTTAGATTGCTTATTTAATTGATTTTGTCTTGGTGTAGTGCACTATGTTCAATGCTATATGGTGTGAGGGCAAGCATTTTCGAACACAACGGATTGATGATAAGAGAAACACACAAGATTGTGGCGTCATTGCTAGTTTTGAGGGAGCCAATGGAGCCATGGAAGATTATTGTAGCATAATCCAAGATATTATTAAGCTTGACTTTCGACGCTTCTTTGTGTATGTTTTGGATGTAAAGTGGTTTAAGGACATGGTGGAAAGAGGCCCTAATGCAACAATCAAATGCCATGCAAGTGGCTTTGTAACTATTGACTTCACAAAGTTTTGGCAAAGTAAGAAGGACACACTAGTACTACCGCAACAATGTGAATAGGTACAGTACACACATATGAAAATACTCACTTTTAAATATTTGATACCTTCGATGCAAGAAAAATAACATGATTGTATTTGTGTTTGAATTAGGTTTTCTATCAACCAATGGTGGATAATAATAGATGGTGGCATGTCATACCTATTATGCCATGTTCCAAAGTGATTTACAGTACATTTACTAATATGGAGCATATGGAGGATGATCATCGCCATGGAGGTGATAATGACCATGATACTTAGCGCTGCCCTTGAAGTGAAGCCCCACGAAAGGCAAAGCAGCAAAACTCAATCCCCGTGGTATTTGGTAGCAAGTTTCAAATAATCTTTTCTATTTGAGAATGGCACGACACTGTTGTTGCATGCGGTTGCAAAAAGCATCTATTAGCACTGTGTATGCAATATTAACAAGGCGACTCACTGCGGTTCTAGAATCCACTATAACTCCGACACCGCCATCTGCTACAAATTCAAATAGCGATGGGGATATGCTGTGAATAGAGCCATCTACGCTTATCCCATCAATGGTATGTAGTAAAAAGAACTCTACGCGCACGGGGTTGTAGAGCATTGTGAATGAGATCAGAGTAGTGTCAGCACCACCTCCTCGAAGTGTAAGGTAGCCAACCGCTTTAGTCAAGTGATGGCTGGGGAAGCAATAAGAGAAGACGGATTGATATAGACTACTAAAAGAGAGAGCGTCTCTATCAAGGCCGAAGATCCTAGCAGACCCAAGTTCAAGGTCCGTCTCTAATTGTGTGTAGTGACTGCACCCAACAGGAGTGTCCACTGTGAACACAGATGAGCGACCTCCTCTGTATTGCACCTTTTCAATGCTCATCGTTCCAGTTTTGTAATTAACGTCTCCATAGTGGACATGATAGACACATTCATCGAGAACAAAATCACGATCTTGCTCTGGCATGGCATGATACAGAGTTGAAAGGCATCCTACTGTCCTGTAGTACGGAAGGGATAGAGATGTAAGAGAGCCTCATATGCTTGAGGCGGATGCAACAAGAAATATGTAAAGAAGAATTGGGAGAGAAGATCTGAAGTTGAGGATTCTACGAGTATATACACAAAAAACAAATCACCGAGCGCAAGAATCCCGAGCGATCGATTGAGACCACTTTGCAGTCGTCGTAGCGATGAAGAGGATGAGGTCACAAGTCGGTGCAACAAGTGGAGAAGGAAGTTTCTAACAAAATGAGATCTCCTTTATCAGCCTCACGAGTGCAATTGCATGTCCAAGAAGTTCTGGCAGGGAAGAGAGGCGAGGCAAGCGTCTATCGAATTTTGATTAAGGGCCGCATTTGGTCACATTGGACATAGAAGAATGGAAATGCTGAATTGATCTAAAAGGGGTTCCCTCTCACCGTATCTCATCAATACTATGCATCGTATTCACATAAATTTATAATATCGGGGAGAAACGTCGTGCTCGCGGCAGGTATAGTATCTGGAGTCTTCAACGTAGCATAGATGCTTCTTATCTTCTTACTTCTTATCTTACTATGTATTAAGGAGCCAAATGCCACACCTGCCAGGTGGAGGGGATTTGGAGGTTGGGAAAGAGGAGGAAAGAGGTTCAGAAAGAGGAGAAGGTTCGGAGGGACAGAGTTCTGCCGGAGGAGAGGTTCAGAAAGAGAAGAAGGTTCAGAGTAGAGGTTGCCACGTGGAGGTCTGTTGGAGGATCTAGATTCTGCGAAGACTATTGGTGATGCGAAGATCTATAGGAGGAGCACAAACTGCCAGTGCTAGACCTGAGCGTGATAGGACAGCTAGCAATGCAGGCCCTAGAGACACAATGGTGATAACTCATGTGGCCCGCCAGCAAGTGGTTAACAACAAAACAGACAACGGCGCCCAATTGGCACTACTCATGTAGGACTGGTAGTGCCACATGGTGTGAACAATGACCCCTGTTGCCGCATCAGTAAGACCATCGTGCCATGTGGAGGTGCAATCAGCCACCGTCGTGCCACGCATCACAACCTGACACACAAAGGGTAGAGTGCACAGAGCACATAGGATAGAGCTGATGACACGCAGCACCAAGGGCGGCGATTCAATGATGGTACGTGGCACGAGTGGAAAAATTTGCACATGGTGGTAAAGGCTCAATCGGGGCCCAATCAAGACTCAAGGTTTAGTACATAGAAAAAGAGAGAAATTTAGAGAGAGAGAGAGAGAGAGAAAGAGATATGTAGAGAGAGAGAGATTATAAACAATATTACATAAATAATATTTATATATTAATATTTATTTATATAAACACACACACACACATATATATATATATTAAAAATATGTATATCTAAGAAAATTTATATCTATATATAGATAAACAAATATATATATATATACATATATATTTATATTTTTTATTATTAAGGAGGGTAAACTTCATGAGCGATTGACATGTGGTGACCAAGGCCCGCAAGTGGAGGTTTGGAGCGAGGTTTGTGGAGGCTCGAAGGCAAGTAGTGACAAAATATGAAGAGGGGAGAGGAGAAGAGTGGAGATGAGGAGAGAGGGCATAGCTAGAGAGCACACCACAAATGACTAACCGTACACTAGAATTAGTTGAAAAAATAGAATATATACAAACCCTTTTAGGGTTAGGGTTAGGGGATCTAACCCTTTCCTTTATAGCACTCTATAAGGTTAGTGCTATGCACATATGATCACGTGATGGTGCTATGCACACATGATCACATGATGTTGAGCATGAACTCTCAACACCTTCCCTCAAGATCAACATCATGAAGTAGGCCTTCCCTCAAGATGATGATTCTGGGGAATCGAAGAAGGACTGAGCATTACATTCCATCACACCCCTTTAATGGGAATGTCCTTCCTCTGCATCAAACCAAGAGCTAGTCAGTGTTTCTCGAATAGCTCTTTACCGAGTGGTTTGGTAAAGATGTCTGCAACATTCTCTTTGCTATCACAATGCTGCAGTGTGATGTCACCAAGTAACACTCTTTCTCTGATGAAGTGCTCTCTGACATCAATGTGCTTTGTCCTGGAGTGATATACTGGATTTTTGGCCAATGCGACTGATTATCACAGTATATTGTTGTTGGCTTTGACTCATCAAAGTAATCTGTTTCTGACAATAGTCTTCTGAGCCATATAGCCTCACATGCACCTGTAGTGAGTGCTCTATATTCTGCTTCAGTCGAAGACAAAGAAACAGTTGGTTGTTTGTTTGACAACCATGATATAGCACCTTGACCAAGAAAAAATGCATATCCCTGTGTCGATCTCCTGGTCTCATGATCTCCGGCATATTCACTATCACAGTATCCATGCAACCGTGGATGACTTCCTCTGTATTCTATCCCAAACTGTCTTGTACCTCTGATGTATCTCAAGACTCTTTTGGTTGCATTCCAGTGAGACTGTTTTGGATTTGCCATAAACTGTGCTAGTGAGCTTACCGCATAACAAATATCTGGCCATGTGATTGTCAGATATATAAGAGATCCAATGAGTTGCCTGTAGTATCTGTCATTGACTGTAGGCTTTTCTGAATCTTTAGTAAGTTTCAAACTCTGCTCCATGGGAGTGGCTGCAATCTTGCAATCTGCCATATGAAATTGTGCATAAGTCCAAGATCTTTCATGTCGAACTCTACAGATAAGTCTTGTTTTAATTTTCTGATGAAGCTATACTTGCTTCCTATCATAATCAGATCATCTACGTACAAAAGTGCAATAGTAATATCTTCCCCTTGAACTTTGTAGTAGAGAGTATGATCTGCATTGGACTTCATGTATCCCAGATCAGCAAAATACTTGTCAATTCTGCTGTACCAACTTCTGGGTGCTTGTTTTAAGCCATAGAGACTTTTCTTGAGATGGCAAACCCTGTTCTCTTTTCCTGGTTCAACATAACCCGCTGATTGTTGCATGTAGACTTCCTCGTCTAGATAACCATTGAGAAATGCATTCTTGACATCGAGCTGATACACATTCCATTTATTGAGTGTCGCTAGTGATCTCAAGAACCGTATGGAATCCATTTTTGCTACTGGAGCATAAGTCTCATCATAATCTTGACCATATTGTTGTGCAAATCCTTTTGCAACTAATCTGGCTTTGTATCTCTAAATACTGCCATCTAGATTGTACTTCACTTTGTATACCCATTTGTTGGCTATGGCCTTCTTTCCTGGTGGAAGGTCGCATAATTCCCAAGTGTTATTTTTATACAAAGCGTCCATTTCTTCATTCATAGTAGTTTGCCATTCCGGCTTATCTACTGCGTCTTCGAAGTACACTGGCTCTTCTGTAGCCATGATGGTAGTCATAAGAGCATAGTTCGTGGTTTCTACCTGAATTGCTTTGCCTTTCTGAGCATATGTCAATCTGGCTGGTGGTTTGCTTTCCCTAGTAGACCGTCTGAGCTGCTGTGGCGCTGCTTGGGGTGTTGCTGGCAATTCTTGCTCTTCTTCATCAACCTGTTCTGTAGATGACTGTGAAGTCGATTCTTCTATCTCCTGTGTAGGTGAGGTTTTCCATTCTGATTCCTCATCAAAGATCACATCTCTAGAGATAATGAGTTTGCAGTTGATGGGATCATACAATTTGTATGCTTTGCTTTCTTCACTGTAGCCAACCATGATGCATTTGCGTGACTTTGCATCCAATTTCCTACGATGATCATCATGTATGTGGGCATATGCTATGCAACCAAATATGCGGAGATGCCCAATGCGTGGCTTGTGTCCAGTGAATGCTTCATAAGGAGTCATACCTTGTATTAGTTCGGTAGGAAGCCGATTAAGCAAGTAGTTAGCTGTAGCTATTGCTTCTACCCAATATTGATTCAGAAGATGCTTTTCACTAAGCATTACTCTAGCATTGTCTGCCAAAGTCGCATTCTTCCTTTCAGCTCTTGCATTCTGTTGAGGAGTATCTGCACATGTGAACTGTCTTCGAATGCCATGATTTTTGCAAAAGTTCATGAATGCTGAAGACATGTATTCACCTCCTCTATCTGATCTCATGACCTTGATCTTTCTACCTGTCTGGTTTTCTACCATGGCTTTGAATTCTTGAAATCTGGAAAACACTTCAGATTTCTCTTTCAGAAAGTAGACCCAACAATATCTGCTGTAGTCGTCAATGAAGGTCAAGTAATAAAGTGAACCATTGATGCTGCGGGTCTGGGCATAACCCCATACATCTATATGAATCAAATCAAGAATACCTCGTGCACGAGAGGTACTTATGACAAAGTTGGTTCGCTTTTGTTTGCCGAAGTAGCATGCTTCACAAACTTTTCCAAGAAACTGTAGCTTCGGAATCCCAATTGCCATATTTTGATTCCTGAGATCTAACAAGTACTTGAAGTTGACATGACCATATCTCTTGTGCCATTTTGCAGATAGTGGCATCTGTTGCATTTGAGCTGACATGGCATGCTTATCTGGTACTGTAGCTAGCATCATGTATAAGCGTCCTTCCTTGACACCTTTTGCTACTAGCTTACCTCTTTTGGATTTGTCTCTGATAGTGCATTCATCACCGTCGAAGATGACTTTGTAGTTGTGTTCCGTCATTTGACCTACTGACAAAAGGTTCTTGCTGAGCTTCGGAACATAGAGCACATCTTTGACTAATCCTTTTGTACCAGTGAAATTGTTCATAGGGATAACACCTGTCCCTTGAACCGAATTCGGTGTATTGTCTGCTATGTAGATGACATTCTTTTCACCTTCTAATGGCTTCATTTCTGTGAACCATTCCTGATGATTTGTCATATGAGATGATGCACCACTGTCGATGTACCAAGGATCCTATTCCACTTGGTCGACTTGATAGCTGAAATCCTCTTTGGGATTGAAATCAGTGTCTAGGTGTATTGTATCAGTCTGATGCAATTCCTCACTTGCAAGAAACATATTGCCATGTTCATTTGCAAAATGACTGTGACTAGAATGTCCACCATGATGATTTCCTCTTCCTCGAGAATTCCCTCGATTACTGGACTGACCGCCTTGGTCATACTGCTTCTTGCAGCAATCTCTTTCATAGTGTCCAAACTTGTGACAATAGTTGCACTGGATGTTTGACACATTGGTGGATGCATTCCCTCGTCCTTGAAATCTTCCTCGATTGGAATGATTTCCTCTTTGCTGATTTTGATGTTGCTGAGGATGATGCTGATGCTGATTCTAACTTTGATTTTGTTGATGATGACCACTTTTCTGATATGATCTACCTCTGTTTCTGCCTTTTCCTCTGCTTCTGTCTGAAGCTGTGAATGCTTGATCATTAGAATGACCTTTCTATGTCGAATGATGAGGGGTCAAAGAAGACTGCATAGTTGGTGTGGACAGAGTTATCCGAGAGCTGAAAATATGGGGCTGAAGGTGCAGGTATGATACATTGCTCTGTTGAAGAAGAAGCCCATAAAACTGACAAGGTATGGAAACCTGTCAAACCTGTATGCTCAACTGTCATGAGCTAAAGGCCATTTGCTGTGTGCATGGCTAAACATCCATCGGCATGGGATGTAGCATCTGTCATAGGCTCATCGAGAAGGAGCTGATAGTATAAACTGTATACAATAGCCATAAGGGCATGATGAAACATTGAGTCTCCCCAGGTTGTGCTATGGCTGAACCTGATGATGTCTACTACACTGGAGCATGACCGCACTGATGCATAAGTATCCTCATACCGAGGAATGATCTGCTGATTGAAAGTGGTGGTCATAACTGGATCCAAGGATGCAATGCGGCATGAGTGAGCCGATGCTGAAATGTCCTAAAGACTGATCTGCTGAAGGGAACTGAGCCCAAGGTATGCTCTGTGTCAAAGGTGAAAGCATCATTGATGGATGTTGGAATGGAATCACCTGAAGAGCTAAATGCGCTAGGGCATATATCTCATCTGTGGCAAAGGATGGAGTCGGATCCATGCATGAGGGTGATGGCTGTACATCACTGAAATCAGACTGAGCTGATGTAGATGGGACTGCCTCGTACTGAGGACTTATTGTCAAATATGCCTCATGCTGAGGGCTTACTATCGAATGTGCCTCATGCTGAGGGCTTACCAAGAAGTGTGCCTCATGCTGAGGGCTTATCGAGGAATGTGCATGATCAGAAAATGTGTGCTGATCCATGCTAACATCTGAGGCATCTGCAACTACATCTGATCTGTCAAGGCCAATGAGGCTCAAGTCTGCATCATAGATTGGTGAGAGATTGGTACATACCCTATGGCAATGAATGGTTGAAGTAGGTTCTCTTTCCACTCGCGGATCTTGTCTAGAGTCATGACTGGTGTATCATCAATGAAGTGATGTGGATAACTCCATGCTGGAGGCGGTCTGGTGCTCTGTGCAAGAGGCTTACCCATGTACCGGTGAGAGTGTCTACCCATGAGAACACTGTAAAGGAGCTACCACTAGGGGGCTTACACTAAACTGTCAGAACCAAGTCATGTGAGAACTGCTGTGTGCCAAGGATCAAGCCTGTAGTAGAATGATGACAACTGCATGTCGGGTGTAGCCAAGAGGCTGTACAAGGTTGATCTATGTGTATGGAAACCAATGCCAAAAATAGTCAACAAATGTGACTGTACATGGGTGGCATGTGTGCATGCAAAGGTGCAACAATCCTAAATCCGAGGAGGAAGATCACTCTGCCAAGTGTCACACTGAGTGATGAAGTGCCAAATGCCAAGAGGACTGAACTAGTATCAGATGTGTGAAAGTGAATACCGATGATAGATCCGATGGGACTGACACCGCTGGGAACTAATCCAGTAATGTGGCAATGGTTGACTTGGCTTGGTGGAGTTGGATCTCCTCTATGACAGTGCTAGTCTATAGCTAGACTACACGTCGATGCGATAAATGCAGCAAATGAATTTTATCTTGATTCATTTTAAGTGCTGGGTATGCTGTAAAGGATCAGGAGGTGGTTTCGATGATGAGGAATCAATGATGCTAGCATGTGGAAATCTCAGATGGCAGATTTGAGGTGCTCAACGTGTAGAGCATGATCTAGCGAGCATTTTTTCTTTGTACAGCTCTGTGAAATTCCTCCTGGATCAAAAGATACAGCCCTCGGAAGGATAGGCCAAACTTTGATCCCAAGAAGGCCAAAAATGATGATGTGGCTTGGAGGGTGATGTGGCAGACTGGTGATCACATGCAGAATACAACTGTGCCTATGAAGAGGCAACTGTGCCTATCTGGCAATCTGTGTGCTGAGGTGGCACATGGGTGACTGTGCTGCTCTTGTGTCCCCTGCAAATGTGGCAGGCTGACATGTCACTGTTGATTGGGCAACTGAGGACTGTGCATGATGACATGGCACCTATGGATAAGGCTACCATGTGGCATAAAAGTAACTGCCCCTCCTCACTCATGGTAAATTAAACCAAACCATGGTTAACTCTGACCACTGATCCAAACTATGGCTGACCATGGTTAGCTTAACTGAACCTGACCAAGTCCTCAACCCTATCTCTTCAGGGTTGCTTACGTGCTGCCATGTGTCACTAAGAAGAGACCTTAGAGGAGAGAAACGGAGATGAACGTCTGTCGTCGATGGCTAGCTATGGCACCGTGAAGGCCGCGTAGTTTGCTAGAGTGACCATCCTGGGAGCATAGTGGAGGAGCCGGAGAAGGAGGCTTGTTGAAGAGCAAGGAGCTTGGCATGGCGGTGGAGGAGGTAGTTGCTTTGGGCTACTAAGGCAAGCACTGCTCGGGAGATCATTTGCCACAATTGATGAGGTCCTTGCTGTGCCTTGCGGCGGTCTCACCTTGCCATCATTGCGAGTCCATCTCGGGCGACCTTAGTCATGATGCTTTAGTTGGAGCCGTAGGTGGACTTGAGGACGTAGTTGTTGGTGAGCAAAAAATCCATGTTGTCGGCTAAGGCATTGAAGGAGGAGTCTTTGTTACAAAGTCTTGGTCACCGGGTCATCCCTCCATGGTCTTTCGGGCTGCAAAAGCTTGTTGAAGGAGCGTGATGAAGCTAGGAGCCTGCTTGGAGAAGCTTGCTGTGTTGCTTGTCTGCTATTTTGGGAGACGCTACGAGTCGTTGTGCATGGAAGCCCGATGTAGGTCCTTGTGCATCTTCTGGTTGGTCAGCTGCTATGAAGGAGCTGCCGTTAGGAGCTTGGCTGCAGCTGAGTTTGCTAGAGACGCAGGGGCAAGACTTTGGCGCTGCTCGTAAGTGGTGTAGGGGCTGCTGTACTAGAGGAGCCATGGCGCTCATGTGTCTCTCGCTACATGCAACTCGTATGAGTCTTTCTATGGTTGAGAAGGCCGCCTCGCTGTAAAAGATGGCTACAGGTTGAAGAGGCACTGTTGGAAGTGGCGCATCGGCTCATTGTAAGCACAGGAATTTGCCAAATGTGGGCGCTGTGGTATTGGAGCCTCGTAGTGCTCATAGAGAGCGGAGGTGCAGTAGAGTCGAGGCCATATACGAGGGAGCCAGTGGAGAGGCTGAGCTACATTTGGCTGTGGAAGGAGCTGCCTATTGATGGAGCCGGTGGGCTGTGAGAATCGGAGCTGAAGGAGCCGCTTGTGGAGAGTCAAGGGAGGAGCATTCGTTGAGAGTTATGATGTGAGCCTTTGGAGGCTTGTTGGAGCAGCTTTTGGTCGTACCCGAGTTGTTGAAGCTTGTATGGGCAGAGGTGCTTGAGCAGTTGGGCGGCTCATTGGAGTGGCTAAGGTCAAAGCACTTTTGGAACACTTCACCTGTAGAGTAGCTTGAGGCTTCCTTCTTTGTTATAGAGGGGGAGCCGCTCCAAGTAGTTGAACTCTCCTCTCAACCTTTCGGAACTCTAAGGTCCTGTCACCCTCACTAAAATGAAGTTTCAAAATTGAGAAATCACTCAAAGGAATGAAAACTAGAGCTCCAAATGACGGAATCGGAAGCTTTTTGATCCAAAATAGAGAGGAGAAGGAGCTCTACATGAAACACACTATTCAAAATTTTTGGACTTTCTCTCCTGGTTTGGACTTTTTTTTGGAGCATATCTTCTCCACTCAACTTCACTTAGTGAGCTCAAAAACTGGGTTTTTTAGAGCACTAAATGTGTCACTTATATACAAATATGGCCTTACTAAGCTAAAAAGTCAAGTGGTGACCTCTAATTTTAAACAAAATGGCTCAGTGAAGCTATAATTCCCAAACTTGTGGATGGTACCCCCATCCAATAACTATAATAATAATAATAGTAGTCTCCTAACTCTAGTTCAATTTTAACACTATGAAGTGAAAATATGACACCATATGAAAAGAGTTTGTTGAATTCAACATATAAGTGGTGTATGGATACACCATTTTTTTGAAAAAAAAGAGTTTTTTGAATTCAATATATAAGTGGTGTATAGATACACCCTTTTTTTGAAAAACAAACCATACAATAAATTATCTTGTATGGAAAAAAGCATACAAAACATTATCTTATGCATCTGAATCTCGTTCAGAATCATCAGATTCATGTAATGTATTTGCACTTGATGGGTCAAGTCTTGCCAAATGATGTTTAGTATGGACATGACTTGGATCAGGGATTGTGATACATTTTTCAACATTGTATCCATGCTTCTTTTTAAAACTTCGTGTCCTCGATTTCCAGCAATGAATAATGCTACTGACTTCCACCTCTGTTAATCCCTCATTATTTGGAACCCATTCACATTTCTTTTGCAAGCATCCCTCATAGAGTTGTTTTATTGTATATCTTCTCGGGAGATTTTTCAATGGCTTTGGTTCATACCATAAAGCTGTAAATGTTATAGGAGTTCCCTTGTCATCCCTTTCTATCTTAGCAACCTTTGCAACCCAAATTGGGCCACCTTGGTCATCCAACTCTGAACCTGGATCAAATGCCCAAATTGCAACAAATAGACCCTCTTCAATCTCATTAGATGGTATAAACTCTGGTAAGGGTTTGTCTCCCTTCCTGCCACAATATTTTCGAGGTAAAAGGCATTCCTCTGCTTCCTCCATATCTACTAACATATTTATATCCAAAGGAAAACTTGGTGACCTAGCTCGTTCTGGCCAAAAGGATTCACAGTATTCAATGCTCATTAAGTTTTCTTATCTTTCTAAAGATTGGATAAGTGCTTCAATTGATTTAATTGTCTCCAAATTCTTAGTTGATTGCTCATGATATTTCTGCATCATACTTTAAAGATGTTTAATGAAGGCTTTCAAGCCTTTCATTTCATCTATGTCAAGTGATTTGTTTTTTGCAAGAACAAATCTAGTTTCCTCCAATGGAATTATTCGTTGTAATAAAGCATATGACTCACTCCATAAATGATCTCCATCTACTGAGTGGTGCTTCCATTGCATCACTGGAATATTGTTATGCATGTGAAACTGAAAGTAGTGTGGATTTGTGTGTCCTATTAGGGCATCATCTCCTGTTTGTAAATGTGGCTCTATGAATGCTCTCTAATCTACCATCCTCTCTAAGATAGCCACTTCTGATTCTTCCTTGCAAGAACCTCCAATTTTTTTCCCAATTCGAAATAGCATATCCTCCATTGTCAAAACATCCATTGACTTCAACTCACCAGAGATAACACTGAAGATTTGATCTATGTCTTCATGTGTATGGCCAACAAGAAGAAAGCCAACTTCCACTTCTTCAAATATTTTCAAACCAACCAGCATAGAGCATAAAGCAAATATATATTTATTCTTTTTCTCTCTCCAACAATTATCAGCTTGTATTCGCAATGTGTTAGGTAAACATCCGTGAGCATCTCTAACCTTTCTTATTGCTTTCATGATTGATGTAACAACCTAGTTACTATCATGGTCATGCAAACTATCAATCCATACATCACAAAAGATTCGGTATCCATGTACTAATACTCTACACAAGTGCTTTTTTAGTCCACGTTTGCCCTCCAATGCCGGTGGGATATGTCTATATCGTGGCAAAGTGATTGTATTCTGGTCCATGCCATCAATGGTGATGCACATGGACTTATCGACATGTGAAATAGCTTCCTCTCTCCAAGAAGCATACAACTTTTGAGCATCTTGCACATGACGTAAATGGATTGATCGCCATTTAATATATCTTCCTGCTGCTCACATTTACTATGTTCAATGGCATTTTTTAATTCATCACATGTCTTACATTTTGACATCCTTTGCTTTGATGGTGTCTTGACATGGCAAAAATCTCTATGCCAAATTTTGTACAAGGTTGATCGTGAAATCATGCTCTCGTCTCTGTCTTATAAAGCTTTATTGATAGTTTCTAGGATGACCTTCTTTGTCATTCCCAAAGGAAGATGTTGTTGGCATTCAACACGTCCATCTAGCATTGTTTGTTGAAGATGAGGCTGCAGTAATGCATGGTCTTTGAGAACTTGCTTTAATGTTGCGGTTGCATTTATAGTTCCATGGCATTTAAGCTTGTAGGTATTTCCATGAATTGTATGAACCACTTTTTCTTTCACCTCTGCCTAGATGGTCCATTATGTGCCATGTGATAGTCTAGTTAACCATTGATATCCTCGATTGCAAATGGGTCTCCCATTAACCATGGGTTTCAATCTAGGTTTACACTATCTTGTGCTCAAATCTTGATTAGTGCCTTGATGAAGAAAGCATGAAAACTCTTGAAGAAGATAGTTATGTTTATTAGGCGTTGTCTTACTCCAAATACCAAGGCATATGGCTGCACAATCATCTTTCCCAACTTTTCTAATGCAAAGTCTCTTGCAACAAACTCGCATAAGCATCCTTTCCATATTCTCCTCAGATAATATTACATGTCTCTTTGGTTCTGGAATTGATGCCATGATTCTTCGCCTCTTCACACACATACTTTCTTTTTGTAAATAGTGTCTTGCATTTTCTGGTTGTAAGACCATCAAACCTCGAATCCATTTCCCTTGAATCTTCATCTTTATAATCAAATGTTGTGTGGGCTTGAGAATTATTTGATACCTTATAATATCTTGGAAATGGCAATCTGGTAGACATGTTCATTGATGTCAATTTGTTGCCAATGCCTCTTGAAATTTGTGGTTGAACTCTTTCTCCTTCGTAACTCAAGATTCTCCCATCTATATTCTCTGGCATGCTAGCAACAATATTACGAACAACATGACAAGTCTCAGATTCTCTGCCCCTTTTTCCTTGTGTTTGAGTGGTAACATCATGATCATTGTCACTAATATTATCAATTCCTGTTATTGCATCACTTATCCCATCGATCTTTGCGTATATTTTTCTTTGTGGTCCCATCTTATTATTCTCAATACAAGACAAGTCTTCTATATCAGTAAGCATGTTTGAGTCACTTGCAACACAAGACAAGTCTTCTATACCAGTGAGCCTATTCGAGTCACTTGCAACACAGGACAAGCCTTCTATACCAGTGAGCCTGTTCGAGTCACTTGCAACACAGGACAAGTCTTCTATACCAGTGAGCCTATTCGAGTCACTTGCAACACAAGACAAGTCTTCTATACCAGTGAGTATATTTGAGTCACTTGCAACACAAGAAACCTTTTCTACATCAACATCTGTTACTATAATGTCCTCAATACCTGTGAGCATGCCACTATGATACTCTTGATTACTACTATAGCTTCTTATCAATTTGGATCCCATTTGTGTTATATTCCTTTTCTTCTGATAATATTCTGTTGTGTCTTCCATGACATTGAAGGAAACTGTCTTGGGCAAACTTGATTTTAAGAAAGCTAACCCCCATTTACAAGTACTATGAACTTGTAGTTGAGACGTAGTATTATGGACGTCTAAATGTGAAGTACTATCCATTGCATTTTCAATGACACCTGCACTAGTCAACTTAATTATCTCCACTATATAGAGAAAACTCTGAGCATAGCCCTTAAAGTTGCCAATTGCTAAAACTTCTCCGGAGCAAGATAACATCTCTACTTTTTCCCCCTCAAAATAAGTTTTCTTGATATCTTGAAAGTATGTCTTTGGAACAATTTCACATACTTTGGAACAATTTTGTCTTGGTCCCAGAGTGTTCTGTGTGCTTGCATATCAAATATGTCACATTGTAAGATATCTCCCAATGTTTCAAAGTCTCCATGTGGATATTTTAAATGTACTTCAGGATTTACAACGTTGGTGATTATCACTACACATCTTCTCTCACCACAACATTGGAAATGACACACATTCATAGGATCAAGACTATGAATTCGTCCAAAAGCCACCACTTCATTCTTCTTATATAACACCACATCCATACCCTCTGTTAGGGTGAATACCTATTTTATGTACAAAAATAGATTAGCAACTCAAAATGAACATAATAATAATCATTGAGCTTATTATTACTTAATAACTTTTATATCAAAACTAGCAGAGAAGGCATTAAACCTAAACCCTATATCCTAAACTTTAAACAATTAATACCAAAACATCTTAACCACTGTAAATCCTAAACTTTAAACATTTAATTCCTAAACCCTAAACCCTAAATCCTGAACTCCTAAACAATAAATCCTAAACCCTAAACTCTAAATCCTAAACCCTAAATCCTAAATCTTAAATCCTAAACCCTAAACCCTAAACCCTAACCCTAAAATACAACCAAAATTTAATGAATTTTTTTAATTTGTGCAACAAGTTGGATTTATCCCCCAACCTGTTGCTTGTATATCCAACCTATTGTACAAATCATGAATTTTCTTTATTTGTGCGACAATTTCATATACAGTTGGGGAATATATCCAACCTGTTGCACAACTCAAGAATTTTATTGATTTGTGCAAGGTTGGATATACCCCCCAACCTATTGCTCGAGCAACAGGTTAGGGGCTATATCCAACCTGTTGCACAAGTCAAGACAAGTCAATAATTTTCTTGATTTGTGCAACAGGTTGGATATACCCCCCAACCTGTTGCTCGAGCAACAGGTTGGGGGGTATATCCAACCTGTTAAATTCTTGACTTGTGCAACAGATTGGATATACCTCCCAACCTGTTGGGGTCACCCCAATCGAGGCCTGTTGTTGAATATATCCCCCAACCTGTTGCTCAAGCAACAGGTTGGGGGGTATATCCAATCTGTTGCACAAATCAAGAAAATTCTCGATTTGTGTAACAGGTTGGATATACCCCCCCAACCTATTACTTGAGCAACAGGTTGGGGGGGTATATCCAACCTATTGCACAAATCAAGAAAATTCATTATTTTTACAATAGGTTGAGTGCACCATTAACCCATTCCACTTGCAACAGGTTGGGGGATATATCAAACCTATTGCACAAATTGAAAAAAATCATTAAATTTTGATTGTATTTTAGGGTTAGGATTTAGGGTTTGGTATTTAGGGTTAAGGATTTACGGCTTAGGATTTAAGATTTAGTGTTTAGGGTTTTGGGTTTATGATTATGTTTTTAGGGTTTAGGGTTTAGGATTTAGGGTTTAGGGTTTAGGGTTTAGAATCTAGGATTTAGGGTTTAGGATTTAGCATTTAGGGTTTATGATTATTATTTTAGGGTTTAGGATTTAGGATTTAGGTTTTAGGGTTTAGGGTTTAGAGTTTAGTATATAAGATCATGAGCTTAGAGTCTAGAATCTAGGATTTAGGATTGAAAATTAGGTTTTAGAATTTACATTATAAGGGTTAGGGTTTAAGGTTTAGGGTTTAGGGCTTAGGGATTATGATTATGTTTTTAGGGTTTAGGGTTTAGGATTTAGGGTTTAGGGTTTAAGGTTTAGAATCTAGGATTTAGGGTTTAGGATTTAGCATTTAGGGTTTATGATTATTATTTTATGGTTTAGGATTTAGGATTTAGGTTTTAGGGTTTAGGGTTTAGGGTTTAGTATATAAGATCATGAGCTTAGAGTCTAAAATCTAGGGTTTAGGATTGAAAATTAGGTGTTAGAATTTAAGTTATAAGGGTTAGGGTTTAGGGTTTAGGGATTATAACTGTTATATAAGTTTAAGAGCTTAGATTGTATAACCTAAGATTTAGGGTGTAAGATTTAAGGTATATAGACTATATAAAATATGCATTCCAAAGTATTTAGTTTAGATATATATAGACTATATGTTATATGCTTTCCAAAGTGTTTTGTTTATAGGTACGATCCTTTGCAAAGGCTTTACTTTAAGTAACTATAAGTCTACCTAGTCAAAGTATCCGACTGATTAGGGACAAGCACATAGGCTAAACGCACACCGATTCATATTTTCTTACATTCATCATGTTGCATGGTGTATCAGAAGGTACGATCCTTTGCAAAGGCTTTACTTTAAGTAGGGGAGAGAATGAGGGAGGGAATTCAAAATTCGAATTTAGAATTTAGAATTTGATGGCTCCCATCTAGGAGTAAGAGTTGTGTAAGAGGTGCAAGAGGTGGGGTCACTTGTGGGTTAACCCACCTAGGTGAGGGGGAGTTAGGAATTTTTGGGCCCTACCATGGCCCTTTCATTAGGACTAATCCATTCCTTATGATGCCCTTTTGAGACCCCATTTCTCCTTTAATGTAGTCTTTGAGAGAATTATAAATCCATTGTCAGTATTTCATTTTGTTAGTTTTTCAATCTATTCACAGTTTATAGAATAAATGTCAAAATAGATATAGAGTTTTATTCTTTTGTAAATCATTGGCATATTTTATTATAGAAAAATTCGGTCTAACTTAAGAGAGTAGTAAATAGTTGTGTATGAGAACTATTAGTATCTTGGTACTACACCAAGATATGCTAGCAAATGATCACATAATCTTGGTCCGATGGGCTGTTACATCAGATACAGGAGCTCAGTGCTTTCCAAAAGTTAAAATCTAAAATTTTGAGGTGGGTTCAGGTCAAGAATTTAGTCCAAATTCATATCCATTGAGAATGCTAGGTGTTAAGGGGTGAAATAAGTAACTCGACTTTAGTATTGGAATGGTCAAGAGACTTAATGGTTAGAAGTGTAACTGAAATACCAACCGCAAAGTCAAATATAGAAAGAATGTAAGAGATAGATAGAGGAGTGGATTATGCAATGTGATGTTCTTGTAGTAGCTATCTGATGAATGCAATTTCGACTGTTGTTTATCTTGTGCATTCTGTTTCCATTATTGCTTTTTTGAGTGCAATGTTGCATCTATTCCTTCTTTACCTTTGAGCAATGAGAGAGAGAAGAGCAAATTTTTTTTTGTAGTGGCAATATCTCAGTTATCTCATAAATCTTAGTCCTTTTCTTCAACAATGCATAGTTAGTTTAATTCTCTATTCTCAAACCCCCAAAGAATGGAGTTTTATATTTCGTTAACATGCCTTAATGGTAACAACTCATTACATCACACTAGGTATGTCACAAATCACTCATGTAAGAAAAAGGGTAGGAGGTTAAACTTCCCACCACTAGTTCCTACACCACACAAAAAGGCAAAAACAATGAATATGAGGGGCAAGAAATTGTTGAGAATGATACCCACGATTCAATGTGGGATATGTGTAACAACTCTAAAGAGCAACATCACTTGCCAAATATGGTTAAGTGGCCAAAATGGAAAGTGTAAGAAGAACATAAAGAGCCAAAATGGGTGAGGTGTCCTAGCTCCTTCTTTGTATGGTATGAGACAGTGGACATGATGGCAAAGGCATCAGTTTGTGTGGTTTTGCAATAATAGTGTGGATCACACTATGAGAATTGTCAAAGAATCCTAGTTCTATGGCCAAGGAAGAGGTACTAACCTATGTACATGAACTGTTTTAATTAATGTATTTATATATTTATTTATATAATAATTATATAATATTTATATTAATTTATAAATTAATAATATATATTTTTAGCAAAATTATATTTTAACATTAGTCAATAAAAATTTATTATATTATGGAGTAAAAATATTATAAATGGATTTCTTATATTAATAAAGTGTCATGAGAAGAGTTTTTTAGAGAGATTTATGATTAAATTTTGTTTTGAAGTTGTTGCATATGCAATAGGTAGGGAGGTTTGAGTGGTTTTGAGGTTGAGAGAGAAATTTTTAATAGAGTGTCGTGAGAAGAGTTTTTTGGAGAGATTTATGATTAAATTTTGTTTTAAAGTTGTTGCGTACGCAATAGGTAGGGAGGTTTGAGTGGTTTTGAGGTTGAGACAGAAATTTGTAATAGATTTTCTTCTATTGAGGAGTTTTTTGGAGAGATTTATGATTAAATTTTGTTTTGAAGTTGTTGCGTACGCAATAGGTAGGGAGGTTTGAGTGGTTTTGAGGTTGAGAGAGAAATTTGTAATAGATTTTTTTTTTGTTGAGGAGTTTTTTGGAGAGATTTATGATTAAATTTTGTTTTGAAGTTGTTGCGTACACAATAGGTAGGGAGGTTTGAGTGGTTTTGAGGTTGAGAGAGAAATTTGTAACAGATTTTTTTAAAAAAAATTGTTGTGTGCCCAATAGGCTAGGAGAGAAATTTTTGAAAATAGGTTGTGAGAATTTGAGGTAAAGAGGAAAATTTGTGGAAAAAAAGATTTAATGCAAAAAATGGTTTTTTGAAGTTGTTGTGTACACACAAATTTTTGAGAAAAGAATCGGATTTGAAAAAAAATTCAAATTTACAAAAACTTGATTCTTAGAAGTTCTTGCGTATGCAATAGGTTAGAAATGAACTCACCTTTTGCAACATTTTGAAAACTTTTGAGAATCTTGCAATAGGTTGATGAGAGGAGAGAAGCGTGGAGTGTGAAAGAATGATCTTTGAATGAAAGAGAGAATGAAGAATGTTCTACTTATAGTGAACCTAAAAGAACTAAAAAAACCTTAAAAACCAAAAAAAGATGATGACCTAAAAGCTACCCATTTCCTATAAAACTCTACTTCTCCTCATTCTCTCTCACAACTTTCCTGGAGCTCCTCCACCACCTCTCCACCCAGGTACTCCCTCCCTCCCTCTCCTCCCTTCCCCCTCCTCCCTCCCCTCCTGCTTCCCATCCCCTCTCCTCCCGCCTCCTCTCTCGCCTCCCTTCCCCTCTTCTCTCTCTTCCCCCCTCCCTCCTCCCACTTCCTCTCTCCCCTCCCTTGCCCTCCCCTCCCCCTCCCTTCCCCTCTCCTCCCCCTTCCCCTTCCCTGCCTCTTCTCCCGCTTCCTCTCTCCCCTCCCTTCCCCTCTCCTCCTGCTTCCCCCCTCCCTCCTTCTGCTTCCCCTCCCCCTCCCTTCCCCTCTCCTCCCCCTCCCTTCCCCTCTCCTTCCCCTCCTCCCCCTTTTCCTTCCCCTCGCTTCCCCTCTCCTCCCTTCCTTCCTCCCCTCTCCTCCCACTTCCCCTCCCTGCGCTCACTTCCCCTCTCCTCCTGCTTCCCCCTCTTCTCCCTCTTTTTTAAGGCGAGGTGTGGTGAGAAGGAGGAGAGATAGAAGGGGTCGCAGACGGGAGGTCGCAGGCGGGAGGGAGGGAGGGGAGGGGGCCGACGGGAGGGGCAGGTGGGGAAGGGGGAGGGGAGGTAGGGAGGGGGCGACGGGAGGGCGGGAGGAGAGGAGGGAGGGGGGCTCCTCCTGCCCTCCCGTCGCCCCCTCCCCGCATCCCCTCCCCCTTCCCCGTCGCCCCCTCCCCATCCTCCCTTCCCCGCCTCCCCTCCCCCCTCCCTGCCTCCCCCTCCCGTCGGCCCTCCGTTCCCTTCCCCTCTCCGCTCCCTTCCCCTCTCCTCCCGCTTCCCCCCCTCTTCTCCCTCTTTTTTAAGGCGGGGAGCGGTGAGGAGGACGGGAGGGGAGGGAGGAGGGAGAGGAGAGGGCAGACGAGAGGGAGCAGGCAGGCGGGAGGGTGGGAGGGAGGAGGGAGAGGAGGTAGGCGGGGAGGCGGGAGGGAGGAGGGAGAGGAGGCAGGCAAGGAGGCGAGAGTTAAATTTGAAATATATAAATAACTTAATTAATTAAAATAAAATAAAATAAAATAATTAAAAAAAAGATAAAAAATAAATTAATTTAATTTAATTTTAAAAATTTTTAAAATTAAAAATAAATAAAACTTAAAACAATATTTAATTAGAAATTTTTTTAATATTTTGAGTTTGAAAATCATTGTAATTCTCATTTTTTATTTTTGATTGTTTTTCAGAAAACTATGGCTTCCAGTTTTGGTTCCAAGGTGTCTTTCAAATACCTTGAACATGCTTGGTATTTTATGGAGCGCAAATCAAAGTATTTTTTGGTGATCATTGCAGAGAATGTGTCAAGCATGAAATATTCTTCAGAGGCAGTAAGAAATGGTGGCATGGTCTCAAACATCAACATTAAAGAAAAATAATTTGATAGAAGTTGTGTGCAAAGGGAAGAATGACGAGGTGGTCTATAAGTTATGAGTTATGCACAAGCACTTCTTGAAGCCCTTACTAGATTCAATTAAGGGATCCCAAGAATTACTTAGTGCCTTAGAAGCATTGAAGAAAATGTGGGATGCATTTCCAAGTGGTGGTGTTATACCTTCAGCAGCAGTAAGTACACCATCTATAACATGTAACCCTCAAGTTGTACCGCCAATATCTATGACGATAACTATGGTAACTCCGGCAAGAGTAACTACAATATCTACGGCAGTAACTACAGTATCTCCAAGTATACCTACACCATCGACTGCTGCAACTACAGGAACAAGAAGGAGTGATCGTGGAGCAGATTCAAGTTTTACAGCTATTCCCAGAAAGAGAGCAAAAATAACTCCTACTCCACGTGTAGATCGTTCAATTAACTTTAGAAAAAAATTAGTTAGTTCATAAATAAAGAGGGGTGGTTTTATTAGGGTAAAAATCTTAACTAGGGGGAACACACTAATACATAGGGTTTCTTAGTAGTGCACCCCTTGAGGCTAGATGCCCTACCATTTGAGCTACTATTGCTCCCTAATTTGTGTGAGTTGACTTCAAGGGATTTAAAGGCACTTGGCTTTATAATGGTTGATGCATTTTCCATTTTGAAGTGAAGAGAAGTTCCTTTCAATTTACATGTATATTGAAAACAAAAAAAGATTTAAACCCATGAAGAAAGCATTAAAAATCCAATCTCAAAATCAATAGGCCAAATTTTGGACCACTATGGAGTGACGTGGGACACTCAAGAGTCCAAAACGGTCTCCACTTCTAGAAAAGAGAATCCTTCTAGATGGTAGTGACTGGTGTCTAATAATGAGTGGAAGGGAGAATCCTTCTAGAAAAGAGAGAATCCTTCTAGAAGGTGGTGATGGGTGTCTAATGAGTGACAACTTGAAAAAGTTGGTGATGAGACAGGAGGGATTGTTCAACAACACATTTTTCTCAACAAATCACAAAACTTGGGGTTTCAAAATTTGAAGGTTTTCTTAAGAATTTGCAAATTGCCTAAAATTTTGAAGATTTATTAAAATCAAGAAAATATTTTTAGAAGGTGGAACTTTGCTGTCAAAAATCCAAGGGGGTGGGGTAGGGGGTGGGGTTGACAAGCCAGGAGAGTGATAAGCGTGTTGACTCAAGTTGACACATGCATGGTATGTAGGTAGTACACTATAATAATATAAAATAGGACAAGCAACCAAATGAGCAAAGCATGAGGTAATCTTCTCATGGCCAGCCTCCATTTTGCCATATACCTTCCCGTAATACTATCAGTAATACAAATGCTAAAGTATAACTAAATTGTCATATTATTATAGCTAAAATATAACAAAATCGCCTAGAATGCTGAACTTTTACAAAATTGAGGAAATATTTTTTGCATGTGGAACGGTAGGTTCATTGTATATAATTCGCACTCAACACTAGTGGGATTGACAAGACATGAGAGTGATAAGCTTGTTGACTCAAGTTGATGCATGTGTAGTATATTGAAATAACATAAAATAGGATGAGCAACCAAACGAGCAAAGCGTGAGGTAATCTTCTCATGGCACGGCCTTCGTTGTGCCACATTCCTTCCCGTAATACTAGCAATAATACAAAAGCTAAAGTATAACTAAATTGCCAAGACTTTAGCTACACACCTCTTTCACCTCTTTTCTCTCCTCTTTCTTTAACTCATCCACCTTTCCCCATATTCGGTCACCTTCCTTTCCTTCCAATTTACACCTATCGTCTCCCTTTTAAAAGATATTGGAAATATTTATGGACCTACTTCAAAAGTAGACTTATAATGAAACTCCAAAAGGCACGGCCTTGGTGGGGATGAGGACCTTAGTGGGATCCCCACCTTGAGAGACCTTTTGGAGTCAGGTTGAGAAGACAGGAGAGTGATAAAGCTTGTTGACTCAAGGTGACGCATGCATGGTACGTAAGTATAATGTGACAATGTAACAATATATATAATAGCACGAGCAGCAACGAGTGAGGCAATGTTTGTGCAGCCGCAGCCATGGCCTGCCTACGTTTCGCCACCCTCCTTCCACCAATTCTACAGCTGCTTCTTCTTCTTCCTTCCTACAGCTACCACCTCGTTGTCGCACACCAGCTCTCCCCCGACGCCCTCACCCTCCTCTCCCTCAAAGCCTCCCTCTCTGACCCCTCCAACTTCCTCCATGACTGGTCCCCTTCCTCCCCCCTCCCCCCTTGCTCCTGGACCGCCGTCTCCTGCTCCCCCAACTCGTCTATCAACTCCCTCGACTTCTCCAACTTCGGCCTCCGAGGCCCCATCCCCACCCTCATGTGCCGCATCCCCTCCCTCGTCTCCGTCAATTTCTACTACAATGACTTCGGCGGTTCCTTCCCTGCTGCCCTCCTCAATTGCACTCAGCTCACCACCCTCAACTTGTCTGCCAACTGGATCGTCGGTAGCCTCCCCCAACACATCGACCAAATGCAGTCCCTCCAGATTCTCGACCTCTCCAACAACAATATCTCGGGTCCGATACCCGACAGCTTTGGAAGGCTTCCTCGCCTTGTCAAACTAGCTCTGCACGGGAACTTCCTCAATGGGACGAGTGTGCCTCCCTTCCTCGGCCAACTGGGACAGCTCCAGTACCTCAGCCTTGCGTGGAATCTCCTCAGTCCTGGTCCAATCCCTTGGGAACTCGGCAACTTGACTCGGCTCAATTACCTTTGGCTCACTAGCTGCAAGCTCACAGGCCCTATTCCTCAAAGCCTTTTCAATCTCACCAAGCTTGAAAACTTGGATCTCGCCATCAACAATTTGACAGGGACGATTCCTGAAGGTCTTGCCAACCTTCGGTCTTTAGTCCAGCTTGAGCTCTACCAAAATAACTTGTCAGGCACCATTCCCCGCAAGATAGGACTGCTTATAGCGCTTGCCAGAGTGGATATGTCCGAGAATTCTCTAACCGGACAGCTGCCTTCCAACTTGACGCAACTGAAGAGCCTCGACAGTTTGCATCTGTTTGATAATTTCCTCTCGGGAGACCTGCCGCCTGGATTTGGCAACCTTCCCCTTGTCGAGTTGCAAATTTCCAACAATAGCTTTTCTGGGCAGTTTCCACAGGCCTTTGGAAGCTCGACGTATCTGAAGTTGTTTGATGTCTCCTACAACAATTTCACTGGACTGCTACCTCCTCATCTATGCGACAAGCACGTTCTACAGTATCTAGATACCATTGAGAATAACTTCGAAGGAAGCATTCCTGAGGCTTACGCGTCCTGCTCCACTCTACTCCGCCTCCGTTTGAGTTCAAACCATATATCTGGGACTGTTCCTATAGACCTCTGGGGTTTGCCCGCGCTGAGTATTCTTGACCTTCAGGACAATCAGCTAGAAGGTAGCATCCAATCGACCATTGGCATGGCTTCCAACCTTTCCTCACTCTTAGTGAACAATAACAGCTTTTCTGGTAGCTTGCCTACTGAAGTAGGGAAAGTCCTGAATCTAACCAAATTATTAGTCTCTGACAATAAGCTATCCGGACCTTTACCTTCGTCTATTGGAAATTTAGTTCAACTCCTTGAGCTGTCCTTGCAGAACAATCAAATATCGGAAGAAATACCAAATGATCTCGAGAGCTGTCGGAGTCTTACCACTATGAATCTCTCCAATAACAAGCTGACGGGACCTATCCCTCCCACGCTAGGCTCACTATTGAGTCTCAGCTATCTTGACTTGTCCAATAACGAGCTCAGCGGGACGATTCCTCAGTCCTTAGGAGATCTGAAGCTCTCGGCTTTCAACGTCTCCGATAACAACCTCGAAGGACCTGTCCCCGATAGTCTGATCATTGATCCACTGTTCTCTTCAAGTTTTCTGGGAAATCCGGGACTTTGTGGTGAAGGTTTGCAGGGAATCAAGCCATGCGCGGAGAGGAAAAGGTCACAGTTACTGGATGGTGCTGTGGCGGGAGCTTTCGTCGTTGCGTTTGGAATATTTGTCTTGGGCCTGTTCTGCTTCTATAGACGCTATCGGCGGTATTCTTCCACAGCTGCCTTCGATTCCTCGTGGGTTTCTTTCCATAAACTAGATTTCCACGCCTTGGAAATAGGGCATCGCACTTTGGAAGAGGATAATCTCATTGGATCTGGAGGCTTTGGAAAAGTGTACAAAATGACACTGAGCAATGGGCAGACCGTGGCTATAAAACAGCTTCAAGTCGATATACATGGTGATAACCCCCGGAATGATGGTGGATTCAAAACGGAAGTGGAGACCCTCGGAAAGATACGGCACAAAAACATTGTGAAGCTTCTTTGCTGCTGTTCCGACAATAACTCGAAGCTGCTTGTATACGAGTTCATGGAGAATGGGAGCTTGAAAGATGCTCTGCACGGGAGAAAAGCACGGATGCTTGATCACGAGACGCGCTACAATATCGCTGTCGGTGCTGCCCAGGGTTTGGCTTATCTCCATCACGACTGCAATCCTCCAATAGTCCATCGAGACGTGAAAGCTGCAAATATCCTCCTAGACTCTGAGTGCGAGGCTCATGTGGCTGACTTTGGGGTTGCAAGGATTCTCGAGAACTTGCACAAGCCATTCACAACAGAAATTATGGGGACGGCTGGCTACATTGCTCCAGGTGAGAATTTCTCTTTCCCATTTTCAACACATTGACAATTTTCTTGTCGTTAGAACATAAGATAAGACTGATGGATGAGCTGGTATCTCCTGTGCAGAGCAGTGCCAGTCCATCGGGAGGCCGGTAACTGAGAAAAGTGACGTATACAGTTTCGGCGTCGTCTTGCTGGAGCTCGTAACGGGAAGGCAACCTCTGGATCCGCAAGTAAATGGAGATGATACGACGGAGCTTGTGAAGTGGGTGAGCAAGAGAATGCTTTTGAGTGAAGCGTTCGAAGAGGGGTTTGCTGATGTGTTAGACCCCAGCTTATCAAGGTTTCCTTCATCGAGGCTACAAAACATGAGGCGGCTACTTAGAATTGCGCTTCTGTGCACGCAAAACCTCCCAGAGCAACGCCTAACCATGAGGGAAGTGGTGAACAAGCTCACCGGTCATGGTACGACTAAACAAAGCGGCAAGGATTAAAATTCAAGACGCCCATTCTGTGGCTTCTTTTTCCTGGAGAATTCTGTCCTTGCTTTCCCTTTTACCCATCCACAGCTTTGACGTTTCCATTGTACATTTATTAGTAGAATCGAGGCACCCTTCTCTAATAAACAAAAGCTATGAGAATGTTATCCCGGGATAATAGATACGAACACAACCAAAAAATTACTCCAAATCTAATCCTCTTTCATCGGTTGCAACTAAATCTTCCCGTGGAATCCATCTCTATTAAGCACACACAAGCATCTCTGTTCTCTCTCTTAAGCATCTATGTTTTTCTCTCTTACGCCTGACCCATCTATGATCGGGCTAGAGACCCACTCCGCTAGGTCTCAACATGGGGTATCAAAAGAAATCTTGCTAATTTGAGAATGGTATCCAAAGTTGTGTTGCCATATGCTTTCAAGATGGCTACAAAGGGAAACCTACTTGGAAAGAGACCTTGTCTCATGGTTTATGCTTGTAGATCATCTCTTTTCATAGAACATGGGTGTGGTTAATTTGACGATTGTTACTCTCCATGAAGAAGGGCATGATCCTCCTTTCCATACTTATAGATGCTCCGCTATCTAGTACAACCATATTCTCTCTCTCTCTCTCTCTCTCTCTCTCTCTCTCTCTCTCTCTCTGTCATCTCTCTCTTATCTCCCCCTCTCTTTCTTATCTCTCTCCCTCTCTTTCCTCCTCCCTCGCTCCCTCCCCCTCTATGTGTGTGTGTGTGTGTGTGTGTGTGTCACGGTCTCTCTCTCTCTCTCTCTCTCTCTCTCTCTCTCTCTCGCTCCCTCCCTCCCTCCCTCTCCCCCTCTCTCTCTCTGTCTCTCTCTCTCGCTCTCTCTCTCGCTCCCTCCCTCCCTCCCTCTCCCCCTCTCTCTCTCTGTCTCTCTCTCCCTCCCTCTCTCTCTCTCTCTCTCTCTCTCTCTCTCTCGCTCCCTCCCTCCCTCCCTCTCCCCCTCTCTCTCTCTGTCTCTCTCTCTCTCGCTCTCTCTCTCTCTCTCGCTCCCTCCCTCCCTCCCTCTCCCCCTCTCTCTCTCTCTCTCTCCTCTCTCTGCTCCCTCTCTCTCTCTCTCTCCTCTCTCTGCTCCCTCTCTCTGTCTTAACTTCCCCTCTCTTTCTTATCTCCCTCTCTCTTTCCTCCTCCCTCTCTCTGCTCCCTCTTTGTATGGTGGGGCAATTTCCCAATAATATTAATATGAATAAATAAGTATATATATGTATATATATATATATACATGTATGTATGTATACATGCATGTATGTATGTATATGTATGTATGTATATGTATATATGTATATATGTGTATGTGTGTGTGTGTGTGTCTCTGTGTGTGTATCATGAAAAATATTTATTGTTATTATAATATATCTAAATAATATATTTATTAATATTATTTAATATATAATATAATACATATTAATATATTGTATTGCAACTCCTCGATTGCCATGTGTCGCCTCTCGCCAGCTGCACGCCTCGTGTAGCACGTCGGTATATGTTCAAACGCCATGTGTCGAAAGTCCTCGCATCACGCAGTCGCAGTTCATAGTGATGGTAGTCCTCGTGAGTCGTGGCTTCCTCGCAATCCTCCTGCCATTTATTACACCTCCTCTCTCTCAAACTGGCAGTTTTGTCTATGCCGTAGTCTGGAGCCTGTCTGTTTGTCTGCGCAATAGACTATTGATGCACCACGTGGACTTGATGCCTCTTGCGTCTACGCGATGTCACCCCTCTACACTGACAGCACGTGGCCTATCTGGTCCCACTGCACAGACTAGCTATGTGTCAGCCTCCCCCTGCTTGTTGAGAGTTCACGCTCAACATCATGTGATCATGTGTGCATAGCACCATCACGTGATCATATGTGCATAGCACTAACCTTATAGAGTGCTATAAAGGAAAGGGTTAGATCCCCTAACCCTAACCCTAAAAGGGTTTGTATATATTCTATTTTTTCAACTAATTCTAGTGTACAGTTAGTCATTTGTGGTGTGCTCTCTAGCTGTGCCCTCTCTCCTCATCTCTACTCTTCTCCTCTCCCCTCTTCATATTTTGTCATGGTATCAAAGCTCCCTTGTCTTCCACTGAGACATTGAGATTCTTGAGAGTGTGAGAGATTGTGAGATTGAGAGTTCTCTTGAGTGATTGTGAGATTCTTCCATTCACTTCCGTTGAGAGAAAATTTCTGTTCATTTCGGAAGAAATTCCATCCACTTCCGTTCATTGAGTGTCCATTCCTTTGAAAGATTTCATTTCTTGAGAAAGAGAGTATTCCTTGTTTATGAGAGAGAGAGAGATCTAGATCTTAGTCTTTGAGAGAGAGGTTTTGAGAGATCTGTGAGAAAGAGAAAGAATCTAAGCCTCTCCAACAAAGCTCTTTCAACGACTGGTTCCTTGGCTCTGCCTCCTTCAAGCTCTTTGCAAATACTGCCAACTGCATCTAGAGAGGCTTACCTTTTGCAAATTCATTACAAGCAGTAGTGACCCGGCCTCTTATTTATCTTCGACATGCTGAAGAGGTTCTGCGTATCATCGACTTTTGCAATCATGGCCGCACATAAGCAAAGCTCAATCAATGAGCTGCACCTCCATCGACCAGTCGCTCTCCAACGTAGCAACTGCCTCTCTAAGCTTGTGCGCAGTAGACTACTAGCCTTTCCATTTACAAGCTCTTTGAGCCATAGCGCCAAGAAGCTCTTTGAGTGAGACTGCATCGGAGGTCACGGGTACTACAGCCAGACTGCATTGTGCCTCCTACAAACTACCAGCGATGCAACCTCTCCAACGCCTTCTCCAATGAAGCGCTCGCTTCTTCTCCAATGAGGCGGCTACAGTGAGCACCTTCCTCTCCATTGACAGCTACTCCAAACTACAACGACGTCCAACTAGCCGCTCCTACATCAACGCTCTCCAAAGCTCCATAGTGAGCCTTCCATCGGCCAGCCACCGCTCCAAGCGCTCGACTACCTCAACGAAGGCTCTAAGGCTCTGACGCCTCTCTTACCATAGCCGAGCCTGAGAACCCTCAGGCACCTCCAACAAGCCAACGGACTCCGTCGCCTCCAGCCCACCGATGGCTCCTTAGCACAACAAGCTCCATCAATGGCCCCCTACAAGCCTCCATCCGAACGACTACAGCAGCCCGCAACGAGATCCTCCAACGAAGGGCCTCCTCTTCAATAGAGCTCCAATCGGCCTCTCCAACGGAAACGACGACGGAATCTTCAAGATTCCATCGGCATCTCAATAGATTTCGTGAGCTTCTCCAAGCGACACGTGGCAACCTTATCTTATCTCGCCACATCAGCACCTGGCAGCCCGCTTGCCACATCATCTCCTCTGTCGTTGTGCCACATCATCCAATCGATAGCCATGTCAGCATATCCACGTCACCAGGCCACATCATCAGGCCACATCATCACCGACTACCACATCATCACCGACTGCCACGTCATCATCGACTGCCATGTCATCACTGACTGCCACATCATCACCAATTGCCACGTCACCTGACACATCATCAGTGACACGTCATCAACCATGTCACCTACCATGTCATCAGTGACACATCATCAGCCACGTCACTTGTGCCACATCATCTGTGCCACCTCAGCAGTGCCACCTCAGCAGTCCAGTCAGCACTGACCCTCTGCAGATATAGTCCCTTGCCAGGCACACTGTGCACACACTGCATGTGCACACTCCTGCCACCTCAGCACAGAGCTTCACTGGCACACCTCTTGCTAAGCACAGTGCCACATCATCATTGCATGTGAATCACAGTGACACATCATCATTGAGCACCATTTGCACTCCTTTTGCCCCTCCACCTAGATCAAGTCATATCTCTTGATCCAGGAAGAATTTGAGGGTGCTCCAAAAAGGAAAGTTGCTCGTTTTTTCATGCTCTACGCGCTCGTCACATCACGTGCACATTTTGGCGCAAGTTACACTCACATTTGAGCCTCGCCGGCAAAACCACTTCCTTCACGCACATTTGCCTCTACATCGACGCATCTGACCCAGCACTTAAAAAGAACAAAAGAAAAGGAATTATTTGCTACTCTTTCATCGATCGATGGTTGGTTTAGATCTAGATCAGAGTAGACTAGATCGCCATAGAGGGGACGCTTTGAATTTCCCCAAGTTGCCAGTCTAAGCCATGCCCGAAATTCTTGACTAGTACCTACTCGGAGTCAGTCCATACGCTCACATCCGATTTCACATCATTACATTACCTGAAACCTTACGTTCATCAGTTCAGTGAGCAGACTTCAGAGTTCAGAGGCATTGTAGATTGATTCAGTGGGTAGATATCATTTGATTTCACACACACATGCCACCATTGTAAAGCCTATTTGGCTATCTCACGGCATTGTGCACATCATTTTCAGCCTTGTAAAGCCTCTTGGCTATTCCCGACATCATTGCCACAAGCCTTGTAACACAGATCAGATCTTATATACTGCAGTTCTATCTTCACCGACGGTACAGAGATTTCACTTGGCATCTTCAGTGTATTTGCAGTTGATTCATACAGAGTTTTCCAGGACACTTTTTTGAGTACATTGTTTGCACCATGTCGACTAGCAACCTCAATCTGGAGGCATCTGCTAAAATGTTGAGATATCAAGCTCTACCCCTGATATATCTCCTGGATGACTATCATTTATGTCACCGCCTATGTTAGTTGTACTCGTGGTGTAGTTAGACTACCACGTATGTTTTTGGTTTGGGTTCACATATGAACCACGTATTCTAGGGTTTGACATATAGGGTATTTCCCTCTTCTATTGTATTGTTGTTGTGTGCAAAAGTGAAGAAAGGCTTCACCCTCCAACCTTGTGTCCTCTCTCTTTTGTGTGTTGTGAAGAAAGCTGAACTTGAGTCTCCTATCTCTCTCTCTTATTCTTTACATGGTATCAGAGCCTTGTTCGTGGTAAGGAGCTCAAGAAAGCAAGCCAAGTTTGTGGTGTCCTGGTAAGAGGACCAGTGTTGCTTTCCTATTTTGAGTTTGGGAGCAAATCTCTGCAGGTAGCACAGCCAGAAGTGCAGGAGTGCACTGTTTCAGATTGAGAGGCCCTTCGCGGTGTGGCGAGAGCGCAGTATATGCTGCAAGACATGGCGAAGCCCTTGGTGACTTTATTTTTTTGATTTGAGGCCGTTTCGGGGCCCGTTTTGAAGGCGGAAGCTCTTCGCAGGCACTCAGAAAAAGGCCCTGTTTTTCGCTGTGCGACCACTGCGCGCGGCTAGCCGGTGAAAAGGTGCCACAGAAATTGCATCGTATGCCTGTGTGCAGAGATATTGGGAGTTGCAGATTCATGCCTGTTGCCTGTTGATGCAAAATCGTCACTAGGAAGTGACTGTGTGGTGAAATACCACTTTCGTCAGTGTTGCAGATCTGGCCCTGTGAGGCTTTTTGCAGAAGTTTTGCTATTTGCCCTTGTGAGGCATTTGCTGTGTTTACAGGTTGCTGTTGCAATTCGTGATTTGTAAAATGTCTGAGAATCTGTCTACCATTGTCAGTGAGAAGCTTGACAAGAACAACTTCCAAGCATGGAAGTTCAGGATGACAAACTTCCTTATGGGAAAGGGAGTTTGGGAGTACATCAGTGTGAAACTGCAGAACCAGTTTTGGGTGCTGCTCCCACTCTTGTTGAATTGAAGGCCTTTAAAGAATGGCATGAAAAAGCCAGAAAATGCCTGTATTGGCTGTCTGTTAGCATTTCAAATTCTATGATTGTGCATATACAGGATGTAGAGACGCCTAAGGAGGCATGGGATACATTGGTGAAGCTGTATAGCACAAATACCAAAGCACGAAAGATGCAGCTAAAGCAGGAGTTGCACAATGTGCAAAGGAAAAATCTGAATATAAATGAGTATTCCTTGAAGGTGAAAGGCCTTGCAGATTCTCTTGCTTCCATTGGAGCACCTGTTGATGATGAGGACTTAGTGTCCGTGACCTTGAATGGTCTTGGGAAAGATTATGCACAGTTTCGGACATCCATTGGAGTCCGTGAAACATTTCCTGATTTTCAGGAACTTATTGCTCTCTTGCTGAGTGAAGAGCAAAGGAATGGTGGTTCAGCCACCTCAACTTCTCAAGAGACTGCTTTCTACTCGAATACAGGTAGAGGCAGGGGCAGAGGAAGAGGCCGTTTTGGTGGCCGTGCAGGAAATCAGAACCAACAGCAACAACAGGAAAACCAGTCCTATGGAGGAGGACGTGGTAGTTCTAGAGGCAGGGGGAGCCAAAAAGGCCGTGGTTCATGGCAAAGGAACCAGCAAGTAAATAGCAGCACAGAATGCTATTATTGTGGAAAGCCTGGACACAAGGAGAATACATGCTATAAAAGCAGAATGACATCAAAAGTGGGAAGTTGCAGCAAAGCAACTATGCATCATCAAGTGGGCATGGTGACGACAGAAATGAGCACCTTTTTGTGATGCAGCATATGGTTAACTCCATGTCAGGAGATGCTGTAGCTTGCAATGATGTTTGGTATGTTGATTCAGGTGCCTCTAACCACATGACCAGTCATGGTGAGTGGTTTCATGATGTTAGAAATTTGGATAAGCCAGGTTATGTTGAAACAAGTGATGATACTGCGCACCCAATTACGCAGGTTGGTAAAGTGCCATTGGCTATGCAGGATGGCAAAACGAAGTACTTGGCAGATGTACTTCATGTTCCAAAAATCACTAAGAACCTGGTTTCAGTTGGCCAGATGGTTGAGCAAGGTCTGCAGGTTAGATTTAATCCTGATGGATGCTTTGTTGAGGACTTGAAAAATAAGTGCCGCTTGGTTGCGAAAGGCAACAAAAATGGCAGAATGTTCACCTTGGATGTTGATATGCCTGAGGTGAAAGCTGCTATGTTTGCGCATGGGAGAGGTGTCATTGCAGATATTGAGATATGGCACAAGCGCATTGGGCACATGAATATACAAAGGCTGAAATCTATGCAAACGAAAAACATTGTTGCAGGTTTGCCTAAATTCAGAGTTGAGGGAATGCAAAAGGTATGTGAAGCATGCCAAATGGGTAAGCAGGCCAGACATGCATTTCCCAAAAATGCTAAGGTGAGTAGAAGACCTTTGAAGTGATCCATTCAGATGTTTGGACAACCAAAGCTGCTTCTATTGGTGGATGCCATTATTATGTGACGTTTATTGATGACTACACTAGGAAGGTGTGGATTTATTTTATGAAGCACAAAAGTGAAGTGTTCAGCCATTTCAAGGCTTTTAAGGCCATGGTTGAAAAAGAGAAAGGTGTGCATATTAAAGTGCTAAGATCTGATGGAGGGGGAGAGTACTTTTCAGAAGAATTTGGTGAATATCTGAAAGAACAGGGAATTCAAAGGAAGTACTCATGCAGGTCTACCCCTCAGCAGAACGGGGTTGCGGAAAGGAAGAACAGGCATATTGCAGAAGTAGGACGGGCGATCCTAAATGAGAAAAACATGCCTGATTATTTTTGGGCTGAAGCAGTAGCAACTGCTGTTTATATTATGAACAGAACCCCCACTGCAGCTGTCCATGGCATGACGCCTGAAGAAATGTATACAGGCCAAAAACCAGATCTTTCTCACTTGAAGGTATTTGTTTGCATAGCTTATGTTCATGTTCCTGATGAGAAGAGAACAAAGCTGGATCCAAAGGCAGAAAAATGCATCTTTATTAGATATGCTCTGCACCAGAAAGGGTATCGCTGTTATAACCCTTCCACCCACAAAATGCAAGTGAGCAGAGATGTTGTTTTTGATGAAATGAGCAGCTGGTATGCACCAACTGTTATGGTAGGAGATGCAGATGCAGGAAATGGGAATGCTGCAATAAATGCAGAGCAGCAATCTCAAGCCTTGAGTGGACCCAGAGAGTCCTCTACTAGTGGATCTAATGCATGGACAGGGAGATTGAGATCTAGTGAATCGTCACATGGCAGTCCTGATAGTGTTGTGCAGGTATCACATAAGGGAAAAGAAAAAGTAGACCATGCTCCAGTGTTTGATGTGTCTGCTGGTAGCTCTCATGTTGATGGAGAGTCAAGCGGCTCTGAAATGTGCCTTGATGAGGAACTTGGGATTCCTTCTGTTGTTACACCTGGTGCAAGGAAAAGCAGGCATGATTTAAAGACTCCTGCAACTGATCCAGTTGTATGGAGGTCCACTCGTATTAAGTATCCAGTTGACAGGCTGAGATATGATGGGTATATAGCACATCACTATGCTTATATGGTCAAGGTTCTAGAGGAGCCAGAGCCCACATGTTTTGAGGATGCAGTAGGGCATAAAAATTGGGAAGCAGCTATGGATGAAGAGATGGCTGCCTTGGATGCAAACCACACTTGGGATTTGATGCCTTTGCCTCATGATAAGAAGGCTATTGGCTGCAAGTGGGTTTACAAAGTAAAGCACAATGCTGATGGGTCTGTTAGCAGGTACAAGGCAAGATTGGTTGCCAAAGGTTTTGCGCAGACATATGGAATTGACTATGAGGAAACTTTCAGCCCAGTTGCAAGGATGGCAACCGTGAGAGCAGTAATTGCTATGGCTGCTGCAAAGGGATGGTCTTTGCATCAGATGGATGTGAAAAATGCCTTCTTGCATGGTGATTTGCAGGAAGAGGTTTATATGATGCAGCCAGAAGGTTATGAGGATAATTCACACCCCGATTTTGTATGCAGGTTGCGCAAAGCCTTGTATGGCTTAAAACAGGCGCCGAGGGCATGGTCAGACAAGATAGGGCAATATCTTGTCACTATTGGATTTCAGATTTCCAATTCAGATTTTTCACTTTATGTGAAAAGGACAAACAGAGGGATTGTGCTTGTAGTCATCTATGTTGATGACTTGATTATTACAGGTGATAGTGATGCAGACATTAATGAAGTGAAGCTGCTGTTGAAGCAGAAATTTGAGATGAAGGATTTGGGAGAGCTGTGTTACTTCTTGGGCATTGAGGTTATTAGATCCCCGAGTGGGATATGGCTGTTGCAAAGGCAATACGGTTTGGACATGCTGTCCAAATATGGGATGACAGGCTATAAGCCTATCTCTGCTCCATTGGAGCAGAATGTGAAGCTCAATGCAGAGACAGGTGAGCTTCTTGAAGATATTACTATGTACAGGCGCATAGTAGGTAGCTTGATTTACATGACTATAACCAGACCAGATTTGAGCTATGCTGTGGGGCTGGTGAGTCAGTTTATGCAGGCACCGAGGAAGCCACATTTGGATGCGGCTAGGCGCATACTGCGGTATGTGAAGTCCACATTACATTATGGACTGTTTTATGAAGCTGGGTGTGCATTACAGGTACATGGATACACAGATGCTGACTGGGCTGGTAGTGTCTTAGACAGGAGATCTACTAGTGGTTTTATGTTTTCCCTTGGGAGTGGTGCCATCAGTTGGAGCAGCAAGAAGCAGCCAACAGTTGCCTTATCGAGCACAGAGGCTGAGTACAAGGGTGCAGCAATGGCTGCATGTGAGGTAGCTTGGTTACGGAAGCTACTTGCAGATATGGGATAGTCAATTCATGCAGCAATTGTCATTCATTGTGACAACATTAGCAGCATCATGCTTGCTAATAACCCAGTTTATCATGCTAGAACGAAGCACATTGAGGTGCATTATCACTTTGTGAGAGAGAAGGTTCTAGCTGGTGAGATTGATCTTGTCTATGTCAGCACTGAGGAGCAAGTGGCTGATATTTTTATGAAGGCATTGGGTACCGAGAAGCTTCGCAGATTTAGGAGCTTGCTTGGTGTACGTGAGATGGATTTGAGCTTGAGGGGGAGTGTTGAGATATCAAGCTCTACCCCCGATATATCTCTTGGATGACTATCATTTATGTCACCGCCTATGTTAGTTGTACTCGTGGTGTAGTTAGACTACCACGTATGTTTTTGGTTTGGGTTCACATATGAACCACGTATTCTAGGGTTTGACATATAGGGTATTTCCCTCTTCTATTGTATTGTTGTTGTGTGCAAAAGTGAAGAAAGGCTTCACCCTCCAACCTTGTGTCCTCTCTCTTTTGTGTGTTGTGAAGAAAGCTGAACTTGAGTCTCCTATCTCTCTCTCTTATTCTTTATAGACAACTCCAATTATGGTACATGGAAATACCGAATGGAGACCATTCTTGTGCTTCAGGACAAATGGGAGTATGTCGATGGATCTATACCTAGATCATTGGCCGATCCAGCCACCAGTAGCTCTACTCCATCTGTTGTCACAGCACCAGCAACGGGATCTACATCGGGATCTACATCTACACAAATAGTTTTCGCACCAGTAGCAGATCCTGCCATTGCCCGAGCTCAAGCAGAATGGGATAAGAAAGACAAGTATGCCTATCACCTGATCAAGTAGAATGTGCAAGATGTCATGCTAGGACAGCTCAACACAGTCAAGACATCAAAAGAAGCATGGGATATGTTCGCAGCTCTCTACGAGTCCAAGAACACATCCAGGATTCTCACCCTGAGAAACCAGATCAACCAGAGTTTCCGCAATAGCAATGAAACCGGTCATGCTTATGTACTCTGCATCAAAGCCTACAACAATCAACTTGCACCAGCAGGAGAGACTATGAATCCCACAGAAATGGTTCAAGTAATCCTGAATGGACTAGGAGAAGGATATGAGAATCTAGTCCAGAGTATTGCCATCCAACGGCAAATTCCAACACTGGAAGAACTTCAGTCAGTTCTACTTAGTGAAGAACTCAGGACTCAAGCCATTCAAGCATGTAAAGGTCATTCTAATGATCAAGCATTCACAGCTTCAGACAGAAGCAGAGGCAAAGGCAGAAACAGAGGTAGATCATATCAGAAAAGTGGTCATCATCAACAAAATCAAAGTCAGAATCAGCATCAGCATCAGCATCATCCTCAGCAACATCAAAATCATCAAAGAGGAAATCATTCCAATCGAGGAAGATTTCAAGGACGAGGGAATGCATCCACCAATGTGTCAAACATCCAGTGCAACTACTGTCACAAGTTTGGACACTATGAAAGAGATTGCTGCAAGAAGCAGTATGACCAAGGCGGTCAGTCCAGCAGTAATCGAGGGAATTCTCGAGGAAGAGGAAATCATCATGGTGGACATTCTAGTCACAGTCATTTTGCAAATGAACATGGCAATATGTTTCTTGCAAGTGAGGAATTGCATCAGACTGATACAATGCACCTAGACACTGATTTCAATCCCAAAGAGGATTTCAGCTATCAAGTCGACCAAGTGGAATAGGATCCTTGGTACATCGACAGTGGTGCATCATCTCATATGACAAATCATCAGGAATGGTTCACAGAAATGAAGCCATTAGAAGGTGAAAAGAATGTCATCTACATAGCAGACAATACATCGAATTCGGTTCAAGGGACAGGTGTTATCCCTATGAACAGTTTCACTGGTACAAAAGGATTAGTCAAAGATGTGCTCTATGTTTCGAAGCTCAGCAAGAACCTTTTGTCAGTAGGTCAAATGACGGAACACAACTACAAAGTCATCTTCGACGGTGATGAATGCACTATCAGAGACAAATCCAAAAGAGGTAAGCTAGTAGCAAAAGGTGTCAAGGAAGGACGCTTATACAGGATGCTAGCTACAGTACCAGATAAGCATGCCATGTCAGCTCAAATGCAATAGATGCCACTATCTGCAAAATGGCACAAGAGATATGGTCATGTCAACTTCAAGTACTTGTTAGATCTCAGGAATCAAAATATGGCAATTGGGATTCCGAAGCTACAGTTTCTTGGAAAAGTTTGTGAAGCATGCTACTTCAGCAAACAAAAGCGAACCAACTTTGTCAGAAGTACCTGTCGTGCACGAGGTATTCTTGATTTGATTCATACAGATGTATGGGGTTATGCCCAGACCCGCAGCATCAATGGTTCACTTTATTACTTGACCTTCATTGACGACTACAGCAGATATTGTTGGGTCTACTTTCTGAAAGAGAAATCTGAAGTGTTTTCCAGATTTCAAGAATTCAAAGCCATGGTAGAAAACCAGACAGGTAGAAAGATCAAGGTCATGAGATCAGATAGAGGAGGTGAATACATGTCTTTAGCATTCATGAACTTTTGCAAAAATCATGGCATTCGAAGATAGTTCACATGTGCAAATACTCCTCAACAGAATGCAAGAGCTGAAAGGAAGAATGCGACTTTAGCAGACAGTGCTAGAGTAATGCTTAGTGAAAAGCATCTTCTGAATCAATATTGGGTAGAAGCAATAGCTACAGCTAACTACTTGCTTAATCGGCTTCCTACCGAACCGATACAAGGTATGACTCCTTATGAAGCATTCACTGGACACAAGCCACGCATTGGGCATCTCCGCATATTTGGTTGCATAGCATATGCCCACATACATGATGATCATCGCAGGAAATTGGATGCGAAGTCACGCAAATGCATCATGGTTGGCTACAGTGAAGAAAGCAAAGCATACAAATTGTATGATCCCATCAACTGCAAACTCATTATCTCTAGAGATGTGACCTTTGATGAGGAATCAGAATGGAAAACCTCACCTACACAGGAGATAGAAGCATCGACTTCACAGTCATCTACAGAACAGGTTGATGAAGAAGAGCAAGAATTGCCAGCAACACCCCAAGCAGCGCCACAGCAGCTCAGATGGTCTACTAGGGAAAGCAGACCACCAGCCAGATTGACATATGCTCAGAAAGGAAAAGCAATTCAGGTAGAAACCACGAACTATGCTCTTATGACTACCATCATGGCTACAGAAGAGCCAGTGTACTTCGAAGACGCAGTAGATAAGCCAGAATGGCAAACTGCTATGAATGAAGAAATGGACGCTTTGTATAAAAATAACACTTGGGAATTATGCGACCTTCCACCAGGAAAGAAGGCCATAGCCAACAAATGGGTATACAAAGTGAAGTACAATCTAGATGGCAGTATTTAGAGATACAAAGCCAGATTAGTTGCAAAAGGATTTGCACAACAATATGGTCAAGATTATGATGAGACTTATGCTCCAGTAGCAAAGATGGATTCCATACGGTTCTTGAGATCACTAGCGACACTCAATAAATGGAATGTGTATCAGCTCGATGTCAAGAATGCATTTCTCAATGGTTATCTAGATGAGGAAGTCTACATGCAACAACCAGCGGGTTATGTTGAACCAGGAAAAGAGAACAGGGTTTGCCATCTCAAGAAAAGTCTCTATGGCTTAAAACAAGCACCCAGAAGTTGGTACAGTAGAATTGACAAGTATTTTGCTGATCTGGGATACATGAAGTCCAATGCAGATCATACTCTCTACTACAAAGTTCAAGGGGAAGATATTACTATTGCACTTTTGTACGTAGATGATCTAATTATGACAGGAAGCAAGTATAGCTTCATCAGAAAATTAAAACAAGACTTATCTGCAGAGTTCGACATGAAAGATCTTGGACTTATGCACAGTTTCATATGGCAGATTGCAAGATTGCAGCCATGGAGCAGAGTTTGAAACTTACTAAAGATTCAGAAAAGCCTACAGTCAATGACAGATACTACAGGCAACTCATTGGATCTCTTATATATCTGACAATCACACGGCCAGATATTTGTTATGCAGTAAGCTCACTAGCACACTTTATGGCAAATCCAAAACAGTCTCACTGGAATGCAGCCAAAAGAGTCTTGAGATACATCAGAGGTACAAGACCGTTTGGGATAGAATACAGAGGAAGTCATCCACGGTTGCATGGATACTGTGATGGTGACTATGCCGGAGATCATGAGACCAGGAGATCGACACAGGGATATGCATTTTTTCTTGGTCAAGGTGCTATATCATGGTTGTCAAACAAACAACCAACTGTTTCTTTGTCTTCGACTGAAGCAGAATATAGAGCACTCACTACAGGTGCATGTGAGGCTATATGGCTCAGAAGACTATTGTCAGAAACAGATTACTTTGATGAGTCAAAGCCAACAACAATATACTGTGATAATCAGTCGGCTCAAGCATTGGCCAAAAATCCAGTATATCACTCCAGGACAAAGCACATTGATGTCAGAGAGCACTTCATCAGAGAAAGAGTGTTACTTGGTGACATCACACTGCAGCATTGTGATAGCAAAGAGAATGTTGCAGACATCTTTACCAAACCACTCGGTAAAGAGCTATTCGAGAAACACTGACTAGCTCTTGGTTTGATGCAGAGGAAGGACATTCCCATTAAAGGGGTGTGATGGAATGTAATGCTCAGTCCTTCTTCGATTCCCCAGAATCATCATCTTGAGGGAAGGCCTACTTCATGATGTTGATCTTGAGGGAAGGCGTTGAGAGTTCATGCTCAACATCATGTGATCATGTGTGCATAGCACCATCACGTGATCATATGTGCATAGCACTAACCTTATAGAGTGCTATAAAGGAAAGGGTTAGATCCCCTAACCCTAACCCTAAAAGGGTTTGTATATATTCTATTTTTTCAACTAATTCTAGTGTACAGTTAGTCATTTGTGGTGTGCTCTCTAGCTGTGCCCTCTCTCCTCATCTCCACTCTTCTCCTCTCCCCTCTTCATATTTTGTCACTGCTTGCCTTCGAGCCTCCACAAACCTCGCTCCAAACCTCCACTTGCGGCGGGCCACGATGGATTGGTCACCACATGTCAATCGCTCATGAAGTTTACCCTCCTTAATAATAAAAAATATAAATATATATGTATATATATATATTTGTTTATCTATATATAGATATAAATTTTCGTAGATATACATATTTTTAATATATATATATATGTGTGTGTGTGTGTTTATATAAATAAATATTAATATATAAATATTATTTATGTAATATTGTTTATAATCTCTCTCTCTCTCTACATATCTCTTTCTCTCTCTCTCTCTCTCTCTAAATTTCTCTCTTTTTCTGTGTACTGAACCTTGAGTCCTGATTGGCCTTTACCACCATGTGCTAATTTTTCCACTCGTGCCACGTACCATCATTGAATCACCGCCCTTGGTGCCGCGTGTCATCAGCTCTATCCTATGTGCTCTGTGCACTCTACCCTTTGTGTGTCAGGTTGTGATGCGTGGCACGACGGTGGCTGATTGCACCTCCACATGGCACGATGGTCTTACTGATGCGGCAACAGGGGTCATTGTTCACACCATGTGGCACTACCAGTCCTACATGAGTAGTGCCAATTGGGCACCGTTGTCTGTTTTGTTGTTAACCACTTGCTAGCGGGCCACATGAGTTATCACCATCGTGTCTCTAGGGCTTGCATTGCTAGCTGTCCTATCACGCTCAGGTCTAGCACTGGCAGTTTGTGCTCCTCCTATAGATCTTCACATCACCAATAGTCTTCGCAGAATCTAGATCCTCCAACAGACCTCCACGTGGCAACCTCTACTCTGAACCTTCTTCTCTTTCTGAACCTCTCCTCCGGTAGAACTCTGTCCCTCCGAACCTTCTCCTCTTTCTGAACCTCCTTCCTCCTCTTTCCCAACCTCCAAATCCCCTCCACCTGGCAGGTGTGGCATTTGGCTCCTTAATACATAGTAAGATAAGAAGTAAGAAGATAAGAAGCATCTATGCTACGTTGAAGACTCCAGATACTATACCTGCCGCGAGCACGACGTTTCTCCCCGATATTATAAATTTATGTGAATACGATGCATAGTATTGATGAGATACGGTGAGAGGGAACCCCTTTTAGATCAATTCAGCATTTCCATTCTTCTATGTCCAATGTGACCAAATGCGGCCCTTAATCAAAATCCGATAGACGCTTGCCTCGCCTCTCTTCCCTGCCAGAACTTCTTGGACATGCAATTGCACTCGTGAGGCTGATAAAGGAGATCTCATTTTGTTAGAAACTTCCTTCTCCACTTGTTGCACCGACTTGTGACCTCATCCTCTTCATCGCTACGACGACTGCAAAGTGGTCTCAATCGATCGCTCGGGATTCTTGCTCGGTGATTTGTTTTTTGTGTATATACTCGTAGAATCCTCAACTTCTGATCTTCTCTCCCAATTCTTCTTTACATATTTCTTGTTGCATCCGCCTCAAGCATATGAGGCTCTCTTACATCTCTATCCCTTCTGTACACTACAGGACAGTAGGATGCCTTTCAACTCTGTATCATGCCATGCCAGAGCAAGATCGTGATTTTGTTCTCGATGAATGTGTCTATCATGTCCACTATGGAGACGTTAATTACAAAACTGGAACGATGAGCATTGAAAAGGTGCAATACAGAGGAGGTCGCTCATCTGTGTTCACAGTGGACACTCCTGTTGGGTGCAGTCACTACACACAATTAGAGACGGACCTTGAACTTGGGTCTGCTAGGATCTTCGGCCTTGATAGAGACGCTCTCTCTTTCAGTAGTCTATATCAATCCGTCTTCTCTTATTGCTTCCCCAGCCATCACTTGACTAAAGCCGTTGGCTACCTTACACTTCGAGGAGGTGGTGCCGACACTGCTCTGATCTCATTCACAATGCTCTACAACCCCGTGCGCGTAGAGTTCTTTTTACTACATACCATTGATGGGATAAGCGTAGATGGCTCTATTCACAGCATATCCCCATCGCTATTTGAATTTGTAGCAGATGGCGGTGTCGGAGTTATAGTGGATTCTAGAACCGCAGTGAGTCACCTTGTTAATATTGCATACACAGTGCTAAGAGATGCTTTTTGCAACCGCATGCAACAACAGTGTCGTGCCATTCTCAAATAGAAAAGATTATTTGAAACTTGCTACCAAATACCACGGGGATTGAGTTTTGCTGCTTTGCCTTTCGTGGGGCTTCACTTCGAGGGCAGCGCTAAGTATCATGGTCATTATCACCTCCATGGCGATGATCATCCTCCATATGCTCCATATTAGTAAATGTACTGTACATCACTTTGGAACATGGCATAATAGGTATGACATGCCACCATCTATTATTATCCACCATTGGTTGATAGAAAACCTAATTCAAGCACAAATACAATCATGTTATTTTTCTTGCATCGAAGGTATCAAATATTTAAAAGTGAGTATTTTCATATGTGTGTACTGTACCTATTCACATTGTTGCGGTAGTACTAGTGTGTCCTTCTTACTTTGCCAAAACTTTGTGAAGTCAATAGTTACAAAGCCACTTGCATGGCATTTGATTGTTGCATTAGGGCCTCTTTCCACCACGTCCTTAAACCACTTTACATCCAAAACATACACAAAGAAGCGTCGAAAGTCAAGCTTAATAATATCTTGGATTATGCTACAATAATCTTCCATGGCTCCATTGGCTCCCTCAAAACTAGCAATGACGCCACAATCTTGTGTGTTTCTCTTATCATCAATCCGTTGTGTTCGAAAATGCTTGCCCTCACACCATATAGCATTGAACATAGTGCACTACACCAAGACAAAATCAATTAAATAAGCAATCTAAATTATTGAAAGCTCCTAACTTATGCATAACATTATATATACTGACCATGCTCATGCATCCCCTAGCATACTCCCATTCGTCCATGTGATATGCATCCCCTCGTCTTTCTCTGCTTTCTCCATTTCGTCAAGTAGCCAATCCACATGAATATCCTTTGGAAGTGCTCTTAGATACTGAGGGTATGGCACACAAGATCCGTGATGTGTACGAAAGAGGGCCCTTTCTTCTTGTCTTCTTGCCTTTGCATCCTCATATCTTGTCACCCATCTTTTCATCACCGTCTAGGGTTTGGGGGTTAGGGTTTAGAGTTTGGGAGTTAGGGTTTAAGGTCTAGGGTTAGGGTTTAGAGTTTGGGGGTTAGGGTTTACGGTTTAGGGTTTAGGAGTTAGGGTTTAGGGTTTAGGGTTTAGGGTTTGGGAGTTAGGGTTTAGGGTTTGGGGGTTAGGGTTTAGGGTTTAGGGTTTACGGGTTAGGGTTAATGGTTTAGGGTTTAGGGTTTAAGAGTTAGGGTTTAGGATTTAGGGTTTAGGGTTTGGGAGTTAGGGTTTAGGGTTTGGGGGTTAGGGTTTAGGGTTTAGGGTTTAGGGTTTGGGAGTTAGGGTTTAGGGTTGTTATTGGTTAGGGTTGAGGGTTTAGGGTTTAGGGTTGTTTTGGTTTAGGGTTTAGGGTTTAGGGTTTAGGGTTGTTATTGGTTTACGGTTGTTATTGGTTAGTGTCTAATTAAATTTTCAAACAAGTTCTAGATTTTTAAATCATTAATAAATTAGATTATTGAGAAGAGACTTATGTTCTTTATAATGGTTGTTACAGCTTGTTTGCAAAGGAAACTCACAAAGGAGATGGCTACAAAATTTATTCTGGGGATGGAGGTGATTTTATGTTGCAAAAGAGAAGTAGTTGCATTTGCTATAATCCATGAAAGTGATCCAAATTCTATTTGTCACTTTAGAAGACTTGGCAAAGATAAGGTGGCGGTTATCGTATCAAGGATTCTTAGTGCACATGTTGAGCTAAAGCATAAGTGTGGGGATATGGAAATCCTTGGAGATGTTATGCCCTATAATACTTCCAACAAAGCATTTATTGCATGGGACAGAGATGAGACTTGTCCAACACATGTCATCAGGAATACAAAGTGCATATCTTTGGATTTTAGAGTGGGAGATATTTTACAAATGTTATCATTTGCAAATAAGTATGTAGCAGAAGGTCAAGTCTTGGGATTTGAACAAGTGGAACACTAGACATTTGTGCAGATGAGAATTCAAAAAGTTACTGATGATGGTATGGATGCTAACTCGATGTCATTGGATGGTCCCTACTATGAGGTAGGTAAGGATTTGAGATGGAGCATGCAATTTTTAAAGATTGGAAAGACTCAGCATGTGGTTTTTAATGATAAACATAATGTATACTACAACATCAAAGAATTGAAAGAATATGCCAATGTACCAAGCTCTATTCCTTCAGAGATGGATGATTCCAATGCACTCAACTATAGCACTGACGTCTTATCAGAAGTCAATGAGTTCATTGGTACCGAGAAAGAAAAATATTTCACAAGTGATGCCTTATCCGGGGTGGATGAGTTCATGTACATTGAGAACTTGGGCAAAGATGTCAAAAGTGTTATATTTTCAAGCATGGATGGCTTCATGGATACTGATAAAGTTCTTGGAGTCAAAGCAGGTAACTATGGAATTATGGAAATCATGCACAATAGTATAATGAGTGATCATGTTCTCTCTGGAGTAGAGGAGTTTCAAGACTATGGAGTTATGAAATCCATAGAAAGTGCATCAATGACTCAGGGGGGTCACTCATCATATGTGACCCTATCACGTGAGTTCAACAGAAGGATATTTTTTATTTCTAAAATTTACATAAATAAATATATATAAGGGACCACTTAAAATAGTTTTGGAAAAAATTTACAGATTTGTATAGAAAAGGGGTACATTTTATTCATGAAAAATTTATAGATAAGGGATTTTAGAAATATGCCTTGAACGCACGTGGTATAGAGGGTTTATACATCGTGACCCCCCCGAGATCAATGAGCGATGTTCTCTCAGGAATAGATGAGTTTGAAGATCATTCTGGACACTCTATCACCACTGACTATGGAGTTATGAAATCCATAGAAAGTGCATCAATGAGTGATGTTCTCTCAGGAATAGATGAGTTTGAAGATCATTCGGGACACTCTAATGCCATTGTGACAAGTGGTTCTACGATTGTATCAAAAGTAGGGATGAGATCAACAAAGACTATTTGGTGTTTGACTTTGATTGTGAACTTGTAAATGTTACAAATGGTTTGACGAATGTATCAAAAGCAAGGATGACATCAACAAAGGAATATTCAGTATTTGACTGTCAGAGTGATAAGATCAAGGATGCAACATCTCATGAAAACAATGTGACAAATAAATATTACAAGGAGAACTACACAAATCCAAATAAGAATGTACAGAAGGTCCCAAAACGGACATACAGATGCATGAAAAGACAACGAGTGCAGGCAGATCCAGAAAAGCAACCAAAGAGAATAAGAGTAATGAATGAAGATGTTATGCTAACAGCAATGCGATCTACATGCTGTAAGCATACATGTATGCGATCCATTAACTTACATGACATCAACGGTTGTAGAGAACATGTCTGGCAAAGGAAAGGAAGCAGAAGAAATTAATACCTACTCACGAGATTGTCTTGCTTTCTTGTAAATGATAAGAGAAGGCGAAGTTCAGGACATCAAATAAGGCCTCTTATAAATGGAAAAAGTATATGCAATAATGCATATCGCATTATTACAGGATTATCACATGGCACATATTGGAATTTGGCTAATAAAGCAAAGTATGGAGTTAAATTTAACATTCATGGAAACATAGGAAGGCCCAAAACAAGAGCCTCAACGGTTGCGACAACAGCAATTTTGAAAGATTACATTTATGAAAATGCTTTACCGCAACCCCACCTATCAGAAATGCATCTTCCGATAGGTTTGACCAAAAAAGAAGTATTTAACTCTATTGGAGAAACACAGAGGCAAAGAAGGCATGCACTGGCATCTTTTCATACTTTGTATACTCTTTGGAAAAAAAGCTTTGGACATGTTAAAATCCCAAAGAGGCAAAAAATGTCAAAGTGCAACGACTGTAATGATCTAAAGCGAGCACTTGAGACTGCAACATCTCCAGAACAAAAAGAAGCTTACAAAAGAAAGAGAGAATTTCATCATGGACTTGTTCGACATTCTAGAATAAAATATGCATTTTGGAAGGAGCAAGCTATTTCTCACCCAAATGAGTACATGTGCATTATTGTAGATGGTATGGATCAAAATACAACAACATTAACTTGATTCATTAACACTCCACCTAAGCTACAAGGCAAATACTTTTTAAAGACACATCTATGTGGAGTGTTAGTGCACGGATTTAAGTTTTTTGTAGACATATGGATTGATTCCTTGCATCTACACGATAGCAATCAAGTTGTAACATCCGTTATGAAGGCAATTCACAATGTACATGCAGAAAAAGGTCACCTACCAGCAACTTTGAGAGTACAAGCAGACAATTGCGGATGAGAGAATAAGAATGTACTCTTCTTTGCATTTTGCTCAATGCTAATCGCTCATAGAATCTTCAATGAGATTGAAGTTGGGTTTTTGTTGGTTGGGCACACACATGAGGATATCGATCAGGTATTTAGCACAGTTTCAAGAGAACTAAAACACAAGGACATGGAGACAATGGATGACTTGATAAGAAAATGTGGGAGGCAAGTTGGTGGCCGTAAGGAAGGAACAATATGCTCAATGGTTGAGAGGATGTATGATTGGAAGAGCTTTATTCTACCTTTCATACAAAAAGGTGGTGATGCCTTGATTGGTCATAGCGCTCCACACTATTTTCGATTTTTCTTAAAGGATGAAAAACCAGTGATGCAATGGCAACACTATTCTCTTGATACAAAATGGGAACCTAAAGAACCTTACTCTCTCTTAACTTCAATCTCGAGCAAAGAAATGCATCCAACATGGGCTCCTATAAAAGAATTCAGTGAGAAATCCAAAGGTGAAATAGAAGGCTTAAAAGCTTTTATTGCATACAAAGAGGAAATGCTCCAAAGATTTCCTGATTGGAAGCCCTCTTGGAAGGAACACACTACTGTTGTAATTAGCAAGACCTACCAATTGATAAAGGACCTTGCAAAAATGTGAGAAGATGATATTAAGGCAGAACGGCCTTTATTTTGGCCAAATGTTAGTAATGACTTGAGTCCAGCATGTGGTCTCTTTGAAAATGAGTTTGAATCGTTGCTCCCACATCCATATTATGGACCCAAGAAGAGAGAGTTTATGCCACAAATAGACATAGATGTCCATTGTTTTGTTACAGTTCGACCATCGGATGATGAACATGAGAACGTGAAGTTTTGGGTTGCGAAAGTAGTTGACGTGAGCATGGATGACCACGGGAGAGCTACAACATTTACAGCGGTATGGTATGAGCCAAGGGGCAGGAAGGAGAACCAAGATAATAGTACATTGTATAGTAGTTGTTTGAAAAAGGAATGGGTCCCAAACCATGAAGCAATTTCAAGACTTTCCACAGAGACAGTCATAGTATCCTGGAAATCAAGGTCAAAGAAAACAAAGAAGCACATGGGGTATGTTGTAGAAGACAAAATAAAATTACCGCAACCAAATATTACGCACATTACAGAGTTCACAAAGATGCTTGCCCGGGAGGAAGTAGAAGGAGATAGCGCAAATGAAGAATGCCCATGATAACACCATTCAAATATCGAGAAAGAGTGAAGGTGGTGGTGGTTGTCAGATGAGAGTGAATGAAGATGGCACCCAAGCAACAAGTGATGACAGAAAGGACATTCTGAACAAGCAAATGTTTGGATCGCTCATTTTTGTGATCATGATAGAAAAGGACATTCAAACAAGCAAATGTTTGGATCACCCATTTGTACTAAACTCATTGTAAAGGAAAATTTAAATTATTGAAAAGGCCACAGGAGATCCTTTGTACAAAGACTCATCCAAAGCAATATTTGTTGTAAAACTTATGACATGATAATGTAAAATTGCAAGCATAGCTATTGCTATTTTTTGGATTACAAAAGAGGATTCCATCATGTCTCATGTCTATATAAACCTTTTAATTTCTTGAATATTCAAGAGTGTTATAGTTTTCTGCATTGAAAGTAAAAAGAGTCTTACAGGTCTCTTATGTATACATTTTTAAAATGTTGTGAATCCTCAATAGCATGGTTTTTCATGGATTTAAACTAATAACTCGGATTTTTTATTTTAAGAATATGATTCTTATAAACAAGAAATACAAATTTAGGATTTAATAGTAGTTTTTGCATTATTTGTACAACATTGTAGAGAGCTATTTTGAAATGTCTTATGTGAAAATGATAGTGCCAAAAAGTAAACTTTTGACTCTCGAATGACAGTTTCATAAAGTAAACTTTTCATTTGGGAAGGATTTTAAGGAATAGTCCAAAAGTAGACATATGAGTCCAAAATTAATTAAATAAGTGTTAAGTGCTATTTCAAAATACAATTTCAAACTGACTCATTACACTGGTTCTATTTCAAAATACAATTTCAAGCTGACTCATTACACTTCAAAATCTTACACAAAATGCAGACTTACAATGCGATGGTATTGTCGATTGATTGCTTGACAGAGGAAGGTGCATGTCCTTCCCCATGTAGATGTGTTGCACCTTTGCAAGCAATCCTTTCTTCCCAAGCTTGAATTTCATGATGCGGCCCTTCCATTCATGCAAAAGATCACCTCTTTTGCTCTTTGGAAGCTTATGTGGACCCTTGGCAAATCCTCTCATGACTATCCAATCATTCAAGCTGTAGGTGCAAGGCACCCATTCACCCCGTGCATTTTTTCTCCTATGGGACACAGAGTACATGTATGGTCTCCTCACCATGCTTGTATAGAGGTCACAACAACAATAGTGGACTAGAAAGTGCAGCTGGAGGGAGAGAGCAGCTCCGATAGAGGGAGAGAGAGGGAGAAGGTATAGAGGGTGCAACTAAAGGTTGAGAGAAGCTCTAAGAGGTGCTCTAGCTAGGAATGGAGGGAGAAAGAGTAGAGGGGGATGAGCAGCTACTCCAGGAGGTGTTGCCTAGGACTGGTATACAAGGGGGCTTGGTCATACCGAGTACACTAGTGGTGGCCTAGGCATAGGCACACTTAGGATGGGTATTGGTCTATAGGGAGTACCCACCGAATAGGGAGTAATTTCTAAGTTGCTTCCTTAAGTTGGATATAATAGGGGTTAGGAAGCCAAAGTTCTGGGTAATTAGATTGAATCTACTCATTCATCTATTCCATAATTTGGTTCCAAAAGACACCTGGCATCCTTGTCTCAACGGTGTCACTAAATGAGTAGTGGAGGTGGCAGGCATCTTGTTTGTGGTTTCATTTGTGGTGCTCAACATGGAAGCCGCAACACCAGAGTATAGCATCCTCTTGGGCAAGACTTGGTTGTAGCAAGAAAAGGGCAAGCAAAATTGGGAGCAGAATGTTATTTCAGTGTGGGTCACAATGTGTCTGATCCACTTTGGCCAACGCTGTCTGCAAATCTCGTGATAGCCCTCAAATGAAGCAATCATTGAGTACCTCCTGAGCAGGCCATTCCCCTGTTGGCACACGTTGCATGAGTAAGTTGAATTTGGATGCATAATTTTTCACATCCTGATCTCCCTGATCCAAGTGTCGCAATCTATCTAGAGTTTGTGGAATCATTTTTTCCCGATGAAACCGTCTCAAGAATGCTTCGCAGACTCCATCATATGTGGTGAAGTAATCCATCGCGTACTCTACCAACCACCATGCAGCCTTGCCTACTAAAGTTGACTCTAAAACCGCCTCCTGTGGAGTGATACCTGTAAAGAATAAGGGAGAGAGATAGGAGACTCAAGTTCAGCTTTCTTCACAACACACAAAAGAGAGAGGACACAAGGTTGGAGGGTGAAGCCTTTCTTCACTTTTGCACGCAACAACAATTACAATAGAAGAGGGAAATACCCTATATGTCAAACCCTAGAATACGTGGTTCATATGTGAACCCAAACCAAAACATACGTGGTAGTCTAACTACACCACGAGTACAACTAACATAGGCGGTGACATAAATGATAGTCATCCAGGAGATATGTCGGGGATAGAGCTTGATATCTCAACACTCCCCCTCAAGCTCAAATCCATCTCACGTACACCAAGCAAGCTCCTAAATCTGCGAAGCTTCTCGGTACCCAATGCCTTCGTAAAGATATCAGCCACCTGCTCCTCAGTGCTGACATAGACAAGATCAATCTCACCAGCTAGAACCTTCTCTCTCACAAAGTGATAATGCACCTCAATGTGCTTCGTTCTAGCATGATAAACTGGGTTATTAGCAAGCATGATGCTGCTAATGTTGTCACAATGAATGACAACTGCTGCATGAACTGACTGTCCCATATCTGCAAGTAGCTTCCGTAACCAAGCTACCTCACATGCAGCCATTGCTGCACCCCTGTATTCAGCCTCTGTGCTCGACAAGGCAACTGTTGGCTGCTTCTTGCTGCTCCAACTGATGGCACCACTCCCAAGGGAAAACATAAAACCACTAGTAGATCTCCTATCTGAGACACTACCAACCCAGTCAGCATCTGTGTATCCATGTACCTGTAATGCACACCCAGCTTCATAAAGTAGTCCATAATGCAATGTGGACTTCACATACCGCAGTATGCGCCTAGCCGCATCCAAATGTGGCTTCCTCGGTGCCTGCATAAACTGACTCACCAGCCCCACAGCATAGCTCAAATCTGGTCTGGTTATAGTCATGTAAATCAAGCTACCTACTATGCGCCTGTACATAGTAATATCTTCAAGAAGCTCACCTGTCTCTGCATTGAGCTTCACATTCTGCTCCAATGGAACAGAAATAGGCTTATAGCCTGTCATCCCATATTTGGACAGCATGTCCAAACCGTATTGCCTTTGCAACAGCCATATCCCACTCGGGGATCTAATAACCTCAATGCCCAAGAAGTAACGCAGCTCTCCCAAATCCTTCATCTCAAATTTCTGCTTCAACAGCAGCTTCACTTCATTAATGTCTGCATCACTATCACCTGTAATAATCAAGTCATCAACATAGATGACTATAAGCACAATCCCTATGTTTGTCCTTTTCACATAAAGTGAAAAATCTGAATTGGAAATCTGAAATCCAATAGTGACAAGATATTGCCCTATCTTGTCTGACCATGCCCTCGGCGCCTGTTTTAAGCCATACAAGGCTTTGCGCAACCTGCATACAAAATCGGGGTGTGCATTATCCTCATAACCTTCTGGCTGCATCATATAAACCTCTTCCTGCAAATCACCATGCAAGAAGGCATTTTTCACATCCATCTGATGCAAAGACCATCCCTTTGCAGCAGCCATAGCAATTACTGCTCTCACGGTTGCCATCCTTGCAACTGGGCTGAAAGATTCCTCATAGTCAATTCCATATGTCTGCGCAAAACCTTTGGCAACCAATCTTGCCTTGTACCTGCTAACAGACCCATCAGCATTGTGCTTTACTTTGTAAACCCACTTGCAGCCAATAGCCTTCTTATCATGAGGCAAAGGCATCAAATCCCAAGTGTGGTTTGCATCCAAGGCAGCCATCTCTTCATCCATAGCTGCTTCCCAATTTTTATGCCCTGCTGCATCCTCAAAACATGTGGGCTCTGGCTCCTCTAGAACCTTGACCATATAAGCATAGTGATGTGCTGTATACCCATCATATCTCAGCCTGTCAACTGGATACTTAATACGAGTGGACCTCCGTACAACTGGATCAGTTGCAGGAGTCTTTAAATCATGCCTGCTTTTCCTTGCACCAGGTGTAACAACAGAAGGAATCCCAAGTTCCTCAGCAAGGCTCATTCTAGAGCCGCTTGACTCTCCATCAACATGAGAGCTACTAGCAGACACATCAAACACTGGAGTATGGTCCACTTTTTCTTTTCCCTTATGTGATACCTGCACAACACTATCAGGACTGCCATGTGACGATTCACTAGATCTCAATCTCCCTGTCCATGCATTAGATCCACTAGTAGAGGACTCTCTGGGTCCACTCAAGGCTTGAGATTGCTGCTCTGCATTTATTGCAGCATTCCCATTTCCTGCATCTGCATCTCCTACCATAACAGTTGGTGCATACCAGCTGCTCATTTCATCAAAAACAACATCTCTGCTCACTTGCATTTTGCGAGTGGAAGGGTTATAACAACGATACCCTTTCTGGTGCTGAGCATATCCAATCAAGATGCATTTTTCTGCCTTTGGATCCAGCTTGGTTCTCTTCTCATCAGGAACATGAACATACGCTATGCAACCAAATACCTTCAAGTGAGAAATATCTGGTTTTTGGCCTGTATACATTTCTTTAGGTGTCATGCCATGGACGGCTGCAGCGGGAGTTCTGTTCATAATATAAACAGCAGTTGCTACTGCTTCAGCCCACTATTTCTTATTCCACCTATTCTAGTTAGTCCTCTCTCTCTCTCTCTCTCTCTCTCTCTCTCTCTCTCTCTCTCTCTCTCTCTCTCTCTCTCTCTCTCTCTGTGACATCTCTCTCAACTATTCAAGGTTGAGTCCACCTGTGTCCAACACTTGGATCGTGGGATATGCCTTTGAGGCATCTTGGGATTGTTCCTACCATATTAAAATTGCTCTCTCTCTTAGTCCCTCCCAACCTTCTCTGTGTGTGTGTGAAACTCTCTCTCTCTCTCTCTCTCACTCTCTCTCACTATGACATTTCTCTCAACTATTCAAGGTTGAGTCTACCTGGGTTCAACACTTGGATCATGGGATATGCCTTTGAGGCATCTTGGGATTGTTCCTACCACATTAAAACTGCTCTCTCTCTCTCTCTCTCTCTCTCTCTCTCTCTTTCTCTCTCTCTCTCTCTCTCTCTCTCTCTCTCTCTCTCTCTCTCTCCATACCTCCCTCCCTTCCTCCCTCCCTCCCTCTCTCTCTCTCTCTCTCTCTGTCTCTCTCTCTCTCTCTCTCTCTCTCTTTGTGTGTGTGTGTGTGAGTGCATATAACCCCCTCCCCCCCCCTCTCACACTGTCCTCTCTCTCTCTCTCTCTTCTCTTTGGTCTTTAGCAAATGTACACGGCATGTGCTTTGTAAACTCAAAAGCCTTGCATTCTATTTTTGCATGATGGGTTTTGTAGTCATTGGCCAATTAACAATGATGGTTTAAGGTTTGCGCTCCAGTTTTGTGTAAGAAGAAGAAACCATTAAGAACAACAATACTTGTACGAAAGAAGAACAAGCAATGCATTCAAGTCCATGCTAAGCACACATTTTTTTGGTGAATTGAACACAACATTACAAAGGACACAATACTCCAAATTTCTCCATGATGTTGGTGTATGATACATAATGGTGCATGGAATTATGTTCCAAGGAAAAAAGAAAATAAATAGTTTTGCTACATATTTGGGGTTTTGGAAAATGTTCTCTTGTTGCCGAAAATGACTTGTAAATTGTCATCTGAAAGCATGCATTGGTGTATGAACATGTAGTACCATACTTCACCTTTGGCCCCATCTTTTATGCAGCCCCTAAATCACCCTATCCATAGTGACTATATACTTTGGCTGGAGAATTTTTTATGGAGGAGCATATATTCCAGGTATGGTCCATGTGGACATTGCAGAACCACATGTATTGCCTTCACAAGCTCGCTTGATTGCTCAGTTGCCCTTCCAAGGTGGACCACTCATTCATCCCCCAAAAGGATGGAGCTGGTGTGAAGATAGTGGAAGAGAAGGAAGGAGTCTCACTTGCAGCTTTCTCACATACACAATGGGGGAATACACACAAAGGTGGAGGCTGAAAATAGTTTTCCTCTTCTTAGTTGTGAAAGCCAAAAGAACTCTAGACAAAGAAATAGAAGAACCCTATATGTGGGTCTCAAACCAAACTCAACTAACTAAGGTGGCATACTAACTGAGCCACGAACTAGAGTACATAAGGATAGCTGTCATCCAGCTATTATTCATGGGCGATGTATCAACTACATCTGCATCTAACAAGTCGGTGACATAAATGCACAACGGTCACCCTGGCATATCACGAGTGGAGCTTGATATCTCAACACTCCCCCTCGAGCTCAATACCAATTCCTGCACACCAAGCAGGTCTCTGAATTGCACAGCTTCTCTGCGCCCAATGCCTTCGTGAATATGTCAGCTACCTGATCCTCTGTGCTGACATAAACTAGATCAATTAGACCTAGTAAAACCTTCTCCTGCACATAGTGATAATGCACCTCAATGTGCTTTGTTCTAGCATGATAAACTGGGTTATTTGCCAAGTGTATATTGCTCATGTTGTCACAATAAATGACAACTGGCCGATCTGTAGACTGATGCATATCATAAAGTAGCTTATGCAACCAAGCTACCTCACATGCAGCCATTGTTGCACCCCTATACTCAGCCTCTGTGCTCGACAAAGGCTGTTTCTTGCTGCTCCAAGTGACTGCAGCACTCCCAAAAGAGAACACATATCCACTGGTAGATCATCTATTACCTGTGATGATCAAATCATCAACATAAATGACAAGCAGCATAATACCTTTCTCTGTTTTTCTCACATAAAGTGAGAAATCTGCCTTGGAAATCTGAAAGCCAATAGTGACAAGATACTATCCTATCTTGTCAGACCATGCTCTAGGTGCCTGCTTCAAGCCATACAAGGCTTTCTTCAACCTCTGCAAACAAACTCAGGATGAACAGCATGAACATAACCTGTTGCTTGCTCCATAAAGACCTCTTCTTGCAAATCACCATGCAAGAAGGCATTCTTTACATCCATCTGATGTAAAGACCATCCCTTTGATGCAGCCATAGCAATGACTACTCTTCCAGTTGCCATCCTTGCAACTGGACTGAATGTTTCTTCATAATCAATGCCATATGTCTGTGCATACCCCTTGACAACTAATCTTGCCTTGTATCTGTTCACAGAACCATCTGCATTGTGCTTCACCTTATAAACCCACTTAACAGCCAATTGCATTCTTGTCTTTAGGCAAAGGCACCAATTCCCATGTAGCATTTGCTTCCAAGGCATCCATTTCTTCATCCATGGCTTTCTCCCATTTTTCTTTTCCCATGGCTTGCTCAAAAGAAGTGGGTTCTGGTTCTTGTATCACTTTGACCATATAGGCATAGTGAATGGCTGTAAATCCATCATATTTCAGCCTATCCACAGGATACCTAGCTCTGGTAGACCTGTGCAAAATAGGCTCACTTCCAGGTGCTCTCAAAACATCCCTGGTCTTCCTTACTCCAGGTGTAACAATAGAAGGAATACCCAACTCATCATCAATGCTCTGTTCTGAGCCACTGGATTCACCATCCACATAAGAGTGACCTGCATTCACATCAAACATGGGCTGATCTACCTTCTCTTTTCCTTTATGTATACCACTATCTGCATTGCTTTGAGGAGATTCTCCTGATCTCAATCTGCCTGTCCATGGTGAAGTATGTGAACTACTGCTAGAGGACACTGCAGGTCCACTAATATTTTGTGATTGCTGCTGTGAATTCTGTGCAGCATTACCATTTTGTGCATCTACATCATCAATCACATTTACTGGTTTATACCAGCTGCTCATCTCATCAAAAACAACATCTCTGCTCACTGTAAACTTACGAGTAGAAGGGTTATAGCATCTATACCCTTTCTGCTGCAGAGAATAACCAATAAAGATGCACTTCTTAGCTTTTGGATCCAACTTGGACCTCAACTCATCTGGCACATGAACATAGGCAATGCAACCAAAAATTTTCAAATGAGAAATATCTGGTTTCCTACCAGTATACATCTCTTCTAGCATCATGCCATGTATTGCTGCAATGGGAGTCCTGTTCATTATGTAAACTACTGTAGCAACTGCTTCAGCCCAATAATAATCTGGTAGGTCTTTTTCATTTAGCATGGCCTGAGATACCTCTCCAATATGCCTGTTTTTCCTTTCTGCAAGTTCATTTTGCTGTGGGGTATGACTGCATGAATATTGCTGCTTTATGCCATGCTCCTGCAGGAACCTTGCAAACTCATTTGAGAGGTACTCTCCCCCTCCATCTAACCTTAAGCATTTTATTTGCAGGCCTGTTTCTTTTTCAACCATAGCTTTAAAAGCTTTGAAATGCCCAAACACTTCACTTTTCTTTTTCATAAAATACACCCAAAATTTTTTGCTGTAGTCATCAATAAAAGTGACAAAATAATGATAGCCTCCAATAGATGCAGCTTTAGTAGTCCACACATTAGAATGGATTAATTCCAATGGCTTCTTACTCTCTTGAACATGTCTAGGAAATGGTTTCCTTGCCTGTTTTCCAAATTGACAAGCTTCACATACCTTATGCATTTCTGCAACCTTGAATTTAGGCAATCCTGCAACAATATTTTGGGCCTGCATTGATTTAAGTCGCTGTACATTAACATGACCAATGCGTTTATGCCAGATATCAATATTTGCAACTACACCGGTCCCATGTGCAAACATTGTTGCACTCAATTCAGGCATGTCCATCCAACGTAAACATCCTGCCCTTCTTCTTTCCTTTTGCTATCAAGCGATCGTTATTTTTCATATCCTCAACAAAGCATCCATGGGGATTAAATCTGACTTGCAAGCCTTGCTCAACCATTTGACTAATAGAAACCAGGTTCTTGGTGATATTCGGGACATGAAATACATCAGACAGGTATTTCTTTTTGCCATCCTGCATAGACAAAGGAATTTTACCAATCTGCACAATAGGATGTGCAGTATCATCAGCAGTCTCCCAAAATCCTGGTTTTTCCATTTTCCTTACATCCTGCATCCTTTTTGCATGACCTGTCATGTGGTTTGATGCACCTGAGTCAACATACCACACATCATTGCTTTCTTCTACACTTGTCACACAATTGGTCATGTGCTGCACCATAGGTAAATGGTCATTTCTGTCATCACCCTATCTACTAGAGGATGCATAATTGCCTTGCTGCAATTTTCCATTCATAATGTCATTCTGCTTTTTGTAGCAGTCTTTAGCCATATGACCCATTTTACCACAGTAGTAGCATTCAACATTGTTGTTTGCATTTTGGCCTCTCTGCCATCCACCATAACCTCTTTGGCTCCCCCTGCCTCTAGAGTTACCACATCCTCCTCCATAGGATTGGTTTTCTTGAGTTTACTGCATATTCTGATTTCTACCATGGCCTCCAGATCGGCCTGCTCTACCTCTGCCTCTACCTCTTCTAGCATTTGAGTAGAAGATAGTTTCTTGTGAAGTTCCTCTTGAAGAAGATGCACCATCATTTCTCTGCTCTTCAGAAATTAGAAAAGCAAACAACTCCTCAAAATCAGGAAATTTTTCACGGATGGCAATGAATGTCTGAAACTGTGCATAATCCTTTCCTAGACCATTCAAGGTCACAGAAACTAAATCATCATCTTCCACTGGCGACCCAATGGAAGCAAGTGCATCTGCAATTTTCTTCACCTTCATGTGGTAGTCATTGATGCTCATATTTTTTCTCTGCACATTGTGCAACTCCTGCTTGAGCTGCATTTTCCTAGCTTGTGTATTTGTGCTGTACATTTTTGCCACAGTATCCCATGACTCCTTTGGTGTACTTGCATCAATATGCATAATCATAGAATCTGAAATACTGATAGACAGCCAGTACTTTTCTGGCTCTCTCATGCCATCCTTTAAATGCCTGCATTTCCTATTGATTGGAAACATTAGGAAGAACTAGTTCTTCTTCATTTCCTGTAATGAACTCCCAATAGCCTTTTCCCATAAGGAAATTCATCATTCTAAACTTCCATGCTTGGAAGTTGTTCTTGTCAAGCTTTTCAGTGACAATCTGTGAAAGAGAATCAGACGTCATTACAAAACACTCCAAAATATTCTATCACTGCAAAAAACACAGCTTCTGCCTTACAAGGGCAAATTTGCAAAACTGATGAAAGTGGTATTTGACCACACAGTTACTTCCTAGTGACGATTTTGCATCAACTGGCAATAAGGATGATTTTGTAACTCCCAATATCTTTGCACACAAGCATACGATGCAATTTCTGCGGCAACTTTTCACCGACCTGCAGAACAGTGGTCGCATAGCAAAAATAGGGCCTTTTTCTCAATGCTTACAGAGAACCTCCACCTCCAAAACGCGCCTCGAAATGGCCTCGAATCATATACTACCCTCTCGCCACACCGCGAAGGGCGTCTCAATCTGAGACAATGCACTCTTGCACTTTTTGGCCGTGCTATGTGCAGAGATTTGCTCCCAAACTCAAAAAAGGAAAGCAACATTGGTCCTCTTACCAGGATGCCGTGAACTTGGTTTGTTTTCTTGATATCCTTACCACGAACCAGGCTCTGATACCATGTGAAGATAGTGGGAGAAAGGAAGGAGTCTCACTTGCGGCTTTCTCACATACATAATGGGGGAATACACACAAAGGTGGAGGCTGAAAACAATTTTCCTCTTCTTAGTTGTTAAAGCCAAAAGAACTCTAGTACAAAGAAATAGAAGAACCCTATATGTGGGTCTCAAACCAAACTCAGCTAACTAAGGCAGCATACTAACTGAGCCACGAACTAGAGTACATAAGGATAGCTGTCATCTATCTATTATTCATGGGCGGTGTACCAACCGCATCTGCAGCTAACAAGTCAGTGACATAAATGCACAACGGTCACCCTGGCATATCACGAGTGGAGCTTGATATCTCAATCGCTGGCACTCCTACTGTTGTGTTCTTGATATTTTTCTTGCAGTTCCCCTGTCGTGCCCCTAGGCATCCTTGACATTGCACTCTGCTATGTGGTGGAATCCTTCTAATTGCCCATACGGTATTATGAACTTCAGTCTCCACCACCTTCTCCAGAGATGTATCGACCATCGTGGGCTACGTTTCCACTTATTCCATTGCGCTTTCAAAGTTCAGTTGTCTTGCTCCTTTCTTGCGAGGCTGGTAATTTGTTGCCACAAATTCTGGCCTGTGAGTGGCATTTTCCTTCTCTATTGTCACCTTATTGATGCTTTTACACTTACGAGCCACTGTTATGTTGTCGCCCCTAAATTCAAGCTCTTGATGCATAGGAGTACCGCTTATGACACCCTCCACCATCCTTGATGTTACTATAGGGGTTGGGCTTTTCCCTTGATGAGCTCGCCTCGCAAGGTTCTCTGCACTAGGGCCGGCACCATGGTATTCAGGGAAGTTTTTATCAAAGCTATGCTTATATATTAATATAAAATCTTGGCGAAAGTTTTCTAGATCATTTCTTTAGTTTCACAATATTAGTAGAATGTTGTACTTTTTTATATATTTTCTTTTAAAATTTGAAGGAAAAATGTAAATCTTGTCGAAACTTTAAATTTTTTTGCATAAAAGTTTCAAATCCTGATGAATATTTCAAACATTAATTTTTATCAGGGCATACAAATGTTCGACGCCAATATAAAAGTTTAGCTTCTTAATGAAACTAACTTGAAAAAATAATCCATGAGGGTACTTCCCTCCAATGAATGCATGTCTTTTGGTGCTTTGCAAAAATGCATTGGCCAAGTCACTGTCACACACATCATACAAATTCAATGTCCCCTTGAATCCTTCAGCAACCAGCCAACTTGCATGTATAGGCTCAGCAAGATTTGTCATGGGCACGTGCGATATGTCCTCCCCGTCCTATCAAGAGTGAAGTACCGTGGATGAGGGTACTTGAGACTTTTTTTTTGCGACTACCATTTGTAGGTGTCTAGGACTTACTGCACTAAAGTCCTTCACCATCTCTTTGACTGTGTACCTAAGGTCTTTTAGGTGGGCTCTATAGGTACCTCTTTGCACCTCGTGATTATGCGTGCCCATGTGGAAAAAGAGTCTCGTCATTTTGGGCCCCACCATCACATAGTACGCCACACATTCATATTGCTTCAAAAGAATGGGGGACCTTTTGCAAAAGAAACAGGCCAAGGTTCCTAAGCTAGTAGCAGACATTCCAATAGCTAAAATGTTGTTGTTCATTTTTCATACACTAGACGAGAGAAGATTATAACCTGCAATCAAAGAGACATAGTCAATGTTCTCCAACTCAATTTCTCGACAATGGGTGTGGTATGGGCCGACCTATCAATGCAATGTGGTTTGACTATCCATTAATCGACCTGCCAGAGCAAAGGGGGTTTGTACACTCTAGTTCCCCCACACACCTACTGCGATGAACTTTGCCAAGAAATGTCATTGTGGTCGACATTGGTTTCATCCAGCAATGGCCGTCATACTTTTGCTCCATATCATCCATTGCACTCACTCCATGCAGCGTGGGCGACACTTCGAACTCAACGTTCCCTTTGTCCATTGTCGGAACTTCCATCAACTTCTCCACTGTGGTTGAATTGTGCAACAGTTGATGAAGCAATCGTCGATAACGTCCCCCAAAAGACCTTATGTTGACAACAGGCTAATGATTGCTTGAGGACCCTCCATTGTGGCTACTGCATCATTGTCATCATCGATTAGTACTGTGCCATGTCCTCCTAATGGTTGTTCAACATGGCTTGAACTCAGCCTCGAGCTCAGGCTTCCTGGGCTAGGTGTGAGATCTATTATGGGTGTAGCTTGTGCAATGGCTGCCTTCCCTTGCGCTCGGAATGATGGGTCCAACTCGCATGGTCTCTGCCTCAAATTGGCTAAGCTTTGGGTGAGATCTATTATGGGTGGAGCATGGGTAGGTACACTCTTTCCTCTCTCCAGCACATAGTCACGTGACAACTTGGACCGTGTTCAACATGTACAATTGCCCCAATCCACTCTCCTGAATGGCTTCCACTTGCGTAGTCTGCAGGCGGTCATTTACATGTGTGATGGCCATCACACAAATGTCCTTTCCTATCATGAGGTCATCCTCACTTAGCACAACGGTTTTGCCATTTGCATATCGTATCATTCGCTTCGACGAGAGGGAGTTCAAATAGATCACACTTCGTTGAGGTTGCTAAACCCTGTACCAATTGGGCCTGCCATTTCAAGAGGGATCAGAGAGAGAGAGAGAGAGAGAGAGAGAGAGAGAGAGAGAGAGAGAGAAAGGTGTACATAAGATAGGGGGAAGAGAGAGACGGACAAAGAGCTAGGGTATGGAGGAGGAGTTGAGAGAGAATGAGAGCTTGAGAGAGATGTGTGTGTGGGGGGTCTTTATATAGTTAATGTCTGACAAATAGCATTCAATGAGTATTTAGTGCAAGAATAGGTGTAAGGGTGAAGATGCCATTTTTTAAAATTTGTTTATTGGCAAATATTAAATAAAATAGCTATAAACCCCACCTCCACCCCAAAAAACAAAAAAAACTTTAAAAAACCCCCAAAAAATGAGCATCTTAGGTCTTGGCATAGAAATCACAATTATGCAACAATTAGAAAATGTAGGTGATTCGTATGAAAGGCAAGCAAGCCTGTAGAAAAACATGAGCACTTGTAAAAATTATATAGAAAATTTGCCAAAGAGTAAAACAACCGTAACTTTTGCATACCAACTCCGATTTCCAAACTTTTTGAAGCAAAATGGACAGCATAACTAGATCTATGTAGAAACTTACTAATTTGGAAGTGATGATGGCCAAATTTGGAGTGGAAGGCCCTAAAAAAGGGCTATCTTTGCTCATTTTTGGAGTTTTTTTTGGGACGAAAATAAGAAAAAAAAGGGCAAAGTTAAAAATTTTAAATCAAAATGAGGAGGGCGCCAACTTTGCCCTTTTTTTTGTGATTTTAATTTAAAAATTTTAATTTTTTCAATAAAAATAGATGAAAAAAAAAACCTCCAAAAAAAGGGTGAAAGTGGCACCCAGAGGAGGGCGCCACCAACTTCACCCTTTTTTTGGAGATTTTTTTAAAAATTATTAAAAATTTTTAAAAAGGGGCCATATTTGGTGCCCAGAGGAGGGCGCCGGTGCCCTCCCTCCTTTGGGCGCTAAACATGGCCCCTTTTTATTTATTTTTCCTTAAAATTTTTTAAAAAATTCAAACTTTTGAAAAAACAAAAAAAACATGCTTTTGGAAAAAGTTACCCCCCCCCCTCCCCCCTTGGCAATATACCCCCCCCCCCCACCCCACCCATGATACTCACTTTGTGAGTGAGCTATCAAGGTACCCCTCCCTCTCTTTGTCTCTGTCTCTCTCTCTCTCTCTCTCTCTCTCTCTCTCTCTCTCACACACACACACACAGAGGCTACGTATGCTTACATGCACAAACACATGCACACATTTACTCACACACACACTCACACCCACCCACCCACACACACAC